>NW_021604606.1:1835534-1872907 GCF_004785775.1 Grammomys surdaster | reverse complement strand
GGAGGGGAGGGGAGGAGAGGAGAGGAAAGGAAAGAAAAAGGTAAACGATTTAGGCCAGTGTTCACAGGGCTGAATTTTACATTTTATTCCTTTAGTTAAGTGGCCATGATAGTACAAATAATGAAAGGCCAAATTAAGTTACAACCATGTTGGAGCTAGAGGGAGTCCTAAGATAGGTAAAGAAAGTCCATTCTAGAAAATTGTTCCCACTGGAAGCTTCAACTTTAGCTTGGTTTTACTGTACTGGGAAATGGCTTTTTCTCAACCACAAACACAAATGGACCGAAAGAGCTGAGATTACCAGTGGGCACATGTTAGCAACCACATACAGCACAATAACCTTGGGCCGAAAGGCCTACATTTAGTAAAGAATTTGTAAACAACAGAAATCCCTGGGTTGTCTGGTCTCTATCTGTAATTAACCTTCCCTGTACATAGACTTCTGCTGCATCCTCAGCTTCTCATACTACAGTAGGGAGTATGAACATGAATACAGACTATGTATCATGCACTGCTCTCCATGTCACCCAAATAGGGATGTAGCACAATCTAAATTACTGAAAAATCATGAAGGATGATACCAAGATAACTGATAGAAGAGTAATGTTCTTTTATCTGTTGTCTCCTGAGTAAAAATACAGTCTATAACTAAGAAAAGATTTCAGTGTTGAGAACAAGACAAAGGGAATGTTTCTGAACAAAAGAAAGTCGTCTCACATTTATACCTAGTAAGTACTTATGTACTAAAAAATTGAAGAGAGGGAGTAAGGAGTTTTTCTACAGAAGTTAAGTTTGGGATTTAAAACATATCTCTGGGGACTAGGCGTATAGTTCTGAAATAGAGAGCTTCCTCAGAACACATACAACCTAGAGCTTGATATCTAGGAGCAAATCAAAGAAAACTTGAACTCTAAGGATTCAAGAATTAATGGCAACTTGTTTAAAAATTATTTATTCATTGGGAGAGGAGAGTATGCATTTGGAGGTAAGAGGAATTTGTAGGGATAGGGTTTTTTTATCATGTGGTTTTCAGGGATCAAACTCATAACATCAGGCTTGGCAGCAAGCAAATTTACCCACTATTTCTTCTTGCTGGGGAATTATTTATTTATTTATTTATTTATTTATTTATTTATTTATTGCTACATGTGCTTATCCTTCCCAACTTCCGAGGATTTTAAGTAGGTGAGAGTATACATTTTGTGGAATATTTAGCAATTCATAAAGACATTTTCCACTGTCAAAACTGTAAAAATGCTACTGTTATACAGTGGGTAGGCTCAGGGAAGATGAATAAAGAACTTATCACTCAGAGTTATCTGCCCCACAATATCAACAACATTAAGTCTGAGAATTCCTATAAAACATGCACTACCACATGTAGTACTCTAAAAAGTACTCTAACTCATGCCAACTCTAACAAGGAAAACTGTAACATTCTTGTTATATTATCATCACTTGCAGGAAACGTACCTGTAACATGCACTGAGATACCACCCCCTCTGGAATTTCAGGAAAACGTTGCCGAAGATCATGGAGAACCTGAATATCAAGCTGTGGACTGTTTTGCGCCATGCCAGAGTCAATGTTGGTCAAATATCTCTTAGGAAACGGGTATTAACAGGCCTTCCAAAAGTAATAATCTTCCAAAAATTCTGTCATTTTCTTCTAAAATAAATAAAAGTTTGGTTAAGTGTAATTCTATATTTTATTTCACTCAGACACCATCAAGTATTAAAATCAAGAAAATGAAAATAATTATACCTGGGCCCAATGTTAGAAAACAGACATTTAATTTATTTCTTTTGATGTAAAATAGCCAAAGAAATTAGTGTTTAAAAAATAACAACACATCATCCCACCACTTCTCTGCCCAGCTTCACCAGACCTGCTGATCTCGAAGAATGCAGGTTAGATTCCATCCACATCCATCCTCCCTGCCTATTGAGCCCTCTGGGGCACCCAGATGCCCTGAGCAGCCTGTAAGCCCCACTGAACCCCTATTCTCTTGCCATGTCCTCAGGCCACCATCATCAGAACTGCTGATCAGGATACCAGGCCCCCTCCCAATAGTACTACAACAGGAATATCCAGGGACCAAAGCCATCCAGATGGCTAAAGGCCCTACAATTAACAAAAGGCAATATGAGACCTTCAGAGCACAGCAAGCCCTGGATATTTTAACATAACCAAAGCACGAGAAAATGACTTTAAATCCAATCTTATAAAGATAGAGGCCTTTATAGAGGAAATGAATAAATCCCTTTAAGAAATACAGGAAAATACAATCAAACAGGTAGAAAGTCTCTAAAGAGGAAACAAATAAACCGATCAAAATGATACAGAAAAATATAATTAAACAGGTGAAGGAAATAAAACTGTTCAAGACTTGAAAATGGAAATAGAACCAATAAAGAAAACACAAACTGAGGGAATCCTGGAGATGGAAAACCTAGGGAAGAGAACAGGAACAACAGATGCAAGCATCACCAACAGAATACAAGAGATAGAAGTGAGAATCCCAGGTGTAGAAGATACGATTAAAGAAATTGACACATCAGTCAAAGAAAACGTTAAATCTAAAAATTTCCTGACACAAAACATCCAGGAAATGATATTATGAAAAGACCTAACGTAAGAATAACAGAAAAGGTGAAGAGTTCCAGCTCCAAGGCCCAGAAAATATTCTCAACAAAATCATAGAAGAAAACTTTCCCAACCTAAAGAAAGAGATGCCTATAAACATATAAGAAGCTTATAGAACACCAATTAGATTGAACCAGAAAAAGAAAGTCCTCTCATCACATAATAATCAAAACACAAAATCTATAGAACTAATAAAGAATATTAAAGACCATAAGGGAAAGAGGGCAGGTAACATACAATGGCATACCTAATCAGAATTACACCTGACTTCTCAGCAGAGAATCTAAAATCTAGAAGGGCCTAGACAGATCCTTGCAATCTCTAGATACCCACACATGCCAACCTAGACTACTATACCCAGCAAAACTCTCAATCACCATAGATGGAGAAAATTAGGTATTTCAAGACAAATTCAAAGTTAAACAATATCTATCCTCAAATCCAGCCCAACAGAAAGTACTAGAAGGAAAACTCCAACCTAAGGAAGATAACTACATTCAAGAAAACACAGGAAATAAGTAAATGCATACCAGCGAAAATAAGGAAGCAGGTACACATATCACCACCACTACCACCACCACCACCACCACTACCACCACCATAAAAATAGCAGGAAGTAACGATCATTGGTCATTAATATCTCTCAATATCAATGGACTCAATTCCCCAATAAAAAGATACAGGCTCACAGACTGAATAAGTAAACAGGACTCATCATTCCACTACATACAAGAAACACACATAAGCAAGAAAGATAGGCACTACCTCAGAGTAAAGGGCTGGAAAAAAAGTATTCCAAACAAATGGACCCAAGAAGCAAGCTGCAGTAGTCATTTTAATATGTGAGAAAATAGACTTTCAATCAGCATTAATCAAAAAGAAAAAGGGAAAGACACTTCATACTCATCAAAGGAAAAAAAAATCTATCAATGCCCCAAACACACACACATACACAAACCCCACATTTATAAAGAAAATAAAACATTGTTAAAGCTTAAAGCACACATCAAATCCCACATATTAATACTGGGTGACTTCAATATCCCACTCTCACCAACTGGCAGGTCATCCAGACAAAAAATGGATGGAGAAATAATAAAATTAAGAGATATTATGAATTGATGGACCTAACAGACATCTACAGAATATTTCCACCAAAACACAAAAGAATAAACCTTTCTCTCAGCACCTCATGGAGCCTTCTCCAAAACTGACCATATATTCTGTCACAAAGCAAGCTTCAACAAATAAAAGAAAATTGAAGTAACACCTTGGCCTTATATCTTATTAGATGACCACAGATTAAAACCAGGCTTCAACAGAACAGAAACCCCAGAAAGCCTACACACTCAGGGAAATTGAACAATTCTCTACTCAGGGAACAATTCTCTTCTTAATGGAAGAAAGAAAGAAATTAAAGTTTCTAGAATTCAATGAAAATGAAGGGATAGCATACCCAAAATTATGGGACACAATGAAAGCAGTACTAAGAGGAAGGGTCAAAGCCCTAAATGCCTCATAAAGAAATTAGAAAGTTCTCATACCAGCAATATAAAAGCATACCTGAATGCTTTGGAAAAAAAAAAAGAAGAAGCAAGGAAACCAAAGAGGAGTAAAAGGCTATATTATCAAATTCAGGCCTGAAAACAATCAATTAGAAACAAAGAAAACAAGAAAGAATTAACAAAACCAATTGCTGGTTCTTTGAGAAAATGAGTATGATAGACAAACCCTTAGCCAAACTAACCTAAAGACATAGAGACCATATCCAAATAAACAGGATCAGAAATAAAAACTGGGACATAACAATAGACACTGAGGAAATTCAAAGAATCATTGGGTCTTACTCCAAAAGCCTGTACTCCACAAAACTGAAAAATCATAATGAAATAGATGATTTTCTAGACACTTACCAAAGTTAAGTCAAGATCAAGTAAACTATTTAAATAGCTCTATAACCACTTAAGGAAATAGAAACAGATATTAAAAGTCTCCCAACCAAAAAAAGCCTGGGGCCAGATGGTTTCAGTGAAGAATTATACCAGAACTTCAAAGAAGAGCTAATTCCAATACTCCTCGAACTATTCCACAAAATACAAACAGAAGGAACACTGCCAAACTCATTCTATGAAGCCACAGTCACCCTGGTACCTAAATCACACAGACCCAACAAAGAAAGAATTTCAGAGCAAGTTCTCTTATAAACATTAATGCAAAAATACTCAATAAAATACTCGCAAACTGAATCTAAGAACACATCAAAAACATCCTCCATGATCAAGTAGGCTTCATCCTAGGGATGCAGGGATGTTTCAATCTATCAATGCAATACACAATATAAATAAACTGAAAGAAAAAAAACCCATAGGATCATCTCAGATTCTGAAAAAGCCTTTGACAAAATCTAACAACCATTCATGTGAAAAGTCTTTAGAGAGATCAGGGATACAAGGCACATTCCTAAACATAGTAAAAGCGATACTCACCAAGCCAATAGCCAACATCAAATTAAATTGAGAAGCTTGAAGCAATCCCACTAAAATCAGGGACAAGACAAGGCTGCCCACTCTCTCCCTATCTATTCAATATAGTATATGGGAAGTTCTAACTAGACTAATAAGGCAACTAAAGAAGATCATGGGGATACAAATTGGAAAGGACAAAGTCAAAGTATTGCTATTTGTGGATGATTTGATAGTACGGATAAACAACCCCAAAAATTCTACCATAGAGCTCCTATTGCTGATAAATACCTTCAGCAAAGTAGCTGAACATAAAATTATCAGCCTTCCTTGATATAAATGATAAACGGGTTGAGAAAGAAATTATGGAAACAACACCCTTCCCAATAGCCACGAATGACTTGGTATTACTCTAACCAAACAAGTGAAAGACCTATGACCATAACTTAAAGCTGCTGAAGAAAGAAATTGAGGAAGATATCAGAAGATGGAAAGATCCCCCTTGTTCATGGATTGGCAGGATTAACATAGTGAAAATGGCCATACTACCAAAAGCAATCTACAGATTCAATATAATTCCAATCAAAATTCCAACACATTTTTTATAGACCTTGACAAAGCAATTCTCAACTTCATATGGAAAAACAAAAACCCAGGATAGCTGAAACAATCTTTGGGAGGAATCACCATCCCTGACCTCAAGCTATACTACAGAGCAATAGTAATAAAATCTGCATGGTACTGGTACAGAAACAGAAGGGGGAATCAATGTAATTTGATCAAAGACCCTGACATAAACCCACATACCTATGAACACTTGATTTTTGACAAAGGCAAAACCATACAATGTAAAAAAGAAAGCATCTTCAAATGGTACTAGTCTGACTGGGTATCTCTGCACAAAGATGAATGCAAATAGATCCATAGCTATCACCTTGCACAAAACTCAAGTCCAAGTGGACCTCAATATAAAACCTGATACACTAAATCTAACAGAAAGTGGAGAATAGCCTTGAACTCTTGAGTATAGGAGACAAACTACTGAACAGAACACCAATGGCTAGGCAAAGGACACTGTCATTAGGACAAAATAGCTTCAATATCACTTAGAAAGGGGAATAAGATACTTATAGGAGGCAGCTGGAGGGAGAGAATTGGATAAGCACCAATCCCTGACACTATTATCAATACTCTGCTATGCTTGAAGACAGGAGTCTAGCATGGCTGTCCTCTGAGAGGCTCCACCCAGCAGCTCACTCACAGCCAAACAGTGGATGGAGCTTGACAGGACTCTTATGGAAGAGTTAAGGGATAGACTGAGGGCCCCGAAGGGGAAAGGATCTCCCTAGTATAACTAAGAAGGTCAACTAACCTGGACCCTTGGGGCTCTCTGAGACTGAACCACCAACCAAAGAGCATACACAGGCTGGACCTAGGCCTCCCTGCATGTATATAGCAGATGTGCAGCTTGGTCTTCATGTGGGTCCTGAACAACTAGAATGGAAAGGTATCTCAAAAGCTGTTGCCTGCCTGTGGAATCCATTCCCCTAACTCTGGCTGTCTTGTTTGGCCTCAGATGGAGAAGAACTACCTAGACTTGCAGAAACTTGATGTACCAGAGTAGGGGGATACCCAGGTGGTGGGGCTCCATTCTCTCAGATTAGAAGGGAGAGATGGGAGAAGGGACACAAATGAATTGTGAGCCTATAGAAATGAAGTACCTGGAATTAACACAAATGACAAAAAGTTAAATATACATACATAATATACTCACAGTAGAATTCAAATGATAAACATGCAGGCTAATGTTAGAGCTGGGAGAACTTGCATCCATTATGGTATTGATTCATGTATCATTAATGAATGCTAAACTCAGAGAAAATTTGGGAGAAAAGTGTATGTGTATACACATACATACACACACACACACACACACATATATGTGCTTATTAGTTAAGTTTATTGGTGGAAAAGGGGAACATTTCACACCAATAACTCTACTGTGGCTGCATGAAAAATCTTAGGTTTAGAAATTGTACCGTAAACTTCTTGGCAGCAAAGAACATGCAACCTACTTTCAAATAGAAAATATATATATATATATACATACATATATATACTATGTGTTGTGCATGTGTGAATATACTGAAACTTTTTTAGCACCAACAAAACAATCAATTTCAGGCATTAAAACTTCTCAAGTTTCAGATTTTCCAACTGAGATTATTCAAGCAAAACATAAATTCTGTGCAAACAGTACAAAAATGAAGAAAAATTAGAATTCAGAAAAATTTCTGGTCCCAAGCAGACTCAACCTGAAAACTTTTCAGAGTATACTACTGACTAGGTATAAAGCCTAGTAGAGACTAGCTGTTTAGTAAATTTTAAGTGAAATTAAGAGGAATGGAACAAATTAGTAAGAATGATTTTAATCAAATTTGTCCGTATTTACAGAAATAGGAACAACTTTCTTACCATTGAGGGACTGCCATATAGAAAACGATTCATGACTATCTAACTGAAATTTTAATGAAGAACTTCTGAAGCATCCAAAGGCTTAAGATTTCATAGTAGCTCAAAAAGACCACTTTTTAATAATTTCCTGACCCTACTTAGAAGTTCTTACAATGTAAAGCCAACATAGTTGTCTTATTACAAGAAATAAGAAAAGGCAAGAATTGGCTTCAAGTGCCATAGCACAGGCTCCATCCATGTTCAGGGTTCAGAGTGCTCTGTCAGCACAAACTTTCCATTCAATTTATCACTATTATTATCTCTCATTTACTAAACAACTATGCCCTCAAGGGTAACTATAATTAGCTCTACTTCACAAATAACAAAATGAATTCAGAGAATACACTTAGGGTAAAATCCTAACTCAAATCTAAAACCTGCATTCTCAAATCTAAAGTCTGGTTTTACACACTGTTCCTGGTAGGTATTTTTAACAATTCCAGTGTATATACTCAGAGATGACTTTCTGTCTCTCAATGGCTAGGGAAAAAATGAGAGTGAAATTCTTATTGGTTTGTCATCCAAACAGGGAGTTCTGGGTATATGGGAGGTGGAAGGCTGGAAGCAAGGAAAGAATTCTTGTACAAGCAAACTAACTAGCTGATTTTACAGGTTATATATATATATATATATATATATATATATATATATATATATATATATATGAAGTGCAAAGCTAGAGAAGATACCTTTTGTACTGGGATTCTTCATGTATTCTTTATTTTTGTTTTTATTTTTTCAGTGCTTATATTTTATTCACTATTCTATTGAAAAGAGATTATTTTCATACACTCTATTCTGATCAAAGTGTCCCTCCCCCCAATTCCTTCCCCCGCCCCCATTATCCACCAAAATATACAACATGCAGAGTTTCAAGCTAGTGGCATCCACATCACTGAGAGATGAAGTGGACACAGTCTCCCCCCATCCTTACTTGGAAGCTATATTTAATTGACAACCACTCACAAAAGAAAAGTAAGTTTTCTCCAGCAGAGTCTCACCAATTATATTTTATTCACTATTCTACTGAAAAGAGATTATTTTCATACACTCTATTCTGATCAAAGTTTCCCTCCCCGCAATTCCTTCCCCCGCCCCCACTATCCACCAAAATATACAACATCTTATTATTCTCATTCGAAACCAATAGGTAACTGGAAAAAAAAAACAAGCAAGAAAAAAAGAGCCAAAGAAAAAGGAGAAGAAACATATAGAGATGTACACACAGTTACACATATAGCAATCCCATAAGAACACAAAATCAGAAACCACAATATATAAGCAAGAGACCTGTAAGGTTAACGAAAATATTCCCAGACAAAGCATTATCAGAAAAAAATGTGCTCTGTAGACCAGGCTGGCCTTTAACTCAACCACTCCAGCTAGTCTAGCTATCTAGCTTGCCTCAGAAATCCTGTCTCTGTCTCCTCAGTGCTGGGATCACAAGCAGCTTTTATGTTGGTTCTAGAAATCCAAACATCAGTCATCACACTTGAGGCAAGTGCTTCATCCACTGAGCCATTTCTCCAGTCCTCTTTATTTTAAAGACAGGGTTTCACATTTTAGCCTAAACTAGCCTATGACTAACAGTGGTCTCTCTGTCTAAACATCCCAAGTGCTAGGATTATTTATATATGTTACATATGACTGGGACTCCTAATTTTTGATGGCAAGATTAGAAGGACAGAAATTATGCTTAGCATTATAGAGAGGTTCTTTGGTTGCAGAGCCATCTCCCTATATCAGGAGTACTGGCCTAGTCCCACAATCTACAGTGGGTTCTGTTACTGAAAAAGATGTTGCCAGAATTTCTCCCCAAAGAATTCCTACCCTTCAACAAGAGGAAGCTCCCCCATAGCTCTGCTGAACCACAATTCCACATAGTCTAAAAAAATGACATTGATACCTAAGTGTTTGGTTTCTCCAGGCTTTTCTAAGCTCAGAAAAGATACAGGATTATACTATTATTGCTCAGTGTTCTACCTCTGCCAGACCTCAGTTCACTTCCTAAAATAATTATACCAGAGGTTGCAAACGAATTGTCTGGGGGGCAAATCCAGCTTATAGCTGTCCTAGGTTTGGTCTAGACAATGTTTTTTAAAGGTAAATTACATTTTAAAATAGGATAACTCACACAAAAAGGTCAGTCAACATTCAGCTTTTCAAAGTCAGACTATCTGGCAACTATAGGAAATAACTGTCTGAAGCCACTTATTTAGAAAGAGCAAATCCACTCCAACTCTACTCACTAGAAGCCACAAATAAGAGTTCTGTCTTTGGTTCATCTATTTGCATACCTTCTGGAGTTGTGGTACCTGAAATGTGTTATAAAGACAGAATCAGTTTAGCATGTCTAATGGTATATTATAATCTGATTCATTATATCAAGACTGTCTCAGGATAGAGGAGCTGTTCAGCACAGTGGCCTGTCCCATCAACAAATCTCAGTAGCAGTAAAAGACCACTAGAGAATACCCTGCCTGACAATATTGACTGGTGAAGCAAGCATTTCCTAGGTTTGAAGGAAAATATGCTTTGTTGTGAGAGGATCTTTAAGGTCTTTTGAAAATGAACAAATCACACATTTTTCTCTCTTCCTTTTTCTGTGAGGCATGTTTTTATGTGACCCAGTAACTCAGTCTAGTCTTGAATTTACTCTGCTGTTGTGGTAAGCCCAGAACTAATGCTCCAGCCTCCACCTCCCAAGTCCTGGTATCAAGAGTGTGCTATTGTACCCAGCTAAGAGTCACTCATTTTCCTGACAATTTAGGCCAAGTAATAACTACTAAACAAAACTCAAGTATATATACTAGCATACTGACTTTGAACTTTCATTCACTCTCATGCTGCTCTGGAGATTTAATTTAAACAGTAGTTATTAAATTTTATCTATATACCAAGCACCGTATTAAGTCCTTTACTTCATTTAAGTCCCTCCCATGAGGGAAAAATTGAGGCACAGAGGCAAATACATAGTTAACAAGTCACAGAGGATGTAAGTAGAAGTCTATGCTCTTAGCCAGTGGTTTCCTGTCCTGCTATCTGGTAAGATACTTATGATGCCTTAACTCTTAAAGAAAAATTTAAAATAAATATTTCTTTTAAACAGAAGTACTTGTACTAGACTGAACTTTTCATATTAAATGGAAACAGGAAGTGTCCACTACTGAAGGAATTAAAAAAGCAGATGTTTCAAAGACATATCTCCAATTTCAGGACTTTTTGCACACATATGTAAGAACAGATAGGAAAATGATCACCTGTTTCTTCTAAAAGGATCCTCTGATAATTTCCAAAATAAGTATCCTATACTATTTTCATTATAGTGAAAACTAATTTCAAATAGTCACAGATTTGTGGCACATAGCCCATATTTTATTATATTCTCAAAAGAAATGAAACTCAAATAGCATTTCCATTAAAATGATCAACAAAACATTTCAAGTTAAATATAGCCCTAGAAACAAATAAAAGCACATTCATGTTAAATCTAATTCTAAAACATTCCCAAGTGATAATGTGTTTGTTATATGTAACCTATATGCTGAAATATTGAAATATAAGCTTCTCTCTCTCTCTCCCTCTCTCCCCGTGTGTGTGTGTGTGTGTGTGTGTGTGTGTGTGTGTGTGTGTGTGTTAAAATATATCCACAAAATTCTAGCCAAGAGAATCTAGAACAGCGGTTCTCAACCAGAGGGTTGCTTACACTCCTTTGGGTGTCTAATGACCCTTTCAATAACAACATAACAACAGCAACATTACAGTTATGAAGCAGCAACAAAATAAATATATGGTTGGGTGTTCAATACAACCCAAGGAACTGTACTGAAGGGTCTCAGCATTAGGAAGGTTGAAAACCACTTATCTAGATGGAATGACCACATTTAGATACAAGCTAAGTTTCTAGTAGCTTTCTCTAACAGAAGGAATCACAACCCTAGAGAGGAATAGATGATTCTAGAATGAGGTCAGGGATTATACATGATGTGCTTGAAGCATCTTATAGTGCTGGAAAATAAAAAAGTACTCAAAAGAACAAACAAAAGTCCCATAATGATAGGGTCACATCAAAGTAACACAGGAGAAAACTGAACAAACTCCCAATGACCACAGCTAAAATAACCTGGACATCAAAATAAAGTAGAATTAGATTATTAGCCAGAGTATAAACTAAATAATCCCATACTGATAAAAGAAAATGTTAAAATAAGTGGGAGGGGGGAGATGCATCTCCCATGCATAAGAATAAGAATTCTAAATGGTTTATGCAGATCGTTTTCTTTCGAAGTAGATGTAACATAACTTCCTTCTCCTTACGTGTAATGTATACACTACTTTCTCTCCAAAGAGCAAAAATACAGAACAAATGAAGACAAAAGGTTGGCCTTATAGCAGAGAAACATGACAAATACTTTCTCAGCCAGGTGAATCAAGGTCAATATGAGCAGTGAAAAACCATACTGATAGCACACACTCTGGATATGATTTGAAAAGAACATCAAATGGTACTTTATCTTTATAGCCTTCTTCTAAAAAAAAAAAATCATAACCCCAGTCTTGCCATGAGCAAAACATCTGAGGAATACTCTACAAAGTATCTGATAAGCATGCTCCCCTCAAAACTGTCATGGTCTCAAAGAGAAAAAGGAGAGTCTGAAAAAGTGTGACAGCTGAAAGAAACCCAAGGAAATATAACAACCAAAAGTTATACATTTCCCTGTATGGAAGCTTAAAACACAAAGAAAAAAGCCATACCTGGTTAAAAACCAAGGAAAAGTGAATAAAGTGAAAACTACAGATATTAATGATAATGGCTCATTAATTATAACAAAGACACCATGCTAATAATATATGCTATTAATAATAGCAGAAACTCAATACAAGGTATATGGAAACTCTGTGTTATATTCTCAATTCCTCTGTGAAATACATTTGTTCTTAAAAACTAAAGTCTATTTAAAACTGGAGAAAAAATATATCTCAATATGGTTTATGAGTCCTGGAACAGGAGTTTTTTTATTCACATCTCCAGCTCTGAAATGACCTTCTTTTCAGTTGTCTTCGAATCTGAGAAAATGTAAAGATACCCTTTTGCTAGTAGTTTCTCAACTGAAAATGTAAGGCATCTAAGACATGGTATTAGACTAGGGCATGTGGCTCTTTGCCAAGCATCATCACAAGCTGACTCATCTTTTTAGATATTTTTTTTCTAAAGTAATTAAATTCTACATTGTTCCACAGAAGAAGCTACAGTTTAAAAAGACAAAGGTATAATCTACTGCTTATTTTGAGGCTTTGTGGCACCTGGTTGTAACTTACAATCCTAAGCTCTCATTCTATTTAGTCAAGAAAGGATTAAACCTGGACCTATGATATACAAATAGTTTTTAATTGCATAAGTAAATTATTTAATTTGAAAATGCTATTGCATGTGTCTGTTCTACAAAGAAGGATTTATATTGAGAATAGTAACCTTATTCACTTCTTTTGATAGTGAACACTTTCTGTAATTTAGAAAGTATCTGCATCCTCAGTAAACCTAGTAATCCAAGGTTAATATCATCATGTTAGAGTAAATATCAGGTTCTATCACAGTTATCATACACACGAGTTTCTAATTAATCTCCTGAGAATACTTTATTTCATAAATATAGAACTAAAATATCATATCCCATTTATATTTCCAGAACTTTAATATATAATTTTAAAACTTCTCACTTTATCTTGAATAAAAATGATCTTTAAGTATGAGGTACAAGTATTCATCATCCAACTTACTGCTATTTCTGCCATGTGCAATAACCTCTGATATAACAAAAAATCCAGACCACATCATGCTACTCTACAAGGAACTTCAATAAATACAGTTTTTCCCCTTTTAAATGCCTATAAAAATCACAAAGTGTTTGATACCACTTTCAGAACTTCACATAATATATCTGTTAAGTTTTTATTCTCTCCTAAGTTTTATTAATATAATTCTTGAATACAATAAAGACAAGCTCTTTTGGGTACAATAATTTATACATACTTAGTAGAATTTATAAACACTTAGTAGAAATGTCAAAATATAGGAATTCAAAGTAGTTGGAAATTTAATATGCTCTGGTTAAGGTATCCTAATGTCTTTGTTGGCTCAATTTCTAAATCATATTATTTCAAAAGAATTATAAGACAACCTATTAGTGACATACATTAGAGGCAGATAATCTCCATATTTATTACTTGTGCTTTTCAAATCCTAGGGGTCATGACCGATTTCTATATTAGACAAATATACTAGGCAATGGCTGTTCTTTAAGATAAAACAAAGACAACTGAAACATAATGAAGTTCAAACCATACAGATAAATACTAAGTGAAAAACTGGTTTCTTGTGTGTGTGTGTGTCTGTGTGTGTGTGTGTGTATTAAATATAATTAAATGTGTTTCTTATTGTTGGAAGATTTGATAACTGGCCTAGAGTGTGGTAAATATTCTAGGTTACTTAAATAAAATATTTACTGCTATCCCTGTTTGCTGTTTTTTTTAATAACTAGAAGCTTTCTACTTGATTAAAAAAACCTCTTTGGACCAGTGAGATTGGCTCAGTAATCAAAAGTGCTTGGCATCAAGCCTGACAACCTGTGTTCAATCCCTAGGACCCAGAACAGACTTCTGGAAACTCTACTCTCACCTTCCACATGCATGCTTTGGCACACATGCACACATATACACACAATAAAAGTGTGATAAAAGGTCTACATGAAAACTGAAACAGCTTATGCTATTAATTTCTGTGACTTTCAAATATAGCCCACAAGTGTTCCTATCTAGCTATTTCACATATACATAAAGAGGTTCCTATCTTATAATATATCTACAAATTTTTTAAATGAGCTATTCTTAATACAGAAATTCAAGTTCTCTGGGAATCTTCTACAAAAACAGTATTTAAAACCATTTATTTAACAGTTTCTAATCTAATATTCCCAAATAGTTGTTCATTCAAGAAAAACTGAAATGAAAAATATAGAAATCCCAAATCCTCAGATTAAGAAAAACACACTGGAGGAAATAGACAGAGAAAACTTTGCAAAGGAAAGGAGAGCTGCAGAAAGCTTCATGGAAGAAATGGCATTGAAGCTGCACCTACAAAGAGTAGGTCTTGCTCTCATTTAAATAAAAACAACATAATCATAAAGCTGGAAGGCTCTAATACATCATCTACACCAGTTGTTCTGCCCTGCACAAGACATTTGGAAGGCTAGTAGTGAGATGGCTCAGTATTTAAAAGCTCCTGTTACACAAGTCTGGTACCCACAGGAGAGAACTGATTCCTGAAACTTGTTTTCTGGCCTCTTTATGTGCTCCATGGCATGCAGACATTTGTATGTGCACACGTGTATATAAAATACTTTTATTATAGAGACATTTGATGTCTAGAGCTACCTTTAGTTGTCATAATGAGGAGTATGCTAGAATCTGTCAGGCAGAGGCCAGGAGTGCTCCTGAACATCCCACAGTATACAGGACAACCCGTGAGGACAAGGGATCATCTACCTCTATATCATAATACAGAAGATGAGAAAGAATCCCTGAGCTCAACCCCAATCCAAACTCTTGGTTTACTAAAAATAACTGAATGGAAAAAAGGGAAAAGGTAATTTTGTATTAAATAAGCTTTAGTGTTTAATTCACAAGAGATACATACACACACAAGGAAATACATTTAAAAGAGCAGGAAAATTCTCAAAGGTAAAAAGATAAGATAATCAAAGCTGATAGCATTATATAATCAATTGATTCAGATCTACCAGATTCAAAGCCAGAATTATGGCTACAATACAACTAAAAATTGATACCTTTATTTGTTAAAGATATTGGCATTACTGTTTGTTCAATTTTGTTATAGAACAAGAATGTGAGAATTTAGAAGATATGTATGTATATATGTATGTATGTACGTATGTATACAGTTAATGCTTGGGGTAGGTTTTCAATATTCTAATAGCTTCAACCAATAGAGATCTGAGCCATGGGCCAGATTAGTATCTAACACTAAATGAATTATCCAAAGAACTTATAATTTCTACTACTAAACAGGCAGTAACAGCTGCTTAGGGTATAAGGCCCAAATTTAAATAAAGGAAATCACATAGGCATCTTTTTCTTTTGTTATCCTTGCTCTGCACGTTACTTGGTTTGGTTTAGTTTTGATATATTTCATCTTGTGCATTCAAAGGATACCAACTGAGTATCTCAAGTATCTGGAACTATATAGGCACACATCACCTAGCTTAGCCTTTAAATGCATAATGGGAGAGGATTACTTATGGGGATCAATATAAATATGAAATATGTTAAGAACAAATAAAGATCCACTTTCAACAAAGTTATACAAATGTCTTACCTTCAATTTCTCAATTGGGAAAACTTCATCTAAGACACCTTGTAAGGTTAGACACACTATAAATTCAGGGTGAATAACTTGAAGAAAATGTTGGCACCACTGTCCTATAAATGGAAGAATGACCGAAGAGGTAAGATTAAAAACATTGAAAGGCTTAAAAGGGAACATGAATAAATGATAACTGTGCACAATGAAATGAAAGGTCATGAAAATGTAAATGGTCATTTGACTACATGAAATTTCATTGAATTAAGTTTACATTTAATCAACACTGAAGAAAAAAAAAAGTTCCCTTGGCTTCCTGAGATAGGTTGCTCCCAACAGCCACCTCTAGGGCCTAAGGAACAGGTCTAAATTGCAAAGGCACAATGCTGTGCTGAGAATTTGGCTTCAGAGAAATCTAGCAAGAAGAATAAACCATCAGGGGGTCCCTGCAGCTTCCCAAGATAAAGTAGTCATTAAAATTTAATGCATTTGATTACAAAACAGTGCTGGGGATCTTTTAAGGCCTTGGGTCTTTAAAATTTAAATGACTCCATAGTGAGCCTGATTTAGACTCCAGTAAATTACAGGACTTTGTGCATTCCCACAGCTCAAGTGAGCATCATACCTTAACTACAAGGCAGCAGCATGAAATAGGTACATGGTCTGGTCTTTTCTTTCTGGATTTGTTTTAATGCCATTCAATCTCAATAGAATAGGATAACTTACCCAGAACTAGGAGACTAGATACTTCTGCGTAACCTACAAAATCACTAATCTACCATTCTGAGAATGACTTTTAACTTCTTTCAGAAGGAAGAAAATTACTTTATCATGAACTTTAGTGAAACAATACAAAGCATTAAAGATGAAAGCAGATCCCCAAACTAGGATGGATGTGTGTGTGTGTGTGTGTGTGTGTGTGTGTATGTGTATGTGTGTGTGTGTGTGTGTGTGTTTTAACAATACACAACTGACAAAAGATTTTGGGTTAAGCAACTAGCACCTGAGAAGCAGAATAAGGATTTCCCACAGAGAAAAAAAAAGCTAATAATTACAGAAGTGAACAAATTATATATTATGTGCTCTCAGGTACGATGCTACATGAAATGACAGCAAGTGCTCTTGCCACACCTCCAAAAACAGAAGCTGAACCTAATTAAAGCAGATAGATAATTTCCAGACCATTTGAAATACAAAGGATAAAAGAACAAACTAGCCTTTCACCAGAAAGGGGAAAGAGAGCTGATAGAGATCACAAGAAAACTCCAAAGCGGCTTAATTGGGAAAACTTTCATATGGACTAAGTGTTGCCTTTGCTGCTAGGGTATTATTAGGTGTGTTGTATGATAATGTCATTGCAGTTACATAAAAAATGTGTTATGAGGCACATTCACTTTGGAGTGCAATTACATTTTGTTTATGCTTTCAGTGATTGAAAAAAAAAGAAAGCGCAATGGGGGAAAAACAAATACAGCAATATGTTGTCAGCTACAGCAATTAGAAGTGTGCTGAACTTTTTATTTGTGTATGTTCATAAAGTTATATGAAATCAACTACGAATCATTATATTCAAGAAAAAAGTAACACATTTCAAGTAATATCTGAAAGATAATGATTTTAACTGAGTGTGATAGTCCACACTTACAATTCAAGTACTTGGGAGGTTAAGGAAAGGATAAAGTCACATTCAAGATCAGCCTGGAAAGACCTTGACTAAATCAACAAAGAAAAGAAAAACGTAGGAGGAAAAAAAATTATTTTAATTATCTCATTCAGAATATAAAAAAAACAGCTAGATGCAGAAAAAAACAAGCTAGTACCTTTATATATTTATTAGAAATGCAATGAGTCATTCGTCTCTAAGGAGTTATCAACAACTGTCTAATTGTAACTCAAACCAATTCAAAGAAACTCAAGTATGTTAACCTAGCCCAACCTCTGATTGGAGAGTTCACGAGCCAGAAGCTACTACTACTTAGGTAATCTAGTTTTCAACTGCCCTCTAAATACTTATCCTTACCCCTAGATAAGAACAACTCTCATTGGTGCTGCAACCAAGCTTTTTTTTTTTTTTAAATTCAGTTGGCAGAGGCTATGTTAGCTGTTCAAATCCTGGCAAAAAATGAAGAGAATAAGTGACCATGGGGTACTCAGCCCCAAATGAGATATCTTTAGCACATCTACACCTACAGCTCAGGAAATACTGAAGAATAGAGAGACAGAGAGAAACTCTAAGAGCCTGAGGACCCAGGATAATCTGCTACAAAGTAAATGTCTTTTGGACAGGATAGGGATGTGGTGGTACCGATAAACTCCCAGCAATATAATTGCCTGTATAAAATCTGCAGACCCATCCCAAGATAAACTGCTACAGGCAGTCAATGGCTGCTGAGGAAGCAAAATGAGATTTCTACAGAATGAGCCCCCAATACTAAGTGGTCAGCCCCAAACCACAACACTAATTATAAAAGTGGTCAAGAATTTGATGAAGGAGTTGAAACGGCAGAGGGAGGGGTGGGAATGATGAAAGTAAGTGTATTTATGGATTGAATTCTCAAATAAACTTATAGTAAGTGATGAAGCACACAAGCATAAACTCCATACCCTTATTCTCTCGAGCTGGTGAAATGTGCACACTTTGTATGCTGAGAATAAAGCTTATAAAGGGGAGAAATGGATTCAGAAAAGTAAGTTTGCTGAAGGAAAATAACCCCAAAGTATACCACAAAAAGCATAGATAATTAAAAGAAAAAAAACAGGAACAAACCAGTATATTCAAAGGGTACAAGTCAAGAGTTCCTTCAAGAGTTTTAAAACTGTAAGTGATTTGTGAGTGGAACATGGGAGAACACTACTTAATGTGCATTCTCCCAAAAAGAAGCCTTAAACAGGGATAATGAAAATATTTCACAAAAGAACATCAATACAAAATTAGAAAAGACAGCATACTCATGTGTTAGAAGTGCAGGAATTGAATGTCATACAAACCTAAGACTCCCAGAGCTTCCTTCTGTGTTTTGTTTTGACCAGCAGATGTCTATTATTCCCACATATAGGTACACTAACAAGTCATGGTCAACGGGAAACTGGATACTACTCTTTCCCATAAAAGTAATAAAAATTTGTTCCTATTAGGCACTCCAATTTCAATAGCAATCCAGTAGAATTTCACATTCCAAAGATAATCATTCCAGACACTGCATTTAGTTACCACATTAATATAATAAACTTATTTATTGCTAAGGACTAAAAATTGCTAGTATTAAAAGGACTCAAAATTCTTGCTGAATAGTCAGGAAATAATTTACTTATATATACACAGAATATGGTAACCTTTGAGTAAAAGTTACATAATTATACACACACACACACACACACACACACACACACACACACAACAAAGCTTATATACAACTCTAAAAATAGCCTGACGTGTCGAAGAAAACAAAGTCACTGACATTTATAAGTAAATTCTGTCAATGAAGACTTATACCAAAAGCCTTTTTACGTATATCACACTGGGTTATTTAAATCAACCCTCCCACCACAGACAATTAATACAGACAACACATTTTAAAAATCCTTTTTCTTAAAGGGTCAAAGATCTATCAGGGAAGTCCTTTGAGATCTAGAAAAGTAGACATCCATTTGGGTGGTGGGTACTCTTTTCCCACCTTCAGCATGGAACCAGCATTTTAGAAATAAATATAAATCAGTAATCAATCACTGAATATATCGTGGTCTTGAGTCATCTGACTCAGCATTAGAATGCTTACCTAGCATGTAGAGGCCTTAAGTTCAATCCCTAATACCACCACTACTACCAAAAGAAACAACAAAAACCCCACCTGAAATTTTATTAAGCAATACCTGGACTGGCAAAAACAAATACTCCCCAACAACCCCCACCCCCATGCACATGCAAATGTTTCTGAAATGTATCACCTTTGGTTTCAAATGATTTCTAAAATTACTTTTTAAATACAATTTCCAGAATAAAATTAAAGAAAACTAAGACAAGATGACCAAACCATAAGAACCACAACCACCGTCATCACTATCGCCACTGCAACAGCAAAACAATCTAGAACAGATTCACAGAAGCTATGGTAAATAGAGCTTTATCAGGGTACAAGTTTTAAACTATGTTTGCTATATTCACTACCCCCTCCCCAAATCTCAGCACCAAACCTGAAAACCACAAAAAGTAGCTAAGCATAGCCAATATGCTACACCTAACAAGGAGAGCTTTTAAGAAATAAATCACTGTGCAGACATCATAATGTGGAAGGTAACAAGTCTATGGCATTATTATGGAATATAATCTTGAGAATATTGACTGAACACGTGGATGGAGCTTGATTGGCACAAATAATGACATGCTCCAAATGACTATAGATTTTTAAAGGAAAAGTAACTGTTACTAAAACTGCAAAAATTTAAATTAATTAATGAAAGACCATTTAATGAGTGATGGATATTATCACTTACAAGTATGAACTCAAAGACTGCTGGAAAGGGAAGGGGTGGGTAACATAAATAGCATATAGTTTGATGGTCTAATATTCCACAGGTCACTGAAATCCCAGGAAAACATAAAGTGTATGACTGAAAAGATTCCAAAAACGACGAAAGATGTCAAACCTCATACTTAAAACTTTCAATAAATTACTGGTTGAAAAATCCACAGAAAAAAGAAAATTGTAAAGCACCCTTCTGGGGAAGTAGCTGCTTTTAAAGAAACAAATGGTAGGCTGAAGGCTTTATTCTTGAAAAAAAAAAAAAAAGATGGGGGGAGGGAGACTGGGTATCTCCAAAAAAAAACAGAGAATAATTGGCAGCTTACAATTCCACTCTGGGGAAAATATCTATCAAGAATGAAATCTTAGGAGCTGTACACACAGTACCCATGTATCAAATTAAAAATAAAAATAATGAATTTCAGTGGTTGTATATACTGTACCCATGTATAACATTTTTAAAAAGATTAATTTCAGGGCCCAAGTGAAATGGCTCAATTGGGTAAAAGTGTTTGCAGCACAAGACTGACAACCTGAGTTTGGCTTGACTCCTGAAGTCCACAGTAAAAGGACAGAACTAAAAGTTGTCAACATCACATGCATGCCCATGCACATGTGCACACTCATGCACACATCTATACTCCATACATTAATATATTTTTAAAAAATAAAAATGAAAAACATTCATAAATAAAAACAAAATACAGCCAGCCAATCCTAACTAAGAAGTCATAAGGCTAAACAAAACTGACCCAAGAAGGAGCTACAAAGTGTAAGCAAGTATGTGAAAAAGATTTAAAGAACACTGATGTCACAAAACAATTAGTACCCACAGAGTTACAAATGTATAAAGGATTATAAATCAACTGCATAAATGCCAGGAGATGGATAATAAACAGAACTAAAGTGTAAAATGTACTTGTTCTAACCAAACAGTAGTGAGGTAAAAGGATCATTAGACATATATTGGAAATTCTATAGTAATTTCATGAGGAATAGAAATGAGTATGTGATATTAGAATGAAAAGAAGCAAAGGAGGAGAACAAATACAGCTACAAGAAAAATTACCAAGGATGTTCTTAATCCCTTACCTACCAGCAATTATATTAAATTTCAATGGATGGAATGTTTCAAACACAGATGGTGTTTATTAGGCTACATTAACAAAAAGGCCACACATATGGTTTTGTCAAGAGACCTAACTAAAACCCAGTATGACAACGGACACTGAGGAAATTCAATGAATCATTAGGTCTTACTTCAAAAGCCTGTACTCCACTAAACTGAAAAATCTAAAATGAAATGAATGATTTTCTAGACAGATATCGATTACCAAAGCTATATCAAGATCAGTTAAACTATCTGAATAGTCAGTCCTATAACCACTAAGGAAATTCATGAAGTCATTAAAAATCCCACCACCACCAAAAAAGCCCTGAGCCAGAAAGGTTGTAAGGGGAAAATGTTATATACACAGGCAAAAATGAAAATTTCAGTCAAATGGATAGAACTAGAAAAAAAAAATCCTAAGTGAGATAACCCAGACTCAGAAAGATAAACATGGTATGTACTCTCTTATAAGTGGATATTAGCTGTAAAGTACAGTATAATCATACTAAAAACCACAGACTCAAAGAAGTGCAGTACCAAGAAAGGCTCAAGGGTGGACACAGGTATCTCCCTGGGAAGGGGGAACAGAACAGATTTTGTGGGTGGGTGGGTGGGGATAGAAACAGGAGGGATCAGGTTGTAGGGGGTGGATGGGGAAGAGCACTGGGAGAGACAACTGGAACTGAAGCACATTTCTGGAAGGAGATAGACACCTAGGGCAATGGACACTCCCTAGAATCTTCGAGGGTGATCCTAGGACCCTATGGAAGACTCCTAGCAATGGGGGATATGGAGCCTGAATGGCCATCTTCTATACCAGGCAAAGTTTCCAGTGGAGGGATTCCGACACCGACCCAGACATAAAACCTTTGACCTACAAATTGTCCTGCCTGCCAGATGTGCTGAGGTAAAAAGTAGCACAGAACTTGTAGCACAGAACAATGACTAGTCCAACTTGAGATCCAAGCCACTAGAGGGAGCCCACCCCTGACACTGTCTGGAGGGCGAGGACCCAGACACCTAGGATAGAACCAAACACACTCAGAAAAAAAAAGTCAGTGAAATAATGCCTAATGATATTCTGCTATGCTGGTAAACAGGAGCATAACTATCACCAGAAAGGCTTCATCCAGCAACTGATGGGAACATCAGGCAGAACTTGGGGAAACCTATAGCAGAGGAGGAGGAAGGATTGTAGGAGTTTCCCTACAGAGGAGGATGAAGGATTGTAGGAGGTTCTAAATATAATGAAAGGGGCTGGAGAGATGGCTCAGTGTTTAAGCGCACTTGTTCTTGAAGGGGTCACTGATTTCAATGTCCAACATCCACTTGGCATATCTGTAACTCCAGTTCCAGGGAACTAAACATCCTCTTCTGGCCTGCATGGGTACTAGGCATGCACACGGTATATAATACAGATTGGCATTATATTTAATTTGTAAAAATGTTTTCTTTCTAAAAGATGTGTTTATCTCATATAATAATATTTTAAATGAAATTGAAAAGCTTATCAAAGTGATCTGCCAAAACAGTGGTATGAAATGGGCCTGAAGAATACATACTAAAACAACTTTTGAAATTTTTCATTCGTTCACTCTCTTTTGTTTCAACTAGGATTATGATATGTAGGCCTCACTCACTTGGCACTCATTATGTAGCCAGAAAGACCTTGAACTCTAGACAGTCCTCCTGCCTCCACTTCTTAAGTGAGGGATTCCAGGTATGAAGTACCATTCACATTTATATACTGCCAGTGACTGAATAGACGGCTTAATGGTTATTACTCACTCTACCAAGTCAGGTTCCCAGTTTCTACCAGTAGTTTTTAAATACTGAACCTACGACTGAAGTTTCCCATAAAGAAAACCCTATATTTAAATAGCTTCACTACTGAATGCTAGCATGCAAAAAAAAAACTATTATAAAAATTTGACAATAATACAAGAAAAATGTGTAATTCAAAGCAATCTTACTCATGAACAAAAGTCTGAAATTCCCAAGTAATGTAAAAGAAATCTGTTTTGTTGATCTGGCTGGGTTATAAACCTGATTTACTGACTAGTAATCAATAAATTTGATATGAAGAACATAATGATATTTTGCCAGAAAGAACACACCTGATGAAATCTCATCATTCGTAATATAAATATTTACTAATCTAAAAACAAACCAAAGCTTCCTTATTCTTAAAAAAGCTAGGAAAAAATTAAACAGAAGTATCTTAATTAGTGCAGAAATAGTAAATGTTTTTCTTTGAGAAATGGAACAAAATCAGTTCCCACTAATACTATTTCTAGTCTGCATAAGAGAATGTCAGTTAGTAACACAAAAAACATATAACACATTTTGAAAAGATGAAATAAAGTTCTTTATTGGCAGATAAGATGACTAACTACCTAGTAAATGATTCCAAAGATAAGTACTAAGGGTAATGAAAGTTTAACTCAAGGATTATCTATAAGGTCAGCATAAAAATGTAAACAAAATAAAGTCTACAACCACTTAAATACAGTAACATGAAAATACCAAATATATAAGAATAAAAGTTTCTGGAGATTATAAATACCAGAGAGAAAAAAATAAATTGAGTAATAATGTTAGTGAAGTTGAAAACAAAGATGTCATTTCTCCACCAAATGTTCAGAATCCTCACAATCATAAAGTATTAACATGTCTGTCTATGTAACATGATACTAAAATTCATATAAATGTGTGAAGGGCTGAGAACAGCCAAGATGTCCTGAGGACAAGGTGGAAGAACTTGTTCTACTGACTTCTGAGACTTAGTATGAAGCGCTAATAAACAAGACAGTGTGGTGTCAGAACAAGGCAATACAAAGGGAACAGAGAGCACAGAAACAGAACCATGATATATATGTGTATTTAATTCTTCTCAATAGTATGGAAAACTATGTGCAGGGACATCTTGCTATCCATAAGGAAAAAAGGACAGAAAACAATTTTTGGTAATCACTGGACATTTGTGTGAATACCAAAGCCTCAATGCTTCAGGATGTGAGAAAATAATCTTTAAAATCATGGGATAGGAAAAATGGTTTAAATTGAAATCTGTGTGTACTTTAAACATAAAGGAAAATATTAACTATATTAAAAATGAGAAACTTTTATTTCTGAAAAGACTCAGAAAAACTGGAAGAGCATTTCACACGGTTACAAAATGTATTTGTAACCAGCCAGGCCTCATTTCCAGCACATAATAAAGAACTACAAATGAGCAAGTGACAAGAGACAAGGTATATATGACACTTTTTTGACAGAATTGTACCCAAGAGTTATGAAAGCACAAACCTCTAACTATAACATTTAGCTAAAATACTGATATTCTCCCTAAGATTTGCATAAGTTTTAGAGATTTTTTTTTTAGAACTGTGTTAAACTGGGCATGGTGTTACTCATCTACAAGTCAGCACTGAGAAGCAGACAGAAGTGGATCTCTGTAAGTTTCAGGACAACCAGGCCTACATAGTAAGACTCTGTCTCAAAAGTAAGAAAATGATTAAATGGTCAGATTTCAAGAAAAGATCTCTCATTCCTCCTATAATCTCAGCACTAAGATAAACGATCCTTAACAAAAAAAGCCTTGTTTAAGAAATCTGCCTACTTCAAGACCACCAACACTCTCAAACACTGGTACTTCAACAATATCCATCAGCAATAAATAGTGATATATTCATACAAGGAAGCATACAGCAATGAGACTGGGCTAAAACTGTACACTGATTCCTTTTTCATGCACTATTTTACTCCAAAAATTCAGACAGAAAAGGGTATGACCCGATCCCATTCACGTAAAGTGCAAAAGTAGGCAAAACTTGTATGTGGTGGTAAAAGTCAAGACTAGCAGGTGGTATACCATGGTAGGTAAAACTTCACAGTTGTTATGACACTCAGTTTACTGCTCTATGTGCTGATACACAAATGTGTGCTTGGCTATTGGGAATTCACTGAGCAATTCCCTATGGATAATGTGCACTTTCTATTAAAGCTAGGGGGAAAGTCTGTTAGTTTGTTTTTTAAGGGATGAAGGAATTCATTTTTCAAAATTGTTTAAAAGACTTTGAAAGCATAAAAACTTGATATCCAGTACTTTAGATCAAAGCATAAAATTCAAATAATTATCATTTCAAGAATAACATGCTGATAACCAAAAATATTCACACAGGTGTTAAAACAAGTGACTCTCAGTGCTGTTTGGAAACTATCTGAATCCAATAGGATTAACTGACTTCTGTTTAATTACAGTGACAAGTGTTGAGCTATCTTATAGTCTTCTGTTAAGAGTAGTTTTTAAATCTTGGAAGTTAATACATTGACACAGCTAGTTAAATCTCTTACTTTTACAAATAAAGAAACCAAGATTCTTTAAAGTTAGATGATTTGTCCAAAGTCATGAAAAGATCTGAATAAGTATAAAACACCTGGAATTACTGACTTACATCCATCCTTCCCAATTTGCTAAGTTCTAAGGCATTTCTACATAAAAGAGGGTGTACTGGGAGTGTCTCTCAATATGCACCATATTTATTTGAAACATTTTCACCCAACCAACCCAAAACTATTTTCTTTGCCATCCATGAGTATAGCCAAAAGTTATTTCTGTCGCAGCAAAGATAAGACTTTGTAAAGTCTGTGATGTATAGCCTACTAGATAACTCTGTTTACACCATGATGACTTTGAGAGCAAAATTAAAGCATTTATGAAAGTTCAGAATAATGGAATCTCCACATATGGAATACCTAGAGAAATGTTTAAAACTAAATCTATCATTTATTGATTGAAACATAGGGTTTTCTAAAAGCCTATTTAAACAATCAAATATGTTACCTTGCTGACCTTACATGATTATACTAGTTTCTTATTAAAGTGTAACTTCTTAAAAGTTCAATTTCCCAGTTCATCCCAATTTCTATCTATGTCAACAAATAAGCATGCTTATAATTTTAAAAGAATACCTTTTCACTCTGAAGCTAACACGATCAAACATCAACAATACAAATTATTCTTTAATCTTGTGGAGATAGTTTTAAATTATAAAGGTGCTTAGTCTCAACTACAAATCCAAGGAGGTTCTTCTCACTATCACACGACTCTCACCTTTTATTTCAGAGTATAAAGTTCAGTACTAAGATGAATCTCTGGCTTTGCTAACCATAGAGTAAACACCTGGCCTTTCAGAACCTGCATGAATCTGAAGAATAAATCACAGAATGCTTTTATGGCAATAATGTTTCTAACAAAATAGAAAAACCAATGATATAATGCAAAAAATTAAAAATGGTGCCAGTGAAATGGTTCAGTGAGTTAAAAAAAAAAAGCACTTCCACCACACCTAATGATCTGAATTCAAAAAGGAGTCTCATATATAGGAGAAGAGTACAGAGTCCCATATGTCCTCTGATCCCCACACAAATTCTGTTATGTGCACACACACAAAAGAAAGAAACACATGTAAAAAAGGAGCCTATCTAATGATTAAATACAACATGCCATCTTGGAAGAGAAAAAGGGTAGTAGTGGGGGAAATGATAAAAATTAAACTTTGCAGCTTGGGTAACATAGTCTTAGTTTTGACAAGTATGACAGGATTGGGTGAAGAGTGTGTGGGTAATTTATTTCTGCAAATTTAAGTCTAAAGTTGTTCTAAAGCAATAAATGAATGAAGGAATAAATAAATAAATAAATAAATAAATAAATAAATAAATAAATAAATAAATGATTTTGTAAGAGATACAAAAAAAATGAGAAATTTATTCCTCAATTGGACACAAGCAAGTTTCCAGATTCACCCAATGGAGCTGGGGGTAGGGGTGGTAAGACTGTAAAACAGAATTTTAAAAGATTTTAAAGCATTTATTTATTGGTTTGTTTATTCTGGGGAGTGTGTGTACATGCCACAGCCATGTTTGTGAAGGTTCAAAGCCCACTTTGTATAGTTTGGTTTTTCCTTCCACCTTTACATGGGTCCAGAGGATGACATTCAAGCTTGCATAGCAAGAGCTTTCACCCACTGAGCTATCTTGCTAGTTTGGCATCCAGCTTTACGTAGGTTTGAAATTTGAAGTCAGGTCCTCCCTCACACTGGCATGGCAAAGCTTTTCCCTACTGAGACATCTAGCTCTCTGGCCCATACTGTTATTTTTGTTTGTTTGCTAAATAGAAGTTCCCTCTAGTCTAGGCTGACCTAGGACTCAAAGAGAGTTTATTTGTTTAATGTTTGTAATAGGAAGAGCCATTCCTTTTAACTGTGTATCCTAAAACATTTAAAATACTGTTGTGAAATCTGACTATTAGATAAGGAAGGAAACAGATATATGTAGTGCTACTGTGCTGTAAACGGGTGCTAATATACATTTGAGGAGATCTAGTCCTATATAAAACCAGGCACTGGCAGTGCAGTGAGGTGGCAATAAGGTAGAGATCTAACAGTGAGCCTCCAGGAAGGAGTCTTTAAATGCTATCTATTTTCCTAACATTATACCATCAAACCCAAAAGGCCCAAACAAAACAAAACTCATCTCAATCTGACTCGAAATAAAAATGAAACATCTAGATCCACTCCTCTGTGGAAAGAAGACAAGAAAACTACTCTTAGGTGGGAGAGAAGAATCCTATTTAAGGCACACCAGAGACAGGGAGTAGACAACCAAGAAGACCAGGGTGTTCTAGACATTCTAAAACAGTAAAGCTTAACAAAGATGAATATATAACATTTCTTTAAAACCCACCTTCCACCAAGAAGATATGGTTTTATGCATTTCATCTATCACCAATACACTTAATCCTTCCACAAACCTTGTAAGGAGAATACCATTCTATTTAAACTGTACAGATGAGAAGTTCTGTTAGTAGTGGACCAGAGATGTGAAGGCAGGCACTCTGGATACATAGTTGGTTGTCAGTCACTTTACTAGGCAGTATAGTCTTTGGAGAATACAAGCCAGAAAAAAAAAATGGCTCTTGCCATCACTTACCCTATTCTCAACCTCCACCAGAAAAGAAAGCTCTTCCTCAAGGCATGGTGCGTCTTTGTTGTTCATGCAGAGGGAGGAGCCCACTGTCTTTTCTGCAAAGCTACATCCATAATCTTTTAGTACCTGATGTTCTGCATGCATGTTTTTGCTGATACATTGTCACAGACAAAGTTAGTTTTCACAGTACTATCAATATTCAAATTCAGATATGCTGAACTGGCCTGAGAAGCACAGCATCATAAAAGTTCCCCCCCCGTGGGAAAGCAAGTACATTTCAAATTTTTAAAAAAACGTTATTTATAGACCTTATAGAAATTGAAGCTCCCTTTCTACAGACTCTAGCTTTATAGATGCCAATATCATTAAATTTTAATAAAGAAACTACAGTTACTCAATACTATTTTGCTCATATATCAAACAGGCACAGTCTTTATACTTGACATAATATAATTGGGGCTACAGAAAAAAATCTTAACATTCTATAGGTTTCCTGAACTATGACCAATTGTGAGTATATCTGGCAGTTATTATACATCTAGCCTGGGCCCCTTCCACAAGCTTTGGCTTCAAGGGTTACTACCAAGTAAGTAAAGACATCTTTTCCAGCTATTCCTACCACAATAGAAAGGCTATCATCTCACAAGGAAGCACAAGTATTAACAACAATGACAATGTTAGTAACAAAAACAATTCTTTTGTGTATTTACCACTGCTAGTCATGCTTTAAACATAATATATCCTCTGGCCCATTTAATCCTCACGAGGTAAATACCACATTATCCTCATTTCAAAACTGAGGAAACAGGTCAGAGATTAAGCAATTTGCCCCAAAACACAGAGCTAGTCTGTGTCAAAAGGTCTAGTTGTTTGAGAATTTTGCCTACAGAGATTTTTTTAACCACCATATTCTGTATATAACTATAGAATTTGATAAACTTAAAATGAACAGAGAGTGTAAATTGAAATTCAGTTTTCAAACAAGAATGGCCTAGAACAACCCTTAAAGCCTCATCTTGGCTTTTATTAGACTATTTCCTTCAAGCAAGCTAAGATTCAATACACTTATGGAGAACAGGTACAAAATAAGTTTGGCTTTGCTTTTCTCACTTTGATATCTCTCACTGAATCATCTCAATACCACACCATGTGATTATAGCATATATCACAGCAGACTAATAAACCTTTATTTTAAAACCTTCAGGTTAACAAACACCATCCTCATTTATCACTAAGTAAAACAGAGTAAATAACACCAAGATGACCAGGACCTTTGAAAAGATTCAAAACATCAACAAGAAATAGTACAATAAAGATATCATTTTCATGACAAACTAGAACTTTGTTGTTCTAACACCACCATAAGATATGCTTTAATGACAAACATTAAATTGAGATGGAACAAATACTTTTTATTTCAAAATGTATATTCAGATTCAGAAAAATTTCATTGACACCCTAAAAGATCCTATCAGTAGTTAAGAGCATAGGCTGCTCTTCCAGGGGACCAAAGTTCAATTCCTAATTCCACATGCCATCTGATAACTTTCTGTAACTTCAGTCCCAGGAGATCTAATGTCTTCTGGTCAATTTGGACAGCTCGTGCATTGACATACATGCTGGTAAAACACTCATATGTATAAAGTAAACATTTTCAAAGACTACAGACTTAAAACCTTTATCAGTTTATTTCCCAGAAGAGCCATCCCATCAGCATAACTACACCAAACTCAGATAGTCAAAGGTGAGCTACCTACTATTCTCACAAAAAGCAGGTAACCTCCAACAATTTTTAGAATACAAGGCACTTTTAATATTTAATTAGTTTTTTGAGATTTTTAAAATAATATGTTTTAATCATATTCATTTTTCGTCTATCAACTCTTCCCACATTCCCTGCCCTTCCCGACTTCATGTCGTTTAAAAGAAAATTCTATCAAAACCAATTTGTGATCCCCAAATACTTCTTCCACTGGAGTGTGGTAAACTTACCAGGGTCTACTGTTAGAGAAAACTAACTCTACCTCTCTAAACAGCTAAAACAACTTCCAATACTTTTTGTGCCCAACTTCTGTCTTTACACTGGGATTTGTTCTGTCTTGAGTTTGTACAAGTCTTGTGCACACTGTTGAGACTACTTTAGATTCCTATGTACAGCTGTGTAGGCTTATATTTTTCAAAACCTATTTTTAATAAGGGTACTTAAATGTTTTAGCCGCCCTTCTAGCCCACTACCCACCAGAGATAGTGGAAAGGAAAGGTACAGTTTCCATAAAAACTCCATATGACACAACTGAGTCTCCAAAGAAACCAGAAATTTCCACTTTACCGCTGCCTTGTTGTGTTTTTAAAATCATGTGTTTGAACCTCGGGCCTAGGCTTCCCAGGAAACAATGATAAATGTGCTACATTCTAAACCAATCCATAAAAAGCCTAAACATCCATAAGGTAACAGAAATATACAAAATACCAAGCTCTATTAGCAATGGTTCTATGGGAAAACCCATTTAACCTTCCAACTCAGTACTACACCAACTAACACTGCCCTATTAAGTTCTGGAAGTAGAAGGAAATCTTCCCTCACTAAGAAAAAAGCCTGAGCTTCCTTAAGATCTGATCAAAGCAGAGCAGGAGAAAGGGCATGAAAAAGGACAAAAGTCAGAGCTGGGAGTAGGAGAGAGATCAGAGAGGACGAAGGCTAAACCTAGTTAGGAGAAGGACAGAAGTTGAGATGACTGCTTACAGAAGGGAGTGGAACCTCTGAGAGTGGAGTGGGTGGTGAAGAGGAGGAAGGAACAGTGCCCACTTCTGCAGCACACTGGCTTCTACAAACTTAGCTTCTTGACTCTTAAGAAGGGAGACAGGAAACCATAGCAAGAGTCTGGATACTGCCTCCCTCATCTATTATTCTCATTCTCCTTTTAAAGACACAATCTGGTGGGTTATGGGGTCTTAACTACATGCCTCTTGACTTGCTAGGGCAAAAGAATTCAGACCAGGGTGATGGGCTCAAAGGCTCTGTAGGCCTATTCACTTTCCATGCACCTTGCAAAAGACCACTGGGTCAACTGAGAATTAAAAGAAAGATCCAGGTGAGGGCAGGATAGCATCAAGAAAGGAAGCTAAGAGACTTTAAGTAAGAAGAAAGGTGAAATTCTGAACAGTAGAATAGTAAGCAAATAGAGCTCTCAATTAATTAAATTATAAAAATGTTGTTAAATATTTAAGATTCAGTTGAATAGTTCCATGTATCTCATTACAACTATTTTATTTTTAGATATATATTCATGATTATGATATTAATATAGTTATGCCAAAGGTATCAAAACAAGCTTCTACATACATACAATTTCCTGGTGTGCTTTTTTATATAGAAATGATATAAATTATGTCAGAAAGGCTTTCTGCTTACTTCTAGGTAGGTTTTCTCATTTGTCAATATTTTCCACTCTAATAGGCCAAATACCAAGAGTAATTACCTTCCCAAGTAAAGTATATTTAACTCTTTCTTGGGAGTTCAACTATAATTAAAAACTTGCTCCTTCAGCCCAAAGATTGTCCATCAAGATTACAAGGTGTTATTTAAACTAGCCCCATACTCCATAGAACATATGCCCAGACTGAGTAACTCAGAAATCCTTTTTCCATGTCTGAGACAGGGCCACTCCAGGAAGATTTCTAAAACAATTTATACTTAAAAAAAATCCCAAACTACAAAACATTTCTAGAATTCCCAGTGAAAGATAATTAACCACATCATTAACTCTGGCCAAATGACCTGCTGGAGGATGAGTACCACTTAGGTGTCATTTTCCTCCCCACTCCACCCCCAACGGCTCTGGCTGTTCTTCCAGCTGAACTCTACCCAGATGTGGGGCCTGTCTCTTGAACAGAGATAAGAGCTAGGACTACGAGCGCAACAGCACGTCAAGAGACCCAACAGCAGAGACCAGTGGGAGCCAAAAGCGATGCCTTCCCCAACCTAACACCTCTGCAAAGTGTCCCTGTGACTTCACCAAAGGCTCAGAAACTCACTGCCTTTAGATCTGGAGGATCTAAAAATCTGTCCACCCCTAGGCCCATAAGAGAATGATGATGTTGCTTGTCCTAATATTGGCCTTATTTTTTGCAAAACGCAATCTAACTCTAAAACTTTGGGACTAAATGAAAAGAAGAACAGCAAAATTGCCTAACAAGTACTGTACTGAGGTCTAAGATGGTAACTATACGTTATCACAAACCAGAGGCCCCTGTAAACAATTGCTATTTTACTTTAGTAGTGCAATTGTAAATATAATTCAAGATTGGAGTAATAAAACATTTATTCTTTGAAGTATCTTGGGTATGTTAAAGTGAAGTTACCAAAACCATGAATTTCAGGTACAGGTCACTACTAACTACTTAGAATCTTTACAAAATTAGCTCAAACTGTACCTCTGTCCAGAAAACAGACCCATCTAAAAGGAAAAAAAAATACTTGTCTTTATCTGTTGTTAAAGACACACGAAAACCTTCAACAGAATTGAATGGTTTCTTTACAATAAAAAGAAATCCACTTTCATTAAATTTGTGAATTTAATAAGCACATACATAAGCACATACAGCCTATCTAGAAAGAAGATGTGCTCTAAACTCAGCCAGACAAGAATCTGATTTCTAGCTTTGCATTTTACCCGCTATATAACCTCAGCTATGTAAAGCTACAGAAGAATACTGAAGTTGTATGCTGTTATCCATGCAACCGACATTATCTTTAACATAGAGAATCTATAAGGATTAAATTAAAATGTGTACTGCCTACCAAGCCCAGTGACTGCAAATACTCAGCTCACTTTGCTCCAACACAAACTGTACAAGGATGGTCTACAATTAAAGAAAAGAATATGTCAAATAACAGAAGAAAAGTCTGGATGACTGAACATTCATTATGCCCCATCAGATATAACCACGGTAATCATATATTCAATATCTACCTTCACTAAAGTCAACTTGCCCTTAATTAAACAAGTTCTAGGAAAAAGGGGAGGGAAACTCTGCATTTGTAAAAATTATATAATTTTTACACTGACTGAAAATTACGTATGTGTAAAATTTTAGAAATGCTTGCACACTTCTAGTGTTCATTGAGAAAAAGTTACCTTAGATGATGCACTTTGTAACTGAATATTATACAGTTAAACCTCCATTTTAAAAAAATCCAAAAACTTCTCGACCATGTTTCCTTTTTAAATGTGTTCTTGTATAGCCCTCCAAATCATTCATAAAGCAAAAAGGAAACTACCCCAACCCCCACCCACCAACAAGTACAGAGCAAGCTTGGTTCATCAAGTTGTTCATTTATACTACCCATTTCTTTCTTTTTACAAACTCCTCAGTAAATACATTATAAATGATAAAAATTGAGAAAGGTTACTAAAGACCACAACCAAAGAGCCCTGCCTTGCACCACTGACATGAAATTTTCTCAGCAACAACAAAAATCTAAATGTTATGTTTCTGAACAGATAGTGCCTTATTCTTCAGCATGTCTTGAGCCTAAACTTTTGGTTCTTTATTGTGCAGCTTCCTTTTTCCTTTACCTTGCCTACATCTTACCTCCTCCTCTCCTACTTAATTCACTTTATAAGCAAATATGCAGTACTAAATGATACAACTCCAACTAGGACCAAGTCTAATCTGTTCTTGGACCTCAGAGGGTGGCTGTTCTGTGTCATCTTTAAAAGAAGGCGCTGTCTTAGCTTACTCAACACCTGCCAACAATTATTTGCAAACCTCTTCCACGACAATCATTACTACCACTACTAACCTTGTGCACATGCACATGTCCCAACACCTTTACGAGAACCAGCCTCAGTTCTGGGAGACCTAATCCCTGAACACCTTACCAGGACTTCAAACCTGTCCGTAGAGGTGCGTTCTGCATGATGTCCAGGAGCCCGGGAGGAACAGCATCATCCTGATTCACACGAGGGCTGATAGCGATCAAGCCCCTCCACCTCCAACCCGCAGCCACTCCCTCTCCCCTCGGCCTCGGGGCGTTTGGGGCGTCCGGGCGGGCGCAGCCGCCACGACAGGCCCTGCGCAAACCTCCCGCAGCCAGGTACTTACCCGGGTCGGCTAAGAGCCAGAGGCCGGGTCGAGCCCCGCCAACACCCGCAGTCCCGCAACACGCCCAACGTCGTGGGCGCGGGGTCACTAGGACGACCCCAGGGCACCCCTGAGGTCCTGGCCTCGGGCAGGTGCTGGGCGTCCCCGCCACCACTCACCGAGACCTCGCTGTCGCTCCAAGTTCCTCCGCCTGACCCTCAGTCCGTCCGCAGGCTCCCACGGGGGTCCGGGAGGGCACGGCTTCCCCAGCCGAACCCCCTCCAGTGCGCGCCGCGCCGAGGACAGATCCGGTGTGAGCCGCCGCTGCCGCCGCCCCCTTGCCTCCTCCTCCCTCACGGCGTCCCTCCCACTGAGGCCCGCCTTGTATTTCCTGGATCCGGTCTGGGGAGAGGTTGGCCAAAGAGCTGCCGGCTTCGGGGCTTCCGTCGGGCGCCTTCGCTCGCCAGACACAAAGATGGCAACCGCCCGGGCCTGCCGTAAGCGATCTCGCGAGGCTTTACCCACGGGAACCAGAGGGCGGGGTCCCCACGGGAAAGGTGATAAACGAACCCCTGCGAATGCTCGCCTAGGTTGGAACTGGGCCCGAACGTGGGAAACTTAGTGCGCCTGCGCGAGACTGTGGCTCTGCCACTTCCCAGAACTGCCCCTGAAGTGAGATCTGGCTTCAGAGTTTTTACCTGTTTCCTCCTGAGGTGTGGGGCGGAGTGAAACCGGTAAAGCGCTTGGCACAGTCAGGTGCCAAAATGAGATGCATCTCTTAAGGCTTGGCCTCCCACATAAAGCTCCGAAGGTTAAAACAGGCTTAGATGCTCCCAGAAGTCCTCCAAGCCGTTCGCTCCTCCCTATCTCTGATGTTGTTCAGAAAGTCTCAGATGCTCTTTCATTCTGTTGGCCCACATTACTATGCTCTTCTGAGAAAACAACTGTCGTCGTCGGGTTTTCTTGTGATTCATTGAGTCAAATAAGTATTGTTCAGTTTCCTATGAACCTACTATTGAGGAAACATAATGCTCTGACCACAAAAAAAAAAAAAATACATTGGTCCGAGATGGAGGATAGGAAAAAAGTTTTGTGGTATAAATAAGCAGAGATAGGATTCAAAGAGAGATGCCATAGCTCAAAAAAGAAAAAGAACTAGAAATAGAACTTCCATATGACCTAGATATATCATTCTTGAATATATACCCAAGGACTCCAAGCAGACCACAGACATACTTGTACATTTACTATAGCACAACTCACAACACCCAAGACATAGAATCTGCCAAGATGTTCATCGACAGATGAGTGGATAAAAATGTGGCATGTAAAAATGTGGAAATTTACACTGCTACGAAGAAAAACTAATTATATATTTTCAGGAAAATGGATGAAAATGGAAATAATTATATTGGAATAAGACATTCCATTGTGTGACATTCTCTTGTATGCAGAATCTATATATTTAAAGGATATATGCAAAATTCATGAAGTCATTGTTTTTAATAGTTGAGTAGGACTCCATTGTGTAGAGCGAATGGGTAGAAAGGGGAACACAGACTGTATGGTTGGGAAATGGGGATTGTCCTGTTTAGACATTTAGAAAAGGGTTTATGGAAGCAAATCTCAAACTTTTGAGGAGAGGTCAGCTTTCAGTGGTGATGGGATCCCTGCAGAGAACATCTGACAATGAATTTGCATGTCCTGGAAAACTACAAACTAAATCCAAGGGCTGCTAGAGAAAGGAAGTACCAGTCTCCTAAAATCTTTCAATTTCCCTTCAGTCTGATGAAAATGAGATGTGGACTAGAGCTGAATTTGGTCCTTCTCTTCCAGCATCAAGTCCTAAGCAGCTATCTCATACTGCACATAGGGAAGACTACCATGCTAAGTGTATTGTAGAAAACCTACTTCAAGATTTGAGTTTCAGAACAAAAGGGGCAGCCTCAGCCAACTTACAAATCTGGGATGAGAAATAAATGTTTGCAGTGACATATTCTAAGTTATTTGCTTTTTACATACAAAAAACGTGTACTAATACAGCAGCTTCATTCTAATGTAAACTGAGGTGGGCCACCTTCTGTCATCTTGCTTTACCATCCCTAGATTAGTGTCAAAACTAGCTCAGCACTATATTATGTTTTCGTCACCAGGAAGATGAAAGCTTCTCATTTCTGTTAAAACAAAAGACAAACCAAAAAATAAAAACAACAACAAAACAAACAAACAAACAAAAACATGACTCAGAAGTTGTGAAGAACATCTACATTCACAACTCAGAATCTGATCATATTGCTATATCTGCCTGCAAGTGACAGGGGCAAATAAACTCTACCAAGTACTCCATAAAACTTTTCTGATGTTGGGAAAGGGGTGTGGTGGGAGGAGGAGGAAATAACCATCAAATATCTAAAAAGTCAATCAAATCCCAGAACTTGATTTAAAGTTGTATCTTGGAACTAGAGAAATGGCTCAGTGGTTGAGAGCTTCTGCTGCTCTTTCAGAGGACCCAGGTTCAATTCCACAGCAGGTATCACAGGATCGCCTATAACTCTACCTCCAGGAGATCTCATATCCTCTTCTGGCCTCCATGAACACACACACACACACACACACAGGGAGAGAGAGAGAGAGAGAGAGAGAGAGAGAGAGAGAGAGAGAGAGAG
>NW_021604606.1:1762109-1835524 GCF_004785775.1 Grammomys surdaster | reverse complement strand
GAGAGAGAGAGAGAGAGAGAGAGAGAGAGAGAGAGAGAGAGAGAGAGGAGAGAGCACAATAAATACAAAACAAAAACCAATAAATATTTAAAGTTGTATTTTATCTGCTCTCTCCCATTTGGATAGTGCCACCAATGAGAATCTTGAAATCAAAACAAGAGAACCCTTATCTTTCTTTCTGTCCCTGTGTTTCTACATCATTTCCTACCCCACCCCCAATCTTGCTAAATCTAGCTGCTTCTTCAGGTGCAAAGAGGATGAGAATGGAGTTGGCCAAGTTAACACTTCACCAATACTGTCTTAAGATGGCCTTGTCCTCTGGAAATGGCAGATGCTTAAAACTGGTTCTTTCTTTGATGCTCAAAACTAGTTCTTTCTTTCTAATTTATTTGTTTTTATTCCTTTGTAGCCTTTCACTAGGAGGAGTAATTGGCACAACCCAGGACACAAATGGTGCCTTTTCTCTGCCAGACCTCTCTGCTCAGCTCCTGGTCTCCTTGACTTTTCACTGCTGCTGTAAGTCCTTTCTTGATTGCCAGGGCATTGTGTGTTACTGTAAGGCAAGTACAGCAAGCATAGCTCCTCAGGACCCTTTTGACCACATGGTTCTTAGATACAAACTGACAGCCTTCTAATACTCTGTTCCTGTTTCTTGTAGAATATCCACAATTCTTACTGCCAGGAACCCCTTAGCCATTAATAGGTACTAAAGGACACAAGCAAAAGCCTCCGAGTTATTTTTTTCCTTCTGAAACACTCATCTGATCCTTGGGAAACTGATAAATTGTTATGCTAAACAACAAACAGGTCGCACTGTTGTTCCATTAAGATTCCTACCTTCATGATTCTCATGACGCAAGCAGCTGTGTCTATATTGATTCAGGCCTCCGAATTCCAAAGACATGTGGCAAGGTCTCCCTAAAGCTCATCAGGTATGACCTACAGATATGTATAGTTCAGTAACGAAGCAGCTGGTGGGTGATACATCTTGAAGACAGCTCTAATTCAGCTCAGAGGCCACCTTGTGTGGCCTTCCCTTCCCCATAAAGAAAGAAAATGTGTAACAGTCCTTCAAATGTGATAGTTAATAAATATTTCCCTTGTAGCTGGCACTTCTTTAGGCTTCAGGAAATGTATGTGTGATAGTCACACAACCGGTTTTGCTACCTCTTCCTGGATCCTGTGCAAAAGAGCCTAGAATCCCTCTTTAAAATAGGAAAGAAGTTATGATGCATTTTCTTTGTCTATATCAGACACATCTTATTTTTGGTTATTGTTGGCCATACCTGCTGTATTGAGAACCTATTCTCTCATGTAACAAACCACTTCAAAACATAATCAATTGTTTCATTTGCTGATTATGCAGTGGATGCAACTTGGAGTGGATTCAGCTTAGCATTTATCTTTCTGGTCTCAGGATTTCACAGGGTAACAAGAATAAAGACTATTTATGAGACAAACAGTATTTGGTGTCCCCAACAAGTCCATAGGATATAATATAAAAGCTTAAAAAATATAGCTGTGGCTTTTGAATGGGCCACTTTATTAAGCCATCTGCTTCTTCTTGGTGGGGTATGTGGTAAGAGCTGTGGTTCCCATTGTCATGTGCAATTTAACAGTCTAATAAATTCATTGGTTTTAGGCAACAGTATGCAGCATATTGTGTCAGTATGTGACCATATTGTAAAGTTTTGAACTGTTATGCTGATGTGGGAACTGTGACTATGGAAGGGCAACTCTTATTGACATTATGAATCAGTTCTAGAAAGAATGAATTGCTGCCCAATAGACATACACACCCTGTGGAAAGGATCCAAAGTAATTACTCTGACAAACTGGATGGCTGCTGTCCCTGAGAATGGTGCTATGTTGTAGACACAGTATTGGTCTGAGATGCTGCTAAGCACCTAATTGAACCTTGGTGGGAGTGAGCCCTTTCTGGGCCTGCAGAATGACTGGATCCTTGACTATTTATTGTATGCTTATCTTTTGTAAGCCTTGTCAGTGGTGGCTGTCTTTGTCAGGCTGTTTGATGTTAGCCAATTTGAATTTCTGAGGCCAGTTGTTAAAAGTTCTCTAGAACAGCAAGGTTCATGGGACATTGCAATCTTCTGTAAGAGGAAAAGCTCCATGGGAAGCTAAACTTGGATGTGTGTCTCTTCCTTCTGAGGAAGGCCAAATCTTCTGTCTATTTTTTTTTTTTTGCCTGCAACCTAGCATAAGTTCTCAAGCTATCCTGGTTTATTACATTAATTTTACATTATGCAGACACTTTAATTGATGGATCTTTACTGTAATCTTTAATTTAATAATGTTCAAAGGAGAAAGGAGTCCCCCATAATACAATCTTTTGTACATATTCTATGAACTACTTTGTTCCCTACCCAACTTTCACTTAACACTTCCTAGCCAAAACTTGTGGTACAGACCTGTAACCATAGGGTTTGGCAGGCAGATGCAGCAAGATAACGAGATCAAGGCCAGCCTGTGTTACATAGCCAGAGTTGGTCTCAATAAAACGAAACAAAACAAACAAACAAACAAAAAAACAAGGCCCTAAAGACAAATTGATGAAAGAGTAGGGAGAGAAAGAGAGAATCAGCTTGATAGAGAATTAAGTACTGCTTACTCTAATAGTTTCTATCAACTAAACTGACTGTGATCAGGAAAGTAGAGCTGTACAAGACACTAAAAGAAGAAATATATTATTAGTAAATAGGCAAAAACCATAGAGACAGAAGAAACAGCAATTTTGTATCACTCCCCCCTTTTGACTTATGGGCCACACAAGGATACAAACGTATCACATGTCATTCTCTGAATTTGGAGTTATCTAGCTGGTGATAGGTAGTAGATTGATGTTCCTCTTGATATATGAAATTACTTATGATGTTCCTCTTGATATATGAAATCACTTATACTTATAATGACTCTTTTTGGAATAAGCCAAAAGGTTGAGGTTGGGTTTCAGGCATTACCTGAAGTGGATTGATAAAAGACACAAATCTCAGCAATTCCAGTTAAAAATGATAACATCTGTCACATCCTTTCTTTTCCGTGCTAGTCTATTACTCCTAGATGTTTGCATCTCCATTCAGTGGGTAAAGATTAATTCTCTACTGTCCTGTCCCTATCAAAGCTGTCATATCAGGATGAGGAATATATTCCAGAAAAAAATTGATTATAGTTCAACTTCTTTTTCTTGTTTGAAGTCAAAGTTTAACTAGTATTAGAAACAAAACCATTTGAGGGGCAGTTATCTTCAACAGAACAAAGTAATTCCTAGTTCCTTTTTTCAAATATACATTTCAGATAGAACCCATCTCAATTTGTTCTAAATTCATTCATTGAGGTGTTTCCTTCCTTAATGCTGGGTATGTTCAACAGTGCTCTAGCCTAATCTTCATTCATAGGCCAACAGTGACCCACTTTCCTTAACTTCTAAGAAGATTCACAAATTTGTTAAGACACTTTTTACTCTTATGGGACAGCAAGGTAGATTTGCTACAGAGTCAGTGAATGAATAATAGGATTAGGAATAAACACTAGTTTTGGCTAAGCAAGAAACACCTAATGATGGGTAGGTAAATTGCAAAGGGCTCCTGTGGAGTAACTTACTACATCTATATCTAACAGTAAATGACCTGTGTGGTGTAGAGTGTGCCTCCTCTAGAATCTCTGCCTTTGGGCAATGCCACTGTGTTAACAACTGGTTCCTGAAAGTTTACATCTTTGTTTCTCACTAAGAAATGCTTTCACCTTCAAGGAACTGCCTCACAATGGCTATGCACTGTCACAGTGGGTGGCCCATAGCCAATGCCTGGCTGATGTGGAGATAAAAATAGCACAAGAACCTTTGCCTTAATGTGGGATACTTCTGAAATACCATTCCCATCTTTAAGCTTCATGTAGTAGAGTCTATAGTCCTTGGTTGCAACCACATCATGGTTTAGCCTTTTCCCCTGTCCAATCCTGTCTTCTCTACCACTTTACAATTATATTTCCTAAGAGATTGTCTCAACAATCTCTCTGCATTCATATATTTCAAAATAAACTCCCAGAGAATCTAATCTAAAGCATACTTATAAAGAATGCTATGATCTGAATATGCCCTACTAAACCCATGTGGAACTTTATCAGTTTACCAGTATTGAGACTGGATCTTTAAGAGATGAGGCTATGGGTGTTCTACCTTCATGTCATTAATGTGGGAATGGTTCATTTGGGAAGGGGTAGCTGGAGATGGAGCATCCTGGCAGCATGTATTTAATCCTAGTACTTGGGAGGCAGAAGCAAGATAGTCACCCCAATTTTAGGGCAGCCTTGTCTATATTTTGTTCACTGCCAGCCTGGACAGAATATAAAACCTCTGTCTCAAAAGGGGCAGAGACCTCGTTTTTCCCTCCCTTCACCCTGTCACCGTCCTCTACAAGATAAGGAAGCAAGAATCTCTTGCTAGATATTGGCCCTTCAATATTAGCATTCCTAGCATCCAGAATGATAAATACATTTCTATTGTTTTTAGATATTTCTATTGCATTTATTTATATAAATAAACAAAAGTTGGGAGCCAACTTACAGGAATTGGTTCTCTCCTTTCACTGTGTAGTCCTCAGGGATCAAAGGTACCTTGTCAGGACCAGCAGCACGTTCTTTTACCTTCAGAGCTACTCTAATGGCCTTACATCTCTATTCTTTATCAATTTAGTCACCCGCAGATATTTTGTTTTAGTAGTACAGAGATGTACCCAGCCAGAAAAAAGGATGTGTTGCATTGTCTATTACATACTTGGCCTTCTAATAGTTGCCCCAGATTTGTATTAGTGAGTTGGAGAAGACTGCCACCACATTTAAGTGTATGTGCATCTCTGACAAAGTAGCCTTCAACCCAGTCCTGGTCAGTCAAAGCTTTGTAATCCTTCAGGCCGGTCTAAGTGGTTCAGGAGTGAGTCTATGACTTAGACACACACGTATATGGACCTGTTTTCATTTTCCTGAAAGATTGTAATATTTCTTTGGAATGGACTGCTACCAATTCAGCACTACAATGGGGACATTGTCTAAAGAATAATTCCAACCCAAAGCAAGTGAACTGAAAGGTGAGGATCAAAGGCCTGACAGACCAACTAGGTTTGGAGAATAACATTTGAACTCCTGTGTGATGGAACACCTAAAACTACCCTTATCCCCGCAACACTATTCAGTTACATGAACTAATACAGTCTCCTTTTATGTAACAAGGGATAGACTTCTATCACTTATAAACAACAGAGTCTAGACATACATACCACTGATTAATAAATATAAAAATGAATTATTTGAACATTGAAGACCAGGAGTGTGGAGAAGATATTACATAAAAATATTTAAGAAGAACCCAATTTGTGCCTAGAGCTTAGGGCTCAGCATTTAATATAACAAGCACTCAAGATGTAGGTGCTCTAAAAGCCTCGATTAAATTAATTGTAATTCTACAAAATGAAACAATCTAGACAAACCTAAGAGGATACAGGGAATTTGCACACAGGTAAGATTTAAACCTATCCCCGTATATATCACTTAAATCAATGGTTTAAGTATCAGTACTGATTTCCAAATATTGTGGTTGAGAGCTTTCTGTCTCTCTCTCTCCCTCTGTCTCATCTGTCTGTACCTGTGTCTGTTTCTGTTCCTGTCTTTGTCTCTCTGTCTCTCTGTGTCCGTCTGTGTGTTTGTGTGTATGTATGTATGTGTGTGTGTGTCTGTCTGTCTCTCTCTGCCTTCCCCCCCCCGTCTGTCCATCCATCCATGTGTGTGTGTGTGTGTGTGTGTGTGTGTGTGTGTGTGTTTATCGTACTCTACTATGCTCAACTTTATATGAGATGGGCCCTCCACTGAAAGTAAAGCTTAAAGGTTTGGCTAGACTGGCTGGCCAGTGAGCCCTGGGATCTGTTTGTTTCTGACATATCCCCACAAGTTCGAGGGTGCACACTATTCACAGGCCCAGCTTGGACACTAGTTCTGGGGATCTAAACATACCAAGCAAGCACTCTACCAGGTCAACTATCCTCCCAGCCTTGTATTCTTTAGTTTTGGGAAGACTATGGCTGAACTCTTTAATAAGTATAAAACTGGTTTTAGCTGCTTTCTTTTCCAGATGGTCTTTAGGTCTTTGTGGAGCCTAGTTTCCTTTTCATAGTAAACATGTAACAGTACAAAGAGGTGTTTGACAGATGAAAATTGAGGTTAAGAGAATTGCCCAAGGTAATAGGTAACCGGTCCAGCATAGAAGGGAATTTGGCTCTTTCTTTCCCCAATGTAATGAGCTCTCTGCCAGGAATATCAGAAACAGTGAGAATCATTTACTCATAGCCTTAGGGATTCATTCATTGTTCAACAAACCATTCACAGAGCCAGGCTCTGAGGATACAGAGACAAATAGGACAAAATCCCTGGCTTCAAGGTATTTCCAGTCTATTAAGGGAAAATGTCACATAAACAAACAAAAAAAAACCCACAAAGAATGTTGAAAATGAAGCTATAGTTCAAGCATTTGGTGTTGTAGAAGCTATGTGTCTATGTGTGTTTGACATTGTGGGGTTAGAAAAGGTTATAAAATAGAGATCTCTGAGGAGTTTTTCCCGAAGAAAGATATCTGGAAACTTGTGATAAAAATGAATGGTGGGCCAAGAGAATTGGAAGTCTGAGGCCAGTTGGACTACATAGTGTGACCTTGTCTCAAAAAAAGATTAAAAGAAAAAGAATGATTGCAAATCCATTTGTTATACATAAAATAACTTACAGGAAATTAAAGAAGATAGAATTAGGCCACTCCATGGGTTGGAATCCTGGGTTGAATAAAAATAAAGTGAGCAGAGCCACAGAAGTACCTGCTGTTTGCTTTTGGTCTGCCCAGGAGAAAGGGGTCTCAGCTATACTCCTGTTATAAATCCACTATGACTTTCCTCGAATGAGTACTCTGCCTTCTCAAACCATTAACAGCAATAACCTGTTTATTTCTTAAACTTAAAGTTTATCATTATTCCAATTTAACCAAGAAAAAATAAAGCATTCAAAACAGTACTCCTTTTTAGCACATAAAAAGATCGTTTATTGATTACTAGATCTTATACTCCTGATCAGAAACTGATGACTGGGCACAAGAACTATTTTGAACTTCACAGACTTTGGATTCATTACAAGGCCACAGGGATGAGAAAGAACAGCAAACAGATAACACATCACATGCACAAGCATGGATCTTCTTGAGGACAGAAACTACCTGGCTCATGATGAATGCTCATTCAATTTACAGGGTTTTTTTTTAAAATGTAATGAGTTTGTGAAAGTAATATTTGTTCAAGGTAAAGTATACTTTAAGTTTTGAATTTTGATTTCCCCCCAGTACTAGAAACTTATGTTCTTATATTTTCCAATAATGAGTTAAGCATTAGTTTCATACTACATGAGGAATCAGAAACCTAAACCTATCCCCAATCCTTTGATTAACTTTGTGACCTTGGACATACCTCTGAGCTCAATTTTCTATTTAATGTCCATATGCTTTCATAGGTTTATTTGCCATAAATGACTTCTGGTTATCACATGGTCTAACATACTTGTAGTTTTACAGTAATAGCCATGTGATCCTTTGGATGTTTAGTTTATTTTAGGGGTGTGCATAACAATTTGAATTTAATGTAGATAATTTTCAAATATTTTAAATATACTACCTTTCCTAAATAAACCAGGATTTTAATTGGAAATAATAATTAAGGCAAATAGATTGAAATTGTGGTAAGCTTATAAATAGTTTCTGTCTGTGACTTCGTTTCTATGCCTCCATTTAGAATTACAAACATTGAAAGAAAAGAGGCAACACAACACAATTTACTAGAAAGAACATCAAAGCCAGACACTATAGCATATACCTATAATTCCATAACTTGGGAAACTGAGGCAAGAAGACTCCCAGATTTAGGCCAGCCTGGGCTATAGAGCAAAAACAGTTTCAAAAAATAATTAAAACAAGTGGGGTCTGAGAGCATCTCTCTCTCTTTTTCTTTCTTTCTTATTTTAAGATTTATTTATTTATTTTATGTATATGAGTACACTGTAGCTATCTTCAGACACATCAGAAGAGAGCATTGGATCCCATTACAGATGGTTATGAGCCACTATGTGGTTGCTGGGTATTGAACTCAGGACCTCTGGAAGAACACTCAGTGCTCGTAACTGCTGAGCCACCTCTCTAGCCTCTCTTTTTCTTGTTTTACATGATGCAATTTCAGCTAAAGAAACTTGAAAAGTTTAAGCAACTTTCAATCCTATAAGAAGGGCTGGATCAAACTGTTTCTAATACTTAGCATACTTAGATGTCCAGCTGTAATGTTGAAAAGCAGAAGCAGAGGCAAAGGCAGGAACACTGATGCAAATTTGATACTAGCCTAATCTACAGGCAATTTTTAGGTCAACCAGGGCTGCATAATGAGAACCTGTTTCAAAAAAAATAAAAATTGCATAAGCAGTTAGAAAATTATGACTAAAACATTGATTTATAGTAAAATTATATTGATAATTATTTAAAAATTTTGATCAAATTATCTATAGTCATACCATTGTATCATAACTACTTTCCATTTTTCCTCATGTCTTCAATCAAAAAATAAATAAGGGGACTCAGTAACTGCTGTGAGGTCTTATGCCAAAAGTTAGGGTTACAGCAGTGAAGTTACACATACATTTATTTGTGTAAGTTTGTGACATATCCCTGACTAGAATTTGGTCTGATCAGCAAATATAGTTGCAAAGCAAACTTGAGAAAGAAGTAGTCTTTTTGATGGATACATATGTAGCTCAAATTCACTGCATATGAAACAAGCAAGCATAAACTTTGCTTTTTATTTTTTTATTTTTTTAATTCACTTTTCATTCTAATCAGGGTCCCCTTTCCTCCTCTCTTCCCAGTCCCACCCTTACAAACCCCTCCTCCTATTGACACCTCCCCTCCTCTTCAGAGAAGGAGAAGACCCCTTGGGTACCATCCTACCCTGGTGTATCTAGTCTCAGCAGGTCTAGGCACATCCTCTCCCACTGAGGCCCAACCAGGCAGTCCAAGTAAAGGGGAAGGAGATCCAATGGCAGGCTACAGAGACTGAGACAGCCCCCGCTCCTCTTGTTAGGAGACCCACATGAATACCAAGGTGCATATTTGCTACAAATGTGTAAGGGGTATAGGTCTAGCTCCTGCATTCTCTCTGTTTGGAAGGCCCTTAGCCCACATTGTCTCAGGTTAGTTGACTATGTGGGTCTTCTCGACCCCTCCGATTTGTTCACTTCTACTTCCACTCTTCCAAAAGTTTTCTTGGGGCTGATGTTTGGCTGTGAGTCTCTGTATCTGCCTTCATCCACTGCTGGATGAAGCCTCTCAGAAGACAGTTAAAGCATATACATGGAAAGAATTATTGGCCTCTGCTATTATGCTACTATGGTCATACAAACAGCTGTGTGTAGCCTTCTTCCTACACCTAGAATCTACTGAGTTACCAAGGGACAGAATACCAAAGTACAATCCTGTTCTTACACACTTCTCAATATAGGACCTCTGAATAAGAAGGATTTCCTATATGATGGTCACATGTGTTTCCTAGTGATACTGAATTTTATTTCTTTATGCAAGCAAACATATACATGCCTATGGCCCATCTGCAATGTACTGTTGGTGTTAGGATTAAAGTAAAAATGAACAAAATTGATGTTAAAAGGAAAGAAGTAGAATGACTCAGAAGTCATTGACTTATAATAATTATTAAGGCCTAATTGGCTTGGAAGTACAAAAGCCCCTTGTCTAGCACTGTATTAAGTTCCTTAGTTAAATATGTCTTCCGACAGCCCTTCACATTGTTTTCTGCCCTCCAGATAGTTCATTTCCATTGATTACTAAGGTCACATCTGCAGTGGGCTTTTCTTGGCAATTGCTCAGCTTTGACAAGTTATTTCCTGCTGAGCATTTGTAGGGGGCCAACACTATTTGGGGCACTCTAATCATCACAAAAAATTGTAAGCGAAGCTTTTGGTTTCTTTGCCTCTTGGATCCATTCTCACATAATTGGATTCTGGTCTGTTTGCTACTTGTCAGTTACATATAGAAGTAATCTCAGCCAAAGATCTCTTCCGGGCAAAATCTCTTCCTATGTCACCATCTCTGTGCTAACTCATTTTCTCTTCTTCAACTTAATTGCTGCTTCCTGAAGGTCTTCCTTAATGAGTCTGGCTGAGAAGTTAAAATCTCTACTGTGACCTTTTCTAACCCTTACTCTCATTTACTGGTCAAGGAGGAAAGTGGCTCAAGGAGCCACCATTATCACTTGCTAAGGCCTCCCTTTTGTGAAGCCTTTATAAGTTGATTCACTGTGGAGACCTAGTAACTAGGAGCAAGTAGTTGGCTTTCTCAAATGCATGGGACTCTGGCATTGCAGGCCATAGGCAAAGGGTGTACTCCTGACTGAGCTATATTCTCTTTTATCTGGGGTCGTCTGGCTAGTTGTGACCAGAGTCCATCCCCCTATTGCCAAAGGCAGCAAGATACAGCATATATTCCCCTCACATTTGTACACTATTTTACTTCTCCAATGCTGTGACTTCCAACATTTGTGAGTTTTCTTTTAAGATATTGCTGACTCTTTTGATGCTATACAGAATGAAAATTTCTAATTCTTTGGGACAAGGATGAAATGGATATTGAAGGAATAGTATCAGTCCCTGCAACAAATCATCTGATTCTTTATTCTACTCCATCAAGTGAGTCAGCAACTTGCACAAGGCATGGGGCCAGTGAAATGGAAAACTGGCATCCTCAGATTGCCATATTGTATGGTATGAAAGAACTCACTGTAAAAAGGAAATCCAGACAGCCTCCCCCACATGAAAAAATGGTAGCTAAATGTTTGCTAGTTTTTCATGACTCATATGCATGTCTAAAGATTATATTGTAACTAGCAATGGAAATGAATTTATGAGTCCTGTCAAAAAGCAAAGGAAGAACTTGATTTTAAAAGTCAGGCAAAATACATGCTTACTTTAAAATGTACAAAAATGATCAAACTGATGCACCATTATAACGTGTCAGTGTGCTTGTCAGATACTGAAGTTACTTCTGAAAATATTTTATCTTCTATTAGATATATTTAAGGTATATTTGGAGCTCATAATGTTCCAAACACTGCATGATGTTTCTTCTACTATTACATTAGAAGAAAACCTTCAGAGAACATAAAAAATTCATGATTATCATGGATATTATCTCATCTCTTCTCAGCATGCTCCTCTGCTTTATTATATGTAATTTCCTTGATGTTCATTTCTTCTGATAAATGTACTCCATATTAATTTAAGTGCTAAAGATACTTTCACTAATCTATACTGTCAAAATACAAACTAAATAGCAATTCATATTTAAGAAGATGAACAGTGACCAACCTAAGCATAAGTTCTGGGAAAAAGCAACAGACTTTAAGACATATATGTTATTATACTTATGTGCAATATTATGAAACATGGGGAGGGGTTGTTTGTTTTGCTCACTGTTACATTCCTGGTACCTAGAGCACATGTGGTGGAGAGTCAATAGATACTATTGATGTAAGAAAATTTATTTTCTTTAGCACTCTTTGTTTGTGTTTTGTTATTGTTGTTGGTTGGTGGGTAGGTGGGTTTTTGTAAAACAAATTCTCACTGTGTATCCCAAGCTGATTTCAAAAGCACATGCTTGTTGCCTAGGATTATAGCCATGAGTCATTATGCCTGGGTTTTCTTTTTAATAATCCTTAAATGCACTAGGAAACATTTAGCAAAAGAAGTTAAAAGAATATTATATTTTTCAAGGCTAACAAGAAAGCACAAAAGTATTATATAATTTGGACTTTAATGTCATGAAAGCCTCTATACTTGATGAAAAGGCATTTAACCACATTTAATGTCTCCAAATATTCATACCAGAGGAGAAGAGTCGGGGCATAATTTGTGAGAACACAGTTATGTGATATGATGTCTCTGATAGAAGATAGTCAAGGAGACACTGATCCAAATGGCTAGAAACAGTACCAAAATAAGCATCTTCAAGTGTTCTTCATATGCAGAGTCTTTTAGTTCCACAAAAAAGTTGATAAGTGGTTTCTATTTGTTCTAGTTTCATTCTGTTCCTGTGATAAAATACTCTGACCAAAAGTAACTTGGGGAGGAAAGTGTTTATTTGGCTTGTGCTTCAGGTCACAATCCATCACTGAGGGACATCAAGGCAGGAACTTAAGCAGAAAGTTGAATCAGATCTCATGCAGGAATGCTGCTTGCTGGCTCACTTTCTGACTTGCTCATGCTTAGCTAGCTATTTTTAGAATGCTTAAGACCACCTGTTGGAGGGTTGGTGCTGTCCACCATGGCTTGTACCCTTCTATAGGAATTAATAAGCAAGAGAATTTTTTGCAGACATGGCCATGGATGAAACTGATTTAGGCCATTCCTTAATTGTGACTTTTTTAGGATGCCTCTTCTCTAGAATGACTCTAAACTGTGTTAAGTTGACAACAAAGGCTAACTAGGATGCTTTTGTTAATTTTGTTTTGCCAGTGTAGAAATTGAAATTCAGAGGCGAAACCTGTCTAAAGTCATGTAGCTGTTGGTTTGTAAAAGCAAGACTTGAAAGTATTTAACAATAAGGGAATGTTTAGTTTTTAGAAAGCCATGTTCTGGGGCTTGGTGCTTACTGTACACAAGGCTTTAGTTTTGATCATTAGTACCACTAAGATAAAAAAGAAGAGAAAATTATAGGCAGGTTTTGTTGCATTGGTCTTATTATTATTTGGTACCAAAGTCCCGAATTGTCCACTAGCAGTTAATAAATGTTACAGATTTCTTTTTTCTTTTCTTTTTTTGTGGGGGGGGTTCGAGATTTTATAGATTTCTAAGGGAGTTATTTAGTAAGAGTAATTGCATGTTTTGAAGCCACAACCTCCAATGTGATAATATTTGGTAATGGAGCTTTGGATGAGATGATGAAAATGAGGGCATATTGGTATCAGTATTAAGACGAGGAGGAGAATATTCCCCCACTGCTAGGAGTCTCAACTAGAGTCTCCCTATCCCGGGTCTCTGGTACTTCCTAGAGATTGTCCCCGCCCCTCCAACCTGTTCTCCCTTCTCTTTCCTCTGCTTTCTCTACATATTATCTGACCTCCACTCCAGTTCCACCCCCAATCCCCTTTTCCACCCAGTTCCTTCTTTTAATCAACATCCAGTATCTATTTTGTTTCCCCTTCTGAGAAAGATTCAACCACCCTCCCTTGTGCTCTCCTTGTAATTTGGCTTCTTTAGGTCTGTTGACTATAACATGGTTATCCTATACTTTATGCCTAATATCCACTGGGCTATAAAGTGAATAAATAAATGAATAAATAAATAAATAAGTATATACCATGCAAGTGGCCACTTTCTATAGCCAGGCAGGACTCCTAGTAGAAGAATAAGGACAACAACCCATCCACAAAGCCTTCAACACAAAATATGTCCTGCCTACAAGATGTGCAGGAATAAAAGATAGAGCAGAGTCTGAGGGAATGGCCAACCAATGACTGGCCCAACTTGAGACCCATCCCATGGACAAAAACCAATCCCTGACACTATTAATTATACTCTGTTATGTTTGCAGACAAGAACCTAGCATAACTGTCCTCTGAGAGGCTCTACCAAACAGCCAATGGAAAAAGATGCAGAGACTCACACCCAAACAGTAGATGGAGCTTGGGGAGTCTTATGGAAGAGTTGGGAGAAAGACTGAAGGACCCAAAGAGGACAGGGACTCTACATGAAGAACAGCACAATCAACTAACCTGCATGCTTGGGGCTTTCAGAGTCTAAATCATCAATGAAAGAGTGAGTATGAGCTGGACGTAGACCCCCTGCACATACGTAGCAAATGAGCAGCTTGGTCTTCATGCTGTCCCTGAGCCTGTTGCCTGCCTGCCTGTGAATCCCATGCCCCTAAATGGACAGCCTTGTCAGGCCTCAGTGGGGACAAATGTGTCTAGTTCAGCACCAACTTAATGTGTAGGGTGGGAAGGTAGAGGGAGTGGGAATAGGAGATGGGGGTGGAGGGTGAGGGTGGGATGAGTATGGAGGATTGACACCAAGAAGGGGGCTTCACCTTCTAAGGGAAATGGGGGAAGGATTTACATGATGGAGTACTGGGAGGAGATGAAGGGCTGATACTGGGTTGTAAAGTGAATAAATAAATGAATTTAGTAAAAACTAGTTAAAAAGAGGAGGAAGAGGAAGATCAGAGGAAAGTGGAAGAGGAGGAAGAAGAGAATGAAGAGGGAGCATGAAGAGAATAATGAAAAGGAGAGGGGAGATGAGCTGAAGACAACATCATTACTTTCTACCCGCACACAGAGTAAAAAGCCCATATGAGAACATAATGAAAAGATGGATATCTAAAATCTATGGAGAAAGTCCTGACCAGGAAGCAAACCAGTAGACACATTGATCTATGACCTTCTAGACCCCAAACAGCAAACTAAACCAAACCAAAACACACTTTTGTTGTTTAAGTCTCTCAATATATGACATTTTTATGGTAGCATAAACTGATCAAGATGTACTCTAAACTTCTTTGGCCTCCTCAAAGTAATTCATAGTAAACAATGAACACTGTTTTTGCCTGAATATTCGCAGTGGCATTTTCTGTGTATTCTTCCTCCTAGGTCTGAACATGTTTTTTCTGAAGTCTCTAGTGGGAAGTTACTTGGGCATAGGAGCTTACATTCTAGTTGGGAGGAGCTAAATAATGAAGAAATATGATTCATTTTCTATTACCAGCCTGTTAGAAAAAGAAGCATGTAGTCAGAATCTGAACAAGAATCTCCAAGAATGGTTCACAGACAAAGAAGAATCCCTATGTCAAACATATTGTCAAGAACTATCTAGTCTTTCATGGAAGCTATCTCATGCCATTGATTTGAGATATCTTATCTGATTTTGTATTGGAACTTATTTCCTTCCAGGCATGGCTTTATATAAATTTCATAAAATTTAATTTGCCATATTTTCACTTTAGAGTTCAAAATACTTTCCAGTTTAACCTTTGACTTCTTTGGTCTAATAATGCATTAGTTAGAGTTATGCTATTTGGTGACTTTTCAGGGATCTTTTTTCTTATTGCTTTCTTACTCAATTCCATTTGGTCATGAAATATAGTGTATAATTTGTACTCTTTTAATATATTAAGACTTGCCTATCAACCTTGGTAAACATTCAATATGTTACTATATGTTCTACCGTGTTCTTAGTTGGTAACACTACTTGATGATCATATTAGTAGTGTTAAAATTTCCTATATATATTTCTGGTTTTATGCTTATCTAGTCTATTGGTTACTGAAAAAATGGTATTTAAGTTGCTTATCATAGAGTAGAATTGTCTATTTTACCTTTCAATTCCATTGGGTTTTATTTTTCTTTCACATAGGGGTATGGGTACATGTGCATGTAGATGAACTCATTTTATAAATAAAGATAAATTCAAAGTATGACAACAAAATGTTTTTATGAATGGACAAACATAAGAAATCATAGATGCCATGGTTTTAGTAAAATATGAACAGGAGGCTGTTCTTTCTTTCAGCAAACAGAATAAAAGATGAAACAGAACCTGGATACAAAACAAATTCAAGCGAGTAGCATCTCTTGTGTCATATAGATGAATATATTCTAGGGAGTTATGTTGAACTATGGGATTAGTGAGAAGATCCATTTTGAGAAAATGATAATACAGCCATGTGTAATAGAAGTTACCTGGCATCTATTCCACAACAGACACATAGCCAACCAAGTTGCACCAATATACATCATTGCTCATAAGTCCAGAAACAATGGCCAGTGCAGGATGTTGTGCATGCATAATGAGCAAAATGGTGGAAGAGAGCAGACAAGATAGAAAAGATCTAGGAACCTATTGAGAGATATTTTTCAGTCTGTGTCTGAATACTAAGTTATGTATATTCAATATTTAGATGCATAATATGCGTAACAGTTCTGAACTTTCAAATATGACCTCTGAAAGAGGTATTTTTTTATAAAAACAAATGCTTCAAACTGGTCAACGTGCAGAGAGTAAGACTGTGGAGTGCCTAGTCCTAAATCAGACATTTGTATCTCACTTTACCCAGTGATGCTAAGGGATCATCATGGAAGAGAGGTGGAAAGATTATAAGATTCAGAGGTGGTAACTGACTTCAAGAAAACTGTTCTCCAGAGGATAGCAGATTCACATATGAACTCACAGTGATTGTGACAGCATGCCCAAGAGTTGTGCAATCTCAAGCTAGACAAAATCCGAGCATGGAGGGAGACATTACTCATAGATGAGCAGCTAGTGGCATTAGATAGCTGTTGGTAGAGGAACAGTCAGTTTTCTTTAAGAGTGTGATCCCTGGTAGATCAACGACTCTCTAGGGAAGGATCCATACCTAGGAGTATTTGGGCAACACAAGTCGAACTATGTGGGCTTAAGAAAAGAGAAACAATTAAAAGTTGAGTGGATAAGGAGATAGAGATGGATCTGGGAAGATTTAGAGGACAGTGAATATGATCAAAATACATTGTATAACATTCTCAAAGAATTAATGAGATACTATTTTTTAAGAAAGTAAGCACAAAGTGCTATAACCAGAGTTTTCCTGGGTTACAAGTATATTTTGCTAAGGGATGTTAGTAATAGTACTTGTAAAGATCACATGTCTATGCGAAATATCTAAAAATTGCCTCATTCAATATCAAGATCTGTGAATTTATTTTGCAAAATTTTCAAAGCAATCTGAAGCCTGCTATTTGCCAAGGTGTGGACTGAAGGTGAGACTTTCCCTCAGCCTTTATAGGGAAACACTTTTGAATTCATTTCCTTGACATGAGATTGCTTTCCCCAAAGCAATTTTGGAGGGAACATTAAGTGCTATAGAACTGGAATTGGAAAGCTGAGCCCCACAAAGTGTTTTTAATCAGAGCTATGTGGGAGCACCTTTAATCATTGTGTAGCAGAAGACTTTAAAGAAATAACACTTTAAGAGACATTACCTAAAGTTAATTTAAACTGAGTCCTCTTTCTCCTTTTTGTCTTTGTCTTTCCATTTTGGAAATGTTTAGTCATTAAACATAATATTTCTGTTTGGTAGTTATTCTGCAGCTCAATGCTACCACCCTGCCCTCCCCCCAGCAGCCTCATTACTTTTAACTATAAGTGGGAATTCACATGATTTGGGTTTTGTCCTTGCAAGTTATAATAGTTGTTGCTGACAGTTCCCTTTTCATTTGAGAAAAGCCAGAATGGTGCTATGTATTTTCAGTCATATTCTCTCTGTTCTCAAATGTCACAGCATAGTTGCATGAAGGTTTATTTGTATTATAACAGCATTTCCTTTAGAGCTCGAGGGAACTCTATCTCTAAAATCACTTGTCTGTAAGAACTTCAGGCAGAATAACTTAACCTTTTTAAAAGTAAACTTTCTAACTCAGCATCTCCCTCTGGATCTAGCTTCAGATGATGGTTGTATGTGTGTAGGTGTGTGTATGTTTGTATACATGTGACTTAAGTTTTTATATTAATGGGGATTCTGACTCCTCAAAGTGATATACCAAATCTCTAATTTCCCAGAGTGAACTTTTGCTGCCTGCGATGAGTAAACTACAAATAGTTGTTAATGTTGAGATCATAGTGTACATTCTTCTAGTCCATTTTCTCCTTCCTTATTTCAGGTTAATCAGTTGTTTTGAATACCTTCCCAGAGGAGACTTTAGAGCTTATTTGTGGAAACAACTAGTATGACTAACTGCTTTACTTTTTTGCTGTTATCATAAAATACTGTGGACTGACCAATTAACAATGAAAAGAAACTTGTTTTTCATAGTTTTGGAGGTTGAGAAATCCAGTATCAAGATCTGGCATTTGGTAAGGGTCTTTTTGCTGTGTCACAGCATTGGAGATTGTATCACATGATGAAAGGGACTGGATAAGCTCAAGTCTCTGTTCCTCTTTTTGTAAGGCCACTCATCTTTTAATGGGGATCCAACTATATGACATCTCAGCCCAATTACCTCCCAGTGGCCCACTTGCAAATGCCATCAATATATAAAACTGCTGATTAAATTGCTAGCCCAAGAACTTTGAGGAACACATACAAACCACTGCACCAACTGCCTTACTTTGCTTAGTATTTTAAGTGTGGGGAATAGTTCCTAACGCACGGAACTCTCTGATAAAATCAGAAAATTACCTGGCAAGCCTGGACAAGCCTTATGCTTATGCAGAAGTCACATGTGATACCTCTTATCCTTAATTTTTTCTGTACTATGAAATAACTGAAAACAAATATTCTTTTTTATTTTTTATTGGATGTTTTATTTACATTTCCTATGTTGCCCCCTTACCCCATCCCCCACCCACCCAGGTACCCCCAATCCCCTCACCCCTTCTCCTTCTTCTCTGTGGATGTAACCTCTATCTACCCCCCCACTCCCACCTCCCCACCCTCAAAATTCCCACCCCCTGGGGCATCCAGCCTTCATGCGGTCAAGGTTCTCTTCTTCCACCTATGCCCAGCAGGGCCCTAGAAAAAATTAAGGATAAGAGGTATCACATGTGACTTCTGCATAAGCATAACACTTGTCCAGGCTTGCCAGGTAATTTTCTGATTTTATCAGAGAGTTCCGTGCGTTAGGGCTGGAGAGATGGCTCAGCCATTAAAGGCTAAGCTCACAACCGAAAACAAATATTCTTAAAGGCAAAAGGAGAAAGGGGTGTTATGGTTTGTATATTTGTTTGGGTATGACACATATACAAAAAATTCACAAATCCCACATTTACTCTATTACCTTTGTTCAAGTGATCACATACATGTAAAACATATCCAGATCAAGAAAGAATGTTTCCAGAATCTCAGAAGTATCTTTGCATGTGTTTTTCAGTCTCTGTCCTCTTGAATAACCATTATACTGACTTAGAATACTTCAGATTAGCATGGCTTATATGAAACCATACAATTAATATTCTTATTTCTAGTTTCTTTCCTTTAACATCACTTTATAAAAATCCATCTGTGTTGTTGCTGTCATTTAATTTGTTCATTCATGTGCCTATATAATATCTCATTGTATAACTATACCACAATTTATTTATCCATTCTATTTTTGATGGACATTTGGATTGTTTCCACTTTGAGGCTATTGTGAATTGTGCTACTGAATATGCATATGCTATGAATAATTTTTGATGATAAGGAGAGAGGGGGTGGGTATTTGGCATAGTCTAAAGGACACAGAAATACTCAAGGGAGTCAGCACAAAGTATATATAGGGATAATAAACCCCAGTTATGAATTGCTTCACCTCTGAATTCTGTGACCCAGGCAAAGGATGAAAGCAAAGAATTGTTGTACCTTAAAAGAAAATGCATATTTTAATAACAAACCAATCAGCCACAGATAATTGAAGGCTAAGAGTTACAAACAGTCACTCAAATAGTGAGATTTTAGGGCACAGACTTCCAGATTACCAAATCTTCCCAAGGCTCTAGTATCAACCAAAAGTTCAAGATTTTTCACCAAGCCACCCTTGGCTTCTCTATTTCACTTAAAAAAGGTCACAGGACTCACTGAAACAGATCATACTCTGCCTCATTTGTTATAAGAAATGGACATAGTATAAACAAACAAAGAAGACGATGTGGGAATGTACAAAATACTTTCAACATGAAGTTCCCATAGATGTCAACACGCATTGATATCAAACAACAATCACAGAGTACTGCCAATAATATTATGTGAGAATTGTCAACTCAGGACTTTTATTTGAACTTTGGTGACCAAAATTTCTATTGAGATTGTATTGTATAAGCATGACTTGGTAACATTGAATGAAATCTCTCGAATGCACACCTCATCACAAGTTGGTCATTTCTGTTGGTTCAGCCCCCATAAAAAGACTATCTAATATGGTATTCCACATCCTGAACTAATCTCTTTAGCATAGGTTATTAGTTACAGCCCATATGGATAACAAACACATTCCTATCACTCCTGAAATTCCAAGCATTTAATTTACCTATAGGAGTCAGGACAAAGGCAGAGTACTCCTTAGGAAAAGTCAAATTCTTACCTATATAGGGCCCTTTCCTGCTGTTTCAATAAGGTGCCTGGATCCTCATATAACCTTAAAAGGGGATTTATTGCAATAATGATTGAGATTATCTGTTCAATAGTTATGGAGACTCAAACCCAAATTAAAAATGATTTGTAGAACACAATGCCTGAATATATGAAGCAGCAGGACAATATTTTGCAGTATAAATCAGTGTGATTTTATTAGTAGTGATTCCTTTTTAGCCCAGAGCTCTTTCCTTACTAAAATGAACATAAATACAGATGATAATCATTTTGTGCTACAAACAGAATTCTGAAGCCTTTTGCAGACATGTTGTTTATGAAAGAAATTGTTTCCTTTTTGTGTGTGGGAGGGAGGCTTCAAGAGCCTCGGTGATTTTGATATCAAAAATCAAGGGCCTGAAGGTTTCAGCCTACACAGAGAAATATCTAGGAGAAGACCAGACCAATCTGTGCTGACTGAAGTTATGCAAAGTCACCCCAGGACTAGCAAAGAAAAGAGTCATAAAGGAAAATAAAATATAGAAATATAATCCTGAAATGGATTTCTATTCCCCAAACACATTCTCACTGCCCCTGTATAGGCAAAGAAAATGAAATGGAAAAGGCACAGTTGAGAGTGTTTATATAGTAGAGATTCTCAATACCACATCTTTTGACCTTTAAGCTTCATCATTTCAGTGTATTCTCTCCACTGACCTTCATCTATGAATCTTAAGGTTTTACCACTTCCCCACCACCACTAATAATTTTGTGTGATGTGGAGGTCAGAAGTACCAGGAATCATATCTGAGAGCAGCCTTTATATAATTATGAAGGATTATAATTATACTTCCTATTGAAATGATATGGCTTTATTAAAACCCTATGACCTTACTTACACCTTTTGTGGAATAATTCTGAGCTATGTGTTTTATGCTTTTCCTCCAGAGCTGCCCCATGATGTTAAGGTTCAAGTATCCATATAATGGATAAATAAATAATGTACCTTGTCTGATTTACTGAAAAGTAGACAGGTTGATATGCATAGACTTTGTATGGCTTTAACTCATAATAATTAAACTTGCATCACACTCACCAAACTCACATCCTCATCCAAGTGCTTTGTATATCAGTCACATCAATACTTTCATCATTATATCAGAGTTTGCTTTTAAAATGCCTAAATCAAAGGATAACTTTTAAAAGGAATTTTTAATTACTTCTCTCTCTCTCTCTCTCTCTCTCTCTCTCTCTCTCTCTCTCTCTCTGTGTGTGTGTGTGTGTGTGTGTGTGTTTGTGTGTGTGTGTGTGTGCAAGCACATGACCATGCCATATATGTCTGGGGTACCTCTGGAGGCCAGAAAGGGGCATTAATATCTTTGGAGCTGGAGTTGCATGTGTTTGTGGTCCACCTGATATGGGTACTGGGAACTAAACATTAGTCTTCTGAAGGAGCCACAAGTGTTCTTAACTGCAGGACCATCTCTCTATTCCCAATGCACAACTCTTTCCAATGATTTATCTTCCCCTAGTCAGATTGGCTAGATCACAAAAACAGATGTCAGTAAATGCTAGTGACAATGTGGGGCAAGAGGAACATTTACTTACTGTTGGTGAAAGTGCAAACTGTTCCTAAAAAGCTAGAAACAGATCTACATCATCCAGTCATAGGATCATTGGGCATATTCCCATATTCCTTGCTACAGAGATACATGCTCTTGCATGTTCATTGATAATCTATTCAAAATAGCCAGGAAATGAAAACAGATTAAATGTCTGTAGAAGAATTTTAATATAGCAACATGGCTGCTTCTACAAGTGTGTCTGTATTGGTTGGAATACAGACACACCCATATCATACACCTTAATTCCAAACAATGGAGGCAAGAATCAGCTTGTAGAAGGAAGCAGCCATGCTTGGGTGTGTTATCTAATTGAGAGGCAGACAAAGTGACAAGTCAGAGAAAGATTTGATAGAATGAGTCAGAGATGGAATACACCCAACTCATAAGAGTTGCACAGGCAAGAGAAGCTATATAAGAGGAACGCAGGGAGAAAGAGTAAGTTAGTTCTGTTCAGTTGGGAGTCAGTGCAGTGAGTGCAATGCAGTGGAGTTGAGTTTGTGGCAGTTCAGTTATTGGCAATTCAGTTCATGGAAGTTCAGAGGCAGCTTTACTAGGACAGTTTTACAGAGGCAAGTTGCAGAGAGAACAAGCAAGACACAGATGAAGACAGAATGAGTCAGAGAATGAGAAGGAGCCAGAAGGTTAGAACAAATTGCTAAAATTAGTTTGAGGCCAAGCAAAGTAATTCGGTCAGGAGCTGAGAGAATTCAGTTTGAATCAGTCAGCTTTGAGAGGAGTTTGAGCCAGAACATGTGAGTTGAATCAGCCACCCAGAATTCAGAAGGAGCTAATAAGAGTGAGTTTATACAGAGTAAGTCTCCAAGATGTAAATTATATCTGGTGAATAAAGCATACTTTTACGTTGTCCATCAACTGATAAATGGATTATGAACATGTGGAACATATACACAGTGGATATTAAAGAAAAGTGAAATTATCTAATGTGTAGATAAATGGATGGAGCTGGAAATTATCACTATAAGTAAGGTGACCCAGACACAGAAAGACAAATGCCTTATATTCTCTCATATGTATACAGTATCTTTGAATCTTTAGATATGTATATTTAAAGTTTTGTACCCATAGAAGGAAGGAAACAAGTAAGGGGCCATGGGGAAAGGTTAAAGGGAAGGAGATAGAAAACTGTAGTACAAAAGGGATTAGGAAAATAAGCAAGAAAGCTAAAATTGGGTGGATGTGGAAGGGCAATATAAAATAGGGAGCATGAGAATGGGTAACTAACATTAAATACCTTTCAACATGCCATAGAACATCCTTGCAACATTTATATAAGCATTTATGTAAAAAGCACTTAGAGGAAGTAACTCTATAACAAAGGGATCATATCCCACAGACATCAGAGTCTATCAACTAAAAAGCTAAACATAGATACCCTATTTTGGTAAAAGGGCCAGTTGGTCAGTGATGTTCCATAGGCTATTTTTATTATTCTTGATCACCCACCAGAACTTGATGGTAAGACTCTATTGCTGAAGATACAGATTTGAGGCACAGATCCTAAAGAAATCAAGCTGGTATTGATCTGGAAGCTTCATAACCACCAGCTACTTTTCATATATGGAAGTTTCTATGAGTGTTATTGGTGAAGAAAAGTAATCAACGTATTACCCAACTGTGAACTTTGCATTCTACAACTGGCCTGGCAAGATACACCCATAGATGTAAAAATGGCGTGTTATGAGAGTAACAAATTGCTTTCCGATTGGATTGGATTTAAGACCTGCTCTACAAGGCATATATGGTGCTGTTTACTGGTAAAAAGACCTGTAGATAGTACATAGGCCATAGGAGAGGTTCTCATAATATTTTTCTACTAAATGGACATAGTAATTAACTAACCTCTAAATTCTTATCTTTATACACACAGATAAGCATGTCACTCAACCCTCATCAAAAGAGCCTCTTTTTGTAGTAGATGGTGATTAATATAGAGATACACAACTGAACAACATGTAGAGAGTAAGACACTATGAAATGCTTAACCACAAATGGGACATTTATATCACACCATGTCTCCTCAAAGTTCAGGGATCATTGCCAAAGAGGTGATGAAATGACTATAAGAGCCAGAGGTAATGGGCATCTGCACTGAATATTGTCTAGGCATAATAGAAATGCATGAATAAGCTCACAGTGACTGTTACTGCACACATAACACCTGCACTCCATCAATCTAGACAAAATTCCCAACATGAGTAGGTGAAGGGATGGTGAAATGCTATCCCCAGCTGAGGAGATATTGGCAACTTATTTTATGCTGGCAGATGGAGAGGCAGTTTCTTTCAGAAATATGGTTCCTGAGAGACTATCCATATAGATGATCCTATACTCATGCATGTATAGGTATAACTTAGCGGACTCTGTGGGTTTGACAGATAAACACATGAATTGAGAGGAAAAGTTGGTGGAGATAGGGAAGTGTTGGAAGGGAGGAAATTGGCGATGGATTTTATAAAAATTCATCATATCCATATATAAATTACTCAAACAATAAAAAAATAAAAACTAAAAGGGAAATATTTATTTTTATTTAAGCTCAAGAAGAAGAAGAAAGGTAAAGGCAAAGAGAAAGGGTACTGATGGTTCCTTATATACTTGTTTAATTTCACTGTCATTCTTTGCAATGAATTCTTTCATTTAGTAGGATCAAAAACACAAGGCACAGAATGCCCCCATGTGCTTTGTTTGTCATTCTGTGAGCTCATCTTTAGTGAATGTTATCTTTCATAAGATTCTTCTGTATACCCCAGATTAAGTAGATGTTAAAAGTAGATGGTTTAACATTTGTTTCTGATCCAGCCTTGTACATTTCAGATTTAAGATCAGTTTTGAGTAAATTTCTCACTAATGAATGCACATATTCCAATGTCTTAGAAACAGCTTTTCCAATCCTTAGGCAAAGATCAGATTTAGGAGTTCCAGATTATTGTAAGTAGGTAGTTCTGTTTATGGTTCAATGTGGTAACCTAATTTTGTGCATTCTATTATTAGTGCACAATTGGGCATATGTTGTCAGGCCAGTAGTTATTTTTGTAGGTAGCAAGATTTACAGTTGTATAGGGATGTTGATTATTTTTCTCCCCTGGCAGTCTGAATAACACTTTTTTTTAAAACACAATAAGAGCTAGCTATCAGGAAGGAGGCTTCCCTGTATCCATAGATTAATGCATCTCTTACTCCTCATCAAAGACCTTCTTCCTTTCAGCAGCAGTGAACCACAAATGGGCAAAGTGCAAAGAATAAATGATTGTGGAGTTCCAATCCCCAAATGGGATAGCTATAACACAATTTCTACATCCACATTTCAGGAAACATCTAGAAAGAGGGAGCAGGAAGACTGTAAGAACACGAGGACAGGAGAAGAGGACTACTCTGAGAGTGTCTTCTGATGTGAAAGTGATGTTGTACCCAGGAACTCCAAACAGTTATGATTGCCTGCACAAATTCTTCACAAGATCGCACCAGTCAACATTTCAGCATCAATTGGGGAAGGGCTCACAACGCTTCAAACCCTAGTTGAGGAGTGCTACAGGCACTCTGTAGCTGCTGACTGAGAGAGACTCAGTTTCTACTGGGTCAAGCTCAGTAATCAATCAGCTATGCCCCAGTGGTAAGCTTTATACCCTTGTGTATGTAGGCAACACCACCTGGATTTAGTAGATTATATATGTATATACATGTATGAAGAAGAGGACATGAATTTTATATGGGGTACATGGGAGGAGTTGGAGTCAGGGGTAGAAGGATGGATATTATCAAAATGCCTTATACTCATGTATGAAATTCCCACAGAATAAAAACTTCAATAATCAGGAAAAGCTGGCTTAAATTTTGAGCAGTGGTGCATTTATAAAACTCCTAGAAAGGTGCTTTAAATAAGCTTACAATGTAAGAAACAAAACTGGCTAATGTGGTGGTGAAACTGTAAATTACTTTTAGTTATTTTTTTTTGCTAGACAAAAGATTAACATGGAAATGCAGAGTTTGAGCCCATAGTTAATAGTTTACAGTAAAGTGGCACACTGTCTACCCCTTTACATAATTAAATGATCCTTTGAAGATCCTATCACCATTTCAGTGAAATACTGGAAAACATATAACTCATATAACTCCCCATTCCTAGCTTTTAAATAATGTATATTAACCATAGACAGGATACCTTACTCTGGTATACACTAGCTTTCCATATTTTGTTTTTTCATCTGTAAATATGGGTCAAAAGTTATTCTTTGATCATCATCGTCATCATCATCATCATCATTTGCTCCTCAACAAATGGAAACAGTAGAAATAATGCCTGAAATCGTAGAAGATGGAGCTAAGTGAAACTAACATCCATGACTAGTCCTAAAGACCTGAGAGTATTGGGATGTGGGTGAAGAAATGGACTGTATCCTGGTTATTGTACTTAGGGGATGGGAAATCTAGATGGAAAACCAAGTGATAAAAGGGGAACACCCCCATAGAGGCAGGTGCTAGGGAGAGGGGACAGGTGATTTGTGGAGGGGAAAATGGCAAGGGGGATAACATTTGAAATGTAAATAAATAAAATAACCAATAAAACATGGAAAAAGAACATTTCTGTATAAATAAATAAATAAATAAATAAATAAATAAATAAATAGGCAGACAAATCTAAGCAGCAGTCAAATGGAGAAGAAACCCAGAGGTAAATCCAGGAGCATGTTTCAACCAAAGGCTTACATGAATTTGAACCTCAAATGAAGCATTGAGGCAAAAAGAAGATGAGAGTAAATCCCAACCAGAATTCCATATTTGAGTCATAAAGGATGTACAGTCTTTGTACTATTCAGCTTTGCCAGTATTGTGGGATGGCATATTCTTGAAGACTGAGGTTACCCTGGGCAACAAATAGCAAAAAGACTAGAGATAATTTACATTGGGCCTTTGTTTAGTATCTAAAAATAGAAGGTATTTAATAGAATACTAGTGATTATACTTTTTATATTGTTTTCTCTCAGTGCAGGTTATAGGTGAGGTAGTTTTCTTTAAAAAAGAACCATGTCAGAATAAAGAATCTATGACTTTTATGATAAAACCTATTCATATTACTGTTGAAAATGAGATGGACAGCTGTTATTTTTGTCTGCTGTGGGAAACATGACAGCAATGCTACCTACATCTTCCATCCAGACATAACTTATTTACCAGTTACAGACAATGTTAGCTAATAGCCCCCAACTCCAGTGTCCTTAGGATTTGCATAGGCATATCGTTTTGAAGCCCTCTTCTTTTGATTTTACATTTATTTATTTTTATTCTGTAATCATGTTTTACAATTCAGACTTCATCCTCCCTCCAGGTCTGCCACCCCACCCCCCGACTGCTCCCCTTCCCATACCTCCCCCACCCCTGTCTCCAAATGGATGTCCTCACCCCTGCCCCCACCCCACCAGGCCTCCACACTCTCTGGGGCCTCAAGTCTCTAGAGGGTTAGGTACATCTTCTCTCTCTGGTGCCGGACCAGGCAGTCCTCTGCTATATATGTGTCAGGGGCCCCATACCAGCTGGTGTATGCTGCCTGGTTGGTGGCTCAGTGGTTAGTTGAGACTGCTGGTCTTCCCTTAGGGTTACCCCCTCCTCAGCTTCTTCCAACCTTTCCCTAATTCAACCACAGGGGTCCCTGGCTTCTGTCCATTGGTTGGATCCTAGTATCTGCCTCTGTCTCTTTCAGCTGGTGGTTGAGTCTCTCAGAGAGCACCCATGCTAGGCCCCTGTCTGCAAGCACACCATAGCATCAGTAATAGTGTCAGGGCCCCAGGAGGCACTCTACTTTTAATGCAATTTCTGCCTGATGTGGGTCTTCATCAGTAGACATTCTTTACTCAGTGGATTAGCTGAAGTTGTGAGATATGCATTACAGCCTGAAGGAGCTCTCTGCCACTTTCTACTTCTCCCTCAGCTTCTTGAGCCATCAAAGTTTGAAGGCCTTCTCTGTTGATTCTTCCTCCCTCTCCTTTCTCACACGTGCTAAACTACTCAATTCTATTGCACTCTGTCTCAACATTTGCTTCCCAGGAGATCTGAAATAATACAGTTATACTGAAAGTGGTTTGAGGAAGCAGGGGGGAAGATGAAGAACTGGGGTTATGTTAATCACCACCTAACAGGCAATGAGGACCCCATCCTGGGTTGTAGAAGGGTCCCTAATCTAATGATCCAATCTCATGGTTAAAATTTCTACTGGTGGTGATTCAGAAGAAAGTTCTGCTGGAGGGGGATGTTCTGACTTGTGGAGGGACTTGAAAGGCTTTGATGGAATAATCACAATGCACAGAAGCAGTGGAATTGCTTGGTTGCATTATGTTTCAAAGGCACTCTAGAGAGATAATGAAAACTAGGAGTAGTTAATGAACAATTGACAAACAAATGTGAAGGACAGAAGGCCTCTTTGGTAGTTTACAGAAAAGACACTTATCTTCTTCAGTGGGAGAACAGATAAGTCTGAGAACAAAACTCATGATTCAATTGTCACATTCACTGTCCTTACAAGATGTTTCAAGGCTCAGTTAGTCACTGTATTCCACCAAGGTCAGAGCTCTGGGGAAATCTTGAGTTTTGAAAGATGAGACTGGGACAGAGGTGATGTTCAAAACTGGCTTTCTGAGCTGCTTTGAACAAAGACTCTGTAGAGGTGGCCTACTCCCCACCGTTAAGAGCTAATGTAGGACTCTACACAACTGATACTTGTTAATAGAAAGAACAATGCCAATGCCACTCACATGGGAATGTGCTGGGTCTGATGAGGGTGGGGTATATCCAAAGTGAGCTATGAGACCCATTAACCCCGAGCTTACAAGAGCCATGGGGTAACAGTGGACTAAATTTTCATTGTGAGTGATCAATAAGGACAATAACTCATTGTCCTCCTAATTTCTCCTCTATAAGGAGAACTTATCGACTTCACATCACTGTACTGGGATACCTTGACAAAGACTTGAGGGGAATGGGGCAAACTTACTGCCTGGTGATTCCTAAAGGGGTAGTCCAAGCTGAACTAAGCACAAACAACTACATTTTTATAACAAATAATAAATCTAGAAATGAGGAATATGAGACAAATGTATAGACAGCAATGCATTTATTATGTAAGACCAAATGTCACCACTGTCACTTGTGGATTATGCCCCATGGAAAATCCCAATGCTGTCAGAAAAACACTGTTGAGATGGCCATTAGTATTACTAAGGCATTTTATTATGGTTTTGGCTCCAGGCTTGCCTAGATTGTAATGCAGAGGCTGCTATAAAGCTTGGTTTGTTCATAACAACAGGGATGGTGGGATTTAAAACTGGACAGGTGGTAGTGCTTAATCAATGGGAACCATGGGGGTATGCAATTATCATTATGACAAGAAATCACTGGAGTGGTTGCCAAGGAGTCTTAGCCAGCAGCAAATTGTGATGATGTTTGAAAGCTACAGTTCTCTACGGGCAAACCTGATGGGTAGTCACTCAGGGTACTGCTTAATCAAAAGGAAACAAAAGTGTGGACATGGAGAACTCAGTATCAGTCTCGTAGAAGGTCCAACTCAATGCCCATTCCTAAATCCAAGCTATGTTTTTGAACTAGAACCCACTGACTGTTCTCCACATCCCTAGGAAAATACATCCTGAAATACTATGGTAAGTGCAGTATCAACTAGGACAGATGTAATCATAAGTAATGGTTAAATTAGGGAAAAGTCAAATGAAGACAGTGGGAGGGGTATTAGATAAATACCTGAGCTATCATTGAACTCCATAGATCCAGAGTGTTATGGTAATCTCCTATTTCAGTATAGATGTATGAGGGCCAAAGTTTAGCTAACATGTTTCTAACTGGCTTCATGGACCTACCTGCTTTGAAAGGATGAAAATAGAAAAAGGGATGGCCAGTAGGAATCTTATATGTCAGTAGAACATTTAAGGATCCAGAGTTTAGAACATGATAACACATCATCTTTAAAGTAAAATATAATAGGTGATCTAATATACTTCTCATAAAGAATGGAAGCCACTATACCCATGATCTCTCTTCGAGATGATACTTTACATATTTAGGAATATTGTTCTGGAAAGATAACTAGGTGGTACAAACGCAGCCAATGTTAAACGTTATAGAAAAGTAGAGTAGTCTGCTGCAGGTCCAGGCTACAGTGCAGTCAATTTTACTGATCCAGAGGACTTAGAGTTGGGGTGTCAGAAATGTATAGAATTTATGCTAACTCCCAGGGGAAGAATTATAATGTGCCTCTGTTATTCTGCATTAGGCTACTAGGCACTACTAGTAGGTTAGGATGTAGTGGTTGATCATGGGCCACAAAGACACTAGGAATGTCAATAGGTGGTGTATCCTGTCAGACTCATAAAACTATAATCTTATGTGGACCCAGGAACAATACATTAAAAGATGGAAATTATACATCCAGAATCAATCCTAAATAGGCCCAAAGGGTATCAGTAAGCTACATGAGCAGATATATTACACACAAAGTTATTCTACTATGATTGTACCAGGACATTTTCCTAAGTTCACATCTATGGCCTTATGTGGGCCATGTACAATAAATCACCAGAAGGAGGAGAAAAATAAATCTGAATATAGCTTAAACATAGTTCAACTGGATATATAACTGTAAGCTAAATATACAGTAGTTACTTATCACCATGCTTGAAGTGTCATTAAAGACAGCAGTGAAGAAAAATGTCAGTAGGCAGGCAGAGCTTATGCAGACCACCTACTCTGAACTTTGTATAGAGGGAAAGAAATACAATATGAGAGCATATTCAGAATTATGTATGGACAGTGACACATAAGCTGGCTGGCTGTTTGGAAAGGTAAAAGGAAAGTAAAATGAAATATTTGAAGGCAAGAAAATGGACCTATAAAAATGGGCACAGATGGACTAAAAGAAATGATTCAGCAGTTACAAGCACCGACTGCTCTTCCACATGATCAGTGTTTGATTCCCAGTATCCACATGGTGGCTACCATCTGTAACTCCAGTTCACGGGGGATCTGATGCATTCTTCTGCCTTACACAGACACTGCATGCCTCTGATGCATAGACATATGAAGGCAAAAGATCCATAAGCCTAACAAACAAATATAAATCTCAAAATTTCTTAATGGACACACAGATTGAAAACTTCCATATCACATGTTGCTATTCACTAGGGAATGTATACCATGGGAAAGACAATGAGTGACCGAGGAGACAGATGGCAGGCAATGAGCACATAAAGCCATCTATTGAGGGTGTCTCAATCATTTGTGTCAACCAGAAAAGGCTTAGGCTAATTTTAGTTGAGTTTCTGTTACTTAACAATCAACAGGCCTATTTAACTCATACAGTGACCATGAATTAATTACTTCCTTTAACGGGGGGGGGGGGGGTCAGTGAACACACTATGATTCTTGCATTGAATATGGGATTTTTTCATGTTACTGATTTAAACCTGATTTGTATGTTTGACCACTAAACTATAAAGGATGCATTTTGATACTCATTTTTAACTTATATAATAACTCACTTTGCTAGGGAAATAACTCACTTTGTTAGGGAGATGAGAAAAAGGTTAACTAAGAGGTTCCTAAAAAACAGTTCTGGGACCGTGAATGAATTTACAGTCTGTTACATAAAATTATCTACAATTTTTTTACTACAGAACATAGGTTGAATATTTGATATTTCTGCCTCAGTTACCTTAGTGGTGGAATTGTAGGAGTGTCTGCAAAGTAGTTCTGGATTTCTAGTTCAAGAAGAAGCCTTGGAGTTTTAAACATTTGAAGGCAAATGACTTACACCTTTAGTTTGAAGTGCCTAGGCTATAAGAAACATCATAAGATATGATTTCTCAATACCATGATGTGACTACAAAAACTGAACAAGAGTTGAGGTTTTGTTAATTATACCACAAATTTGTGTGTATGTGCATATACATATGAGGAGCACTTACACACTTATAACCATTTTCTCATTTCTCTTTACCAAAAGTGCCTACAAATGTTAGTGGGGCATGTTGATGTCTGAAAGAAACATAGCATTTCTCAGGCTCTTTTGCAGTTAAATGAATATTTTATCGAAGTTCCAGTCAGTGCATTTTAAATGTGTTATTCCGAAAGGGAGAGTAAACATCCTCAATTCTTTTTTATTGAATGAAAAGTGAAATGAAGATCGAAGCTCAAACAGCAGTCTTGGGGCACAGTGTGGCACCTATATTTTAGGGATAGTCAAAGAAAAAGTCAGGCAGGTCCAAATTCCCTGATCATAATCATGCCTGTCTATCAACACAAGATTGTTTAGGACTCTATTTCTGTTCAAGAAAAATAAACCCGGTTAGGTTAAGTTAATGTTTGCAGTTTCTGTCACTTGTAGCCAATACTCATCATGGTACAAGATCATATTACAAATTAATGGTGGGATTTTAGTACTATTAATCTTAAGATCTATTTCTGAAGATAATTACATAACAGAACTGTTTATTGATATTGCTGCCAGTTGAAGTCAATAAAAAACCATAATAGTCCTTCTATTTCATACTGGGAATGAAAGTGAGAGATGATTCTATGTTTCCTAAAAGAGCTTTCAAACATCCAAGATAAAAGGCAAGGAAAATGAGATGACAACAGCTCTGAATTACTGTACATAAAATCATAGGCTTTTGTATAACCAGAGCAAACCTTCACAATAGTGCCAGGGGTAGGAGCTGAGTAAGTGTGAATAATAAGTTGTTCATTGTGCAGTCATAGAGTTGTTGCTCATATCTGGTTATCAATATTTAAGGAACAGTCAATTAAGACAACATTGCATTTTTATTTAGTATTATTAAATTGTCATAAAAAGAAATTTGAATATTTTGAAAAAATAGTGTCAAGGAAAAAATTGTCAAGTAGAAAAAGATATTGAATTTAAATTCTGTATCCACAGACCTCGTGACTGTAGCTGGGATTTGATCAAGGATTACCTTTAAAATAATTTTTAATAAGCTTGAACCAAGAATGATGATTAAGATGACTTAATAAAATTCCAAAGAATTAAAGAAGTTTGCTGATTGTCAATTGAAATCTGAGCAGAATTAATTTGATTGATCAAATTCAAAATGCAGATTTACAACACTCTCTAATCTACATTCATTAATGCTGATGGGGGCTTGACCTGGGACATAGTATATCACAAGGGTATATATTGTTCGTACATTATTTTTACTTAAAATATTTTGTGTTCATGCCCCAGTGATGGTATCATATCCATATAAATATACTAATTATACTCAATGTATCACCTAAAAGGAGAACATGAAGTTAAGAGGAAGATACGTTGGGAAGATGGGAGAAAGGAGTGGGGTCATGGGTAAGTTCAAGAAACATTGGATAGTTGTATGAAATTTTCAAAGAATAAACATGTATGAGACATTCTAAACTCATTATTTTAGTTAGGCATCTTTTAGACAATGAGAGATGTTAATGAGAGTAAATACCACAGAGAGTACCTCTCCTCTATCTCCTTTCAGGTGGTACCTCATTATCCTGACTGAACTTGCATTTTGTTTTGTTGCATCCTAACAGAACTTGTCAAACCAGAATTGGGAAGGGCAAGACCCATATTGAATCTGAAATACAAGTTTAATTGTCAATAGTCTACTGTTAGAAACCAAAAGGGAGGCTCCTTTCTCCAGGCATTCTGACAATTTCAAGGAAAATCAGGGAACTTATCTGAAGACTACATATACTACAGACATAGAACTGGAGGAATTCAGCTGGGACAAAACTGGTAGCCTCCTCTCTGAGACTAACTGCCACAGTATCAGAAGACACTGTGCAAGCTACCAAGGGACAGAAGCAATTAGTAGTCCTATGCAACTTTAAAACCTATGAGCCACAATATTGACTGGCAGCCCAGCAAGATAGCCCCAAGGATGCAATAGTGGCACTTACATTTTGTGGTTAACAACAGCTCTCTAATTAGACTTAATGCTCACACAATAAAAGGCAATGCATGCCTGTTGCTGTAAACTTGGCCAACTACCAGTGGCTGGTGAGATCATGAACTCGAGAGGACAACATATTATTTCTACTTTTTAAAATAAGTATAATTTTTAGCTATATTCTAAATACTTATCCTTATATCCACAGAGAAGTGTAACTTTTTAAAATTTTATTTTATTTTTCACTTACTCACTTTATATCCTGCTCACTGCCCACCTCCCTGTCACCCCCTCCCACAATCCTTCCCCCATCTCCTCTCACCTTCTCCTCTGAGCAGATGGGAGACCCTGGTGTATCCCCTCATCCTGGAAGATAAGTATAACTTTTACCTCATATCAAAGAAGTTTCTTTTTGCGGCCATGGATATAGAAATCCACAAATAGCCAAAGTGCAGAGAACAGCAGATATGGGGTTTCCAATTCCAATTAATACAGCATAACCTCTATATCTAAGGCCCAGAGAATGTAACAGAAGGGGAAGCAGAAATATTGCAAGAATCAGAGGACCAGGATATCTTCTTAAAATAATACATTTTATATATGACTGAGAAGTTGCACTCTTGTAATCTCTACAATATGGTCACCTAAAGCAGATCTGCATAATCACAACACCAGATGACAGACCAACATGGATAAGGAAAATTCCACAGGACATAGATGAAAAGTTATAGGCAACTAATGGCTGTGAGAAGCAGAAGAATGAGTGTTTTTCAGTATGAGTCCCCGATATAGCTCTGAATAGCTATATGCATATGAGGAATACTAAGTGGACTCAGCTGATTATACTTGTATATACATTTATGTGCCAGTAACAAGGAAGAATTCATGAGTTTGAGGAGTAGTGGAGGGGATCAAGGGGGAAATTAAGGAGTAGAAAATATGTAAATATAGTACCTAGTTATGAAATGCTCAAAAATATAAACAACCTGTTTTGGGTTTGTTGTTGTTGTTGTTGTTATTGGAGATGGAGAGAGTAAGGAGCATGAAATCAGAAGGGTAGGGTCTGGGAGGACTTGGAGAGAGGAAAACATGATTAAAATATATTTTATAACAAATGTAAAGAAAAACTACATTAAAAGTGTTCTAGATTATTAGTCTCAACTTTTTTTTTCTGAGACAGGGTTTCTCTGTATAGCCCTGGCTGTCCTGGAACTCACTCTGTAGACCAGGCTGGCCTCGAACTCAGAAATCCACCTGCCTCTGCCTCCCAAGGGCTGGGATTATAGGCGTGAGCCACCACCGCCCAGCTATTCTCAACTTTTTATCATTCCTATTTAGATAAATTGGATTCTAGGACAAGTTACTGGTTGGAGCAGAAGTAAGCTTATAAGTTTGTACAGGGTTACAGTATCTATAACAAAATGTATGACACCAATTTTAAGGCAATATATACTCACTTTTGAAGATGCATCAAGTTACCTGCCACTCACCAACCTACAATTTACATTTATAGACAGTTTGTTGAGAAATTTTGTATTTAAATAACCACAAGTCTCAAAAAATAATTGCTTATGAAGAGCCAGTTCTAGCTGCCTCTGTCAGTTGTGAGTTTAGAATTTCAAAGACTATAAAAGGTGATAAAGATTGAAATAGGAAAACAATCTTAGAAATACTTCAAGTATACAATGGACTATTTTTCTCAGAAAGAGAACTTGTCAATGTGTCAAAACTAAAGAGCAAAAGTGTGTTTTTTATCAAAGCATCTTCTATCTCAAGAGTATTTTATAAGAATATAATCATCGAGAACATATAATCATACAGAAATGAACAAAGGCTCTTTCCAGCTAGCGCCGAGCGATGGGCATCTCTTGGGACAACTGGCACAAGCGCTGCAAGACCGGGGGATAAGAGAAAACCCTACCACAAGAAGCAGAAGTATGAGCTGGGACGGCCTGCAGCCAACACTAAGATTGGCTCTCGATGCATACACACAGTCCGAGTTCAAGGAGGCAATAAGAAGTACCGTGCTCTGAGATTGGATGTGGGGAACTTTTCCTGGGGCTCTGAGTGTTGTACTCGAAAAACAAGGATCATTGATGTTGTCTACAATGCATACAATAATGAGCTTGTCCGTACCAAGACCCTGGTGAACAACTGCATTGTGCTTATTGACAGCACACCGTACCGGCAGTGGTACGAGTCCCACTATGCACTGCCCCTGGGCCGCAAGAAGGGGGGCAAACTGACTCCCGAGGAGGAAGAGATTTTAAACAAAAAACGATCAAAGAAAATTCCAAAGAAATACGACGAAAGGAAAAAGAATGCCAAAATCAGCAGTCTTCTGGAGGAACAGTTCCAGCAGGGCAAGCTTCTCTCCTGTATTGCCTCAAGACCAGGCCAGTGTGGCAGAGCAGATGGCTATGTGCTCGAAGGCAAGGAGCTGGAATTCTATCTGTGGAAGATCAAAGCCCGGAAAGGCAAATAACCATCCTTCATAGCTCGTGTAATAAAGGTGTTTGCTGTTGTATGTAAAAAAAAAAAAAAAAAGAAAAAGAAAAAAAAAAGAAATGAACAAGGACATTTATAAAATAATATTTTGAAGTTTTGATTATGACAATAAAATACAAATAACTTTCTGAAAGGATTGAATATAATGCATATTCAATTTTGTTCAGAATCATGATGAAAGTGTAATACATTAAAATATTTAAATATATGATCACTATAATAAAATATATTTGTGACATAATTTTTTGTAGCCTGGGAAATGAAGCTAGGGCCTTGTGCCTATTAAGTAAGTGTACTACCATTGAGATATACCACCTAGTAATTCATGATACTATTGAGTGAATATGGAATGTAAAAATCATAGTATAAAATTATAAATCTACAACTGTGATTGCCTGTACAAGATCAAGCCAGTCAAAATCTCTGCATGTTGTGTGAAGGGGCTTTAGAGGTTCCACCACTAGTGGAGGTTCTATTGGAAGTTGATGTCTGCTAGAGGTAATAGAATCATTTTTTTTCTGTGGTGTGGCCATTGGTAGGATGAAAATGCTCATTCAGGGAACACTAACTGAACTCAATGGATTATTAAAACAAAGACATGAAGTTGAGTGGGAAAAATGGAGGTGGTTATTGTGGGATAGATAGATTTGGAGATATATTTGAGCAAGATACATTGAGTGTCTGTGCATGTGTTGCATGCGTGTGTGTGTGTGTGTGTGTGTGTGTATGAAATCACTAAAAATACATTTAAAAGTATATCAAAAGTACTATGAATCCTACAAGTACAATATTGCTTAAGGGATCTTCTATAACTATTTATTTAATTTATTACTCTCTGTAGACATATTTAAATAAGTAGTACATGCCCGCCTGTATTATATGTAATATGTGTATAACATGGCATTTTTGCATTTTATTGGATATTTTATTGTTATCCCCATCCCCCCCCAAACTCCCTACTGCATCCCTCCTCCTCCTTTTTGCTTTTATACCTTTTTAATTACATGCAAGTATTAAGGTCAGTTCTAGGTTGAGGAACTAGCAATTCAATAGATACAAATAGTCACGGAACAAGTAAGACAATAAACACAAATAGTCAAAGAACAAGCAAGGCAATAAACCAAGTTCTGTGAACACTCCCGTGATCACTGTTCTTAAGGGCTTATCAGGATGACCAAAATATCTGAGCCTACTTCTCTGTCAGAGCCCAAAGTCATTTTCATGTCTGAAGCCTACTTCCTTATTCTAGCCTAAGATTTAGATTCCTGCCTGAAGTTACTTATTTGTTCTAGGCTAATGTGAGATTCTTGCCTGAAGCTCATTTCCTTCTCCTTGGCCAATGTCAGATTCCTGCCAAGTAGCCCCAAAAGCTCTCCACATCTCCCTCTTTTTTATTTCATAAACAAGACTGAGCCTGTCTTAGGTCATTCTGACAAGAATGCCTTCCTTACCCATCAAAGAATATGCACTATCAAAAGCAATGCACTTTTGTTTTAGGTTGGTAATCTTACTGGTCCTTGGCTTGCCAGTCTGTTAATTTGATAACTCTATCTGGGAGTCTATTTTCAGGTTCAAGTCATGTACTTTGGCTGCCAACATGCTGATATTGTTAAAGACAAGCTTTCACACAATGGACAGAAATAAAAGTATTCTCAGGACAAAAAGGGCTAGCATGATCCAGCTATATATGCCATTCTTGAAGCTTGACCAAAATGGAAATACTAACCTCAGGTCATGGATAATTTTATCAGCAGTATCTGCAGCATCAGAGCTCCTCAGAGCAGCATTCTTTAAATGCATAATCTCACTATACAAAGTTAAAACATCCAGAGAGGTGTTTTATGCCAAATACCCTGGAAGTGTTTTTAAACTTTTTCCTAATTATAATGACTATCATTGTAAATTTTAGAAGTAACACAACTCCATTGGTATTTGGCATGACACTTGAGATGGCTCCTTACTCTTAAATTCTGACCCTCCTTCCAATAATTTGAATAGGATAAAGAGCATCAATCCATTGTTCCAAATACCTATCTAAATCCTCTTGTATACTCAACACTTTAGTAACATTTTTTTTTGCTAAGTGATTAACAAAGGTAGCTGTCTTAACTTTTTGTGTTAAAGCAATTGCAGAAGCAGTGGTGCTAGCAATTAATGTAATTAAAGCTATTATACCAGCAATAATCAAGCCCACTACCGTCTTTCTTCAGCTTAAAGCCTGACTTACTTCTTCCAGTGCTTGCAAGTTTTTTTTCAGAAAACCGAAGTTCTGTAATACTCAGGACAATAAGACAAAATCTGTTTGATAGACACCCATAACAGATATGCCAGGTTTCTATACACTAATACAATTAGAAAGTGTACAATCAATGCAACTTACAATAAATTCTGTAGAAGAAACAAAGTAGTTTTAACTTGACAATCAAAAGAGCCTTAACACATGCACTACCACTTGTTTGAAATCCAGATCCTACCGCAACTTTATGTCTTGCTAACAAAACATCATAGAGAACTGCAGCTAACTTCCAAATATATCTATGAAAATGTCCAGATCCAATCTTTCAAATGAAAACTGTGATTTCCAATATTGGATTGATTTTTAGACCAGTCCATGATTGAGTCCGAATAACTGGTCATATTTAAGAAAAATACAAAAGTCATTATAACTTCTCTTTTTGATTCTCTGTCCCACAAGGTCTAAAAACTTGAGGCAAGGCAGCTTGTCCCATCTGGGATACAGGAAAGTGAATGTGAGTCAGGAAAATATGTCCAATACAACTTCTCAGTCACCATTGTCAGGGCACTCAACAAGCTCACAAGTCAGCATCATTCTTTGTCCCAGCATCAGCATGTCTCATCTATCACTCTGGCAGCCACAATGCTTCTTCAGCATCTTGCAGAAAAAAACACAAATGTGCCCTCTTCCCCATATTAGATACCTGATCTGGATAATGCCATATACCAGTAAGTGGATCCTTCCTTTTTACCCAGGCATAAATATGCCTAGTTGTAGGGTGCCATAGATACTCAGCAGAAAGTTCCTTGGCATCATTTTTTATTGGATATTTTATTTATTTACATTTCAGATGTCATCCCACTTCCCCATTACCCTTCTTTAGAACCCCCTATACCATCCCCCTCCTACTTTTTGCTTTTATACCATTTTAATTATATGCATTGAATTTTTAAAAATTTAAAATAAAAAGAGCATGATTTAAATAAAGTTGTGATGTATGGGGATATACTTCCTTCTTTTTTATTTTATGAAGATATTGTTTTAAAGTTCCATGGGCCCCTTTCTCAATACCTTGTCCTTGAGGATTATAAGGGCATTTTTGCATTTTAAAATGTCATAGAAATATTGTTATAAAAATGTATGTTCTGTTACTTCTATCGTTCTGTAATTGTTGAGAAAAAGGTACTTTATTTTTGAACACTTTTTATTGTATATTTTATTTACATTTCAGATGTTATTCCCTTTCCTGGTTTCCTCTCTGCAAACCCCCTATCTTATCCCCTTTCCCCCTACTTCTATGAGGGTGTTTCCTACACACACACACACACACACACACACACACACACACACCCTCCTCATGCCCTCTCATTCCCCTACACTGGGGCATTGAGACTTTATAGGACCAAGGGCCTCTTCTCCCATTGATGCCAGATAAGGCCATCCTGTGCTGCATATGCAACTGGAGTCACAGGTCCCTCCATGTGAGGTCTTTGGTTGGTGCTTTAGTCCCTGGGAGATCTGAGGGTTCTGGTTGGTTGATATCGTTGTTTTTCCTATGGGGTTGCAAACGCCTTCAGCTCCTTCAGTCCTTTCTCTAAGTCGTCCATTGGGGTTCCTACTCTCAGTCCAATGGTTGGCTGTGAGTATCCTCTGTATTTTTCAGGCTCTAGCAGATCCTCTCAGAAGTCAGCAAGCACTTCCTGGCATCCACAATAGTGTCTGGGCTTGGTATCTGTATATCGCACAGATCCCCAGCTGGGGCAGTCTCTGGATGGCCTTCTGTTTATCATCCCCTGTCTCCTCCCATACCTGATCCTGCCCACCTTTTCACCTCCCCCTCCTCTCTTCCTCCCAATCCCTCCCTCCCTTTACCTCCTGTGAATATTTTGTTCCCAAAGAAAAGGGTACTCTTATATACTGTTAATGGGAATATAAATTTGTGGAGCCTTCATAGAGAATAGTATGGAAGGTTCTGAAAAAACTAAAATTAGATCAATCATGTAATCCAGGCATCCTACTTCTGGACATATAGTCAAAGGAAATAAGATCAACACATCTAATGGATACTTGCACATACACATTTATTGTAGCACTATTTATAGCAGCTAAAAGAATGGAGTCAGCCTTTGTTCCCATAAATGCATAAATGGGTGAAAAGAATATGGTGTATTTAATTCACAACAGAGTTCAATTCAGCAACAAAGAAGAAGGAAATCCTATTATTTACAGCAAAGTGTATGGAAATGGTGGACAGTATGTTAAAGAAAATCAAGTAGACATAGAAAAAAAACTATACATTCTACCACTTTTATGGATGTTTAAAAATGTTTACGTGAACCATCCCTGCATCCCAGGGATGAAGCCTACTTGATCATGATGGATGGTTGTTTTGATGTGTTCTTGGATATGGTTTTCGAGAATTGTATTGAGTACTTTTGCATTGATATTCCTAAGGGAAATTGGTCTGCAGTTCTCTTTCTTTGTTGTGTTTTCATGTATTTTAGGTGTAAGTGTAATTATGGCTTCATAGAACAAATTGGGTAGTATTCTTTCTGTTTCTATTTTGTGGAATAGTTTGAAGAGTATTGTTATTAGGTCTTCTTTGAAGGTCTGATAGAATTCTGGACTGAACCTATCTGGTCCTGGGCTATTTTTGGTTGGGAGATTTTTAATGACTGCTGCTATTTCTTTAGGGGTTATAGGACTATTTAGATGGTTTATCTGATCCTGATTTAATTTTGCACCTGGTATCTGTCTAAAAAATTGTCCATTTCATCTAGATTTTCCAATTTTGCTGAGTATAGGCTCTTGTAGTAGGATCTGATGATATTTTGAATTTCCTCCTTTTCCATTGTTTTGTCTCCCTTTTCACTTCTGATTTTATTAATTTGGATACAGGGATGCAAGGATGGTTCAATATATGGAAATCTATCAACTTAATATACTATATAAACAAACTCAAAGAAACAACCACATGATTTTCTCACTAGATACTGAGAAAGCATTTGACAAAATTCAACACCCCCTCATGGTAAAAGTCTTGGAAAGATCAGGAATTCAAGGTGATATCTAAACATAGTAAAGGCAATATATTGCAAACCAGTAGCCAACATCAAACTAAATGGAGAGAAACTTGAAGCAGTCCCACTAAAATCAGTGACTTGACGAGGCTACCAACTCTCTCCCTACCGATATAGTACATGAAGTCCTAGCCAGAGCAATTAGACAACATAAGGTCAAAGGGATACAGATTGGAAAGGAAGAAGTAAAAATATGACTATTTGCAGATGATATGATAGTATACTTAAGTGCCCCCTAAAATTCCACCAGAGAACTCCTAAACCTGATAAACAACTTCAGCAAAGTGGCTGGATATAAAATTAACTACCTGAGGACAAACCCAAAAGATGCTCCAACATTTAACAAGGACATATGCTCCACTATGTTTATAGCAGCATTTTTCATGATAGCCAGAACCTGGAAACAACCCAAATGTTCCTCAACAGAGGAATGGATACAGAAAATATTGTACATTTACACAGTAGAGTAATACTCAGCTATTAAAAACATTTGACTTCATGAAATTCACAGGCAAATGGATGGATCTAGAAAATATCTTCCTGAGTGAGGTAACCGAGTCACAAAAGAACACACATGATATGTACTCACTGATAAGTGGATATTAGGCAAAAAGCTCAGAATACCTACAATGCAACTCATAGTCCATATGAAACTCAAGAAGAAGGAAGACCAAAGTGTGGATGCTTCAATCCTACTTAGAAGGGGAAACAAAATAATCATGGGAGGTAGACAGTGGGAGGAACTTGGGAACAAGAGAGGAGGGGAGGGGAAAAGGGGGATAAGATCAGGTGTGGGAGGAGACAGGGTAGATGTCAGGAAATTGAACAGAGATGTGTAGCAATGGGGGTTGGGGAACTGGGGGTAGCCACCAGAAAGTCCCAGATTCCAGAAGAGCAAGAGGCTCCTAAGACCCAACAGGGATGACATTAGCTGAAATGCACAACAAAGGGGAGGGAGAACCTGTAGAGAACATATCCAGAGGTTAGGTAAGGCCCTTGGTTGAGGGATGGGGCCACACACCTATCTCCAAAATTTTAACCCAGAATTGTTCCTGTCTAAAGGAAATACAGGGACAAAGTGTTGAGCAGATACTTAAGGAAAGGCCATCCAGAAGAGACTGACCCACCTGGGAATCCATCCCATATACAATCACCAAACCCAGAAGCTATTGCTGATGCCAAGAAGTGCTTGCTGACAAGAGCTTGATATAGCTGTCTCCTGAGAGGCTCTGCCAAGGCCTGACAAATACAGAGGAGGATGCTCACAGCCAACCATTGGACTGAGAGTGGAGACACCAATGGAGGAGTTAGGGGAAGGAACTGAAAGAATTGAAGGCGTTTGCAACCCCATAGGAAGAACAACATCAACCAACCAGATACCCCAGAGCTCCCAGGGACTAGACCACCAAACAAAGAGTACACATGGAGGGACCTGTGGCTCCAACGGCATATGTAGCAGAGAGTGGCCTTAACTGGCATCAATGGCCCGGAGACCCTTGGTCCTGTGTAGACTCAATGCCCCAGTGTAGGGGAATGCCAGGGCAGTGAGGTGGGTGAAGGTAGGTGTGTTGGGGAGCACCCTCATAGAAGCATGGGGAGGGTGGATAGGATAGGGTGTCTGCAGAGGAGAAACTGGGAAAGAGGATAACATTTGAAATGTAAATAAATAAAATAATCAATAAAAAAGTTTTTTGTTTGTTCATTTGATTTTTTTTTAAATTCAGAATCTTAGTTTCCAATGACAGGAAAAAGAACAACTGAACTAAATGAAAAGAAAAATATAAGCAGGTATTGTGTCACATGTCTGTCAGTTCAGCACAGAACAGGAGGGCCTCTAAGATCACCCTTGCCTACATAGAAAGTCTGGGACAAGCCTCGGCTTTGAGATACCCTTTGTCAAAAAGCAAAGCAGAGCAGAGCAGAGCGAAGAGGAGAGGAGAGGAGAGGAGAGGAGAGGAGAGGAGAGGAGAGGAGAGGAGAAAGAAAAGACTATTGTGTCAGCTATTATTACTGCCAGAGGCAGTGCTAGTTTAGAGACTCCTTTGGAATGTCTCTCTTTCCCCACCCCATCCCTATCTCTCCCATTCCATCTCCGTCTCTTTCCTCATCTCCTGGTTTATCTCCTGCCTTAAGTCCCTCCAGGAACAACAGACCTTTGCCTGTGAGATAGGGAATCGAATTATGCAATGTATCTATACCTCCACAAACAAAGCAAACATTCACAATCCCAAAATTTGAGTGTATCCAAATACAGCTTTCAAATCTGCTGTAAAAGTATTTCACTGGAAGTTAGAAAACTTAAAAAAATGTATGAATTCCCATTCCTTAGAGTAGTATGTTTTAAGTATACCTTAACACAGTTTAACTTTTTGTATAAATGTTTTAAAAATTAGAATATAATTGTGTGATTTTCCCCCTTCCCTATCTTCCCTCTAAACCTTCCCAAGCACCATTACCACACACTCTACCCTGAATTCCCTTTCAAAAGGGAATTTAGCCTTTTAGTACCAAGTGGTCAGCCTTAAAATCATATACATACAAAATAATTTATCTCTTAAGTAACCATAAAAATGTAACTTTCTTTCTCTTTATACTTAATCTACCTATTAAGGTTCCTCTGGGGTGGGAGGTCACACAATATTCAGCAGTATGCACCTGGGTATCAGCTATATCTAACTTGCAACTCAGACCCCTTTGAGTTACTCCTATGTCTTAACCTTCTCACAAATGAGCTACTTTCTTGCTGGGTGGTTTATTGCAGGTCAGAGTTCAGAGAGTTTCTAGATACAGAGGTCACATCTTTGCTCAGAATTTACTGGAATTTAACTTCTTATCTGCTTTTAGTCATTGAGTATAATCCCACCATGACCCTTGGTCCCTAGAAAACAACTGATACTTTTCCATCCTGACCCCAGGCATGCTCAATTCAAGACTTGTGGTGGTTTATAAACAGTCACCTATTTTCCTGACATGAGGCTAATGCACGGACCTCTGTGAAACTCACATAAGTTATATCTACTTGGACATTTCTCTCAGTCTATGCCTTCTGTTTGATAAAGGAGAGGCTGCTCTGCTAGGACTTCAGTCTGCTGGCTGCATTTTGAGCTGTCTGGCACAAACTATCTACCTTCAGATACCCCCAGGCCTATCTAAGATTTGTATCAAGCCTTCCCTTTCCAGATGCACACCACAGAATGCAAACTAGGCGCCAGGACTGTCGGGGATGTTTGCTAATCTCCTTGTTTCTTCTTGAATTTCAAGTTTTTCCTGATCCCACTGGAGTCATCTATTGGCATGGTACAGGAGCTACTTTTTCACTAGCAGGCATTCACATCTACTTTGGTGTTTACAGGTTAAACTCACATTCTCTGTCACTTTGGAAGTTATAAATGGGATGAAATGGAAAAGAATGTTCCTTAAAGTTAGTAAAGTTCTTTTACAATACAAGGTTGCATGTCACCTAATATTTTCATAATGGATTATACTTTCATAGTTTGAACTTGGTATTTCTCCAAACTATTTTTTGAGGAGTAGGGAAATAAAGCATTCCATAATTGATGGACCTAAAACTCACATTAATAAAGCTGTTCGCCCCTGATATTCTTCAACAAAATACCTTATTTCTGTAGGGCATGATTCCCCTTTGCAGAAAGTTTCATTAGCTATAATAACAGTTGATTTTTCTTCTAGGCATCAAAACTAGTTTAAGGCTACATTTTTTCTCATGTCTCATGTAATTAGTTATTATATGACTCTCCTCCAAAAACATTGACCAAATTTTTAATATATTCATGTCACAGGCATCTCAAGCAGTCATTAATGTAGAATTGAAACAAACAGGAAAATGTGTAACATTCAACTTGAAATCAGATATAAGGAGCCTAGGAAGTATTACATGGATTCTATAGGCCAGAGAATCATTTCATAATCCTCTCTCATTTGTGTTCATATATTAGAATATCCCTAAACATTTGTAAACATAGTATTTTATATTTTAAACAATTTTATGCTGCCATATTGTATTTTGAGAAATTGGATACAGCATTTAATACTCTCATTAACACATTTTTATTTTGCATATTACTGAATTTCATATGGTATTTACATAAATATATGCATGTATTTATTATAAATACACACATTGAACAAATTAAATCACTAATCCCCATACTCAGTCTCTCTTTCTCAGTCTTTCCTAACTATGGTAATACTTTCTTTCTTTCTTTTTTTTTTATCACTAGGAGCCATTTTATTGTTTTTTTTCTGTTTTCTTTTTTTGTTTTTTTATATATAATTTATTTTTTTCAAATTGTAATTTATACTCATTCACACAGGGGTTATAAACACAAAAAGGCAGGACGTGGGGAAGGGGACGACACTGGAGTGTGAGTGTTCAGGAGGAAGGAGATGACACTGGAGCATGGGTGTTCAGGGAGAATACAGATAATTTTCAGAACAGGGTATCAGCTGGGTGAGGGTCCAGGGGATAGGTCACTATGACTCTGCCTATGATTCACTTGTCTTTATCTAAGTTGGTAATATCTGTCAAGGCTACCTATTTACAAGGTCTATGACTACTCAGGCTGGTAAATCGTCATAAAAACTGCCTGTTTACAATAGCTTATAGCCATCTGTTTCAGTAATACTTTAAAGTAAACAATTTTAAATATCCATATAAAAGAAAGAATATATAGTATTTTTTTTCTGTGTCTGCCTGATTTTCTTTTAATGGTACTGTCTACCATTTCCATACACTTTGCTGTAAATAATAGGATTTCCTTCTTCTTTGTTGCTGAATAGAACTCTGTTGTGAATTAAATACACCATATTCTTTTCACCCATTTATGCATTTATGGGAACAAAGGCTGATTCCATTCTTTTAGCTGCTACAAATAGTGCTACAATAAATGTGTGTGTGTGCAATTATCCATTAGATGTGTTGATCTTATTTCCTTTGGCTACATGTCCAGAAGTAGGATGCCTGGATTACATGATTGATCTAATTTTAGTTTTTTCAGAACCTTCCATACTATTCTCTATGAAGGCTCCACAAATTTATATTCCCATTAACAGTATATAAGAGTACCCTTTTCTTGGGGAACAAAATATTCACAGGAGGTAAAGGGAGGGAGGGATTGGGAGGAAGAGAGGAGGGAGAGGGGAAAAGAGGGGCCAGGATCAAGTATGAAAGGAGACAAGGGATGATATACAGAGGGTCAGGAAATTGAATAGAGGTATGTAGCAATGGGGGAAGGGAAACTGAGGGTAGCTACTAGAAAGTCCCAGCTTTCAGGAAAACAAGAGGCTTCCAGGACCCCACAGGGTGTCATTAGCTGAAATGCCCAACAAAGGGGAGGGAGAACCTGTAGAGACCATATCCAGAGGTTAGGCAAGGCCCCCAGTTGAGGGAAGGGGCCACCTACCTATCTTCAATTTTTTATAAATGAAATACAGAAAAAAGGAGTGGAGCAGAGACTGAAGGAAAGAGACTGCCCCACCAGGGGATCCATCCCATATACAGACACCAAGCCTAGACACTATTGGTGATGCCAAGAAGTGCTTATTGACAGAAGCCTGATATAGCTGTCTTCTGAGAGGCTTTCCCAGAGCCTGACCAATACAGATGCAGATGCTCGCAACTAACCATCTGACCAAGCATGAGGACCCCAATGGAAGAGTTAGAGAAAGGACTAAAGGAGCTGAAGGGGTTTGCAACCCTATAGGAAGAACAACAATGTCAACCAAACAGATGCCCTCATGAGCTTTCAGGGACTAAACCTCAAACAAACAAACAAACAAACAAAGAAAAAAACTAAACAGTAACATGCATAGGTAATATGGCCAACGCCACAACAGTTTACATTGTGTTAAAACAGATGACCTGACAAAATGAACAGAGAACTAACTAGACATCTGGGATGAATTCCCTATTTTGTGTAGTATTGGTAGAAACAATATGGGACACAATGAAAAAATGTTTATTGTTATCTAGACAGGGAACAATGTGCATATAACAATACAGTCAATAAATGCTTCCTTGAATCTTGAAGTCATAACAACAAAATTGGAGTTTAGAAAACATTTATGTCTGTTGGAGGTAGACTCTACAAGTTCCCTCTCCCCATTGTTGGACATTTCATTTAAGGTGCTTCTCTTTGAGTCCTGAGAGTTTCTCACTTCCCAGGTTTCTAAAGGGTACCCCCCACCTCCTCCTTACTGAGGTTGCTTGTTTCCAATCATTCTGCTGCTCCTCAGGGCTTCACTTCTGTTCTGCCCAATACCTGATCATGTTCCCCTTTCCTCTCTCCCTCCCCTCTCCTGCCCAGGTACCTCCCTCCCTCTGCCCTCCTGTTACTTCTTTCTTCTCCCTCCCAAGTGAGATTGAAGCATCCTCACTTGGCCCCTTTCATTTTGTTAACTTTCTGGAGTTCTGAGGATTGGATCCTCTGTACAGTTTTGCCTAATATCCATTTATTAGTGAGCACATACCATGCATGTTCTTTTGGGTCTGACTTACCTCATTCAAAATATTTTCTAGTTTCATCCATTTACCTGCAAAACTCATGATGTGCCCGTTCTTAATAGGTGAATAGTATTCCATTGTGCAAATGAACCACATTTTCTGTATCCATCTTCTGTTGTGAGACATCTGCGTTGTTTCCAGCTTCTGGATATCACGAATAAGGCTGCTAGAGTCCACCTCCAGTTGAAAGACAGGGCATCAAGTGGAGGGATGGGATTGGCATCCTACAGTCAAAAACTCTGGTCCAGAATTGTTCCTGTCTAAATGAACTGCAGGGACAAAAATGGAGAAGGGACTGAGGGAAAAGGAGGTCCAGTGACTGGCCAAAATTGGGATATATCTCAAGGGGAGGCTTCAAGGCCTGACACTATTACTGATGCTATGGTATGCTCACAGAGAAGAGCCTAGTATGGATGCCCTCTGAGAGGTGCAACAAGTAGCTCACTGAGACAGATGTAGATACTTACACCCAACTAATGAATGGACAGGACCTGGGGACCCCTCTGATTGAATTAGGGAAAGGCTGGAAGAAACTGAGGAGGAGCGTGAACCCATAGGAAGACCAGCAGTCTCAACTAACATAGATCCCTGAGATCTCTTAGACACTGAGCCACCAACAAGGCAGCATATACTAGCTGATATGAGACCCCTGACACATATACAGCAGAGGACTGCCTGTTCAGGCCTCAATGAGTGAAGAGATGCCTAATCTCTAGAGACTTGAGGCCCCAGGGAATGGGGAGGCCTGTTGGAGTAGGGCTGTAAGGGGTGAGGAATGTGAGAGTGGGGGGTGGGGATATCCTCTTGGAGATGGGGAAGAGGAATGGGATAAGGAGCTGTTGGAGGGTGGATCAGGAAAGGGGTAATGACTAGAGTTTAAAATAAGATAAAATATAAAAGATAATTTATAGAAAAGAAAGGAAAATAACATTTATGTCATAGTGGTCTTAAGAGGCTAGCACTGGTGATGCTGAGGTCAATATCTATGTGCTATGGCAGAGCTTTTCTCAAATAATTCTTTCTGAATGTGGCTAGAACCTGCCACTGGCTCCTCATCAATAAAGTATAACAAAAGTGATGACATGCTTATTCTCTTGCTTGTGTTACGCTATATTAAACTGTTTCAATAACCCAGAAAAGGGGGTTTTCCTCTTTGCCTGAGGAAGTGTATAGTTGTATTTTGAGAACCCACATGGGAAGAGACTGGGCAAACCCTAAGAAGTGAGAGCCACTTTTAACCAATAGTTGGGAAGAAAGTGAGGGCTTCAGTTTTATAATCGCAAGGCACTAAATCTGCCAACAAGTACATGAGTTTGGAAAAGGACACAAGGAATGAGACTTTCTAGTGATTTTATGTCTACTTGTCCAACTATCTCTTAGGCACATAACCTGCGAAACAGTTGCTGTTTACATTTAGGGATACAATGGGACATAAGAATCAGAGCAGATAGAAAACAGCATAAGGCACTTAAGGAAAATAATCTTCCAAGAACTGAATGGCCTGGAAGGTATACAAGTATTCAGTAATAACAAACTCATATTCAAATTAGCATTGCAGAGACAGCATTAAAACTAAAACAAGATTTTATTCTGTGTCTTCATTTGCAAATCTGCCAACTATGAAAAGGATCATCCCATTTCCTTGTGACTAGTCAATACATTATACAGTTCGTTTGTAAATCAGTTTGTTGGTTAATAATAAATTTGCCTTTGGCAACCAAATAAGTCCTCTTTCCTTTTCTTTCTTCTTTGTAATAATGGAACATAACAATGAGAAGAACTTATAGTTACAAGCATTAGTGTTTACTGGAGCTAGATTCCTTATACCAACAATGCTTTATTCTGTCCACTTATTACATAAACAGATTATGTGCTTTTGTAGACTATATGTAGATGTCAACCCAAGAGTCAATGACAGTTTAGAGTTTGGTTCCCACTGGACAGAATTCTTTAATATACTGTCTTTAAAAATTGTAACTACCTTGTAGGACATGTGGGCTGGTTTCAAAAAAGACTTACAGTTAAAAGGAACAGAAAAAAAAAAGACTTAGCCTGGGATGGCAGCCAACACTAAAACTAGCATGAAAGATTGAGAGCTTAAGAACTCAAAACAAGTACTTCTCTGTGATGTTAGAAAGATACATTAGCATTAAGACCACCCACTTTCAGATGCTAGGCTATTTCAGTTTAGTGACTAAATTTCATCTTTGTGTCTTCTGCACTGGTGTTGATAGCTATCTGCTGAATGAAGACAAAAAATCCTTTTCGTTACAAAAACATTCCATTGAAAATGGATAGAATGAAATCTCCATGGGCTATACACAACCTCCCTCCCACTACACAAACAAACACATTCTTGCACACATGCAGGCACAAGAAAGACAGGATCTCTCCATGTAGCCAGGCTTGCCTCCAACTTACTGAAATCTCCCTGCTTTCTGCCTCTCTGCCTCTGCCTCTGCCTCTGCCTCTGCCTCTGCCTCTGCCTCTGCTTCTGCCTCCTAAATTCTGCAATTAAGAACATATACAACCCAGCTTGGCCTCTAAATATATTTTAGTGGTGTATTTTCACAATGAAAACCAAAATATCACAAACAACCTGTATCTAATTTAGAACTATTGGAATTAAAACAACATGTAATTGTAGTTCTTAGAGTGTTTAATGTACTTTTCCACTTCAATTTTGATGCCTACAATCTTCTTTAGCTGTCATTTATCCTGATCTTTATTAAAAGCCCAGAGGGAAAAAAGGAAGTAAAACTGAGATTTTACAATTTTTTTGTATATGTTCATGTAATAGATGCACTCAAAACAAATATGGAACAAAAAAAGGTATCTCTGAAACAGACTGAGCCTAAATTGAAGTTAGCTCCCCTCTCTGAACTTTGACTTTTTTTTCCTCACCTCTAATACAAATTCTACCCAAGAGTCCTTTAGATTCACTATCCTATGATTTGGTTCTAAGTGGCTGCACAAGCTGAAGCACTTACTAACCACATATGTTACTGAAAGTTGATCAGTTTCTCCTGAACACCTAGCGGTAAAACAACATCCTGCTTTTTATTCTACCTATGCTCTGGAGCAGAAGCTCAGATTACTGGGCTCTGGACTTAGCCAAATTGTTGCTTCTGGCTAGAGCTGTTTGCAGATGATTTGATATTTAAATGCCATGGAACATTTCCAACAGAGGCTGCACATTTTAACCACATGAAAAAAACATATTTTATTGTTACCCAAGCCTTAGTCTCAGAGGTTCTTATTTAATACGGGTTGACCAGCTGTCCAAGTGATTCTAAGCAAAGACTGTGCTTGACGGTGGTGAATCTCAAGGTTCAGCATTAACCAGTTACCTAGAAGGATAAGAAGGACTGGCTGCCATACTCATCATACTCATGGGATATGGGATGAATTCCAAAATTTGCAGTTAATATTGCATGCTTTTGTCCAGAGACCTTGCTTTGAGGACTATTAGCAATGAGAAATATTTCTGATACTCACCCAGAGTCCAAATTTTAAATCATGATTCTACCATTACTATTGATATAATCTTAGGAAAATAGTTTATTCTCTCATCCTCAGCCTTTTTATAGCAATACTTAGACTTCAGGGCAATACATAGTGGTACCAATCAGTTTAGTACAGTTCCTGGCACAGACTGCCATAACAAATACTACTTTTATTTGTTGCCTCTGGCTAGGTGGTCTAATTAATTACATAAAGTCACACACACACACACAAACACACACACACACACACACACACACACACACACCAGTCTGTGCCAAGGCCCTGAGCAGTCCCAGGAACTCAGCTCTGCACCTAATTCCAGAACACCCAGAGGTGGCTGGACTCCCAGGAGCTTTAACATGCCCAGGATCGTAGGATGCTGAAGGAGCATGGTGGCTGCCAGAGCAATGGGTGAGACATGCTGATGCTCAGACAAAGAACGAAGCTGACCTGTGAGCTGCTTGCTGAGTGTCCTGACAATCGTTACTGGGAGGCTGTATTGGACATATGTTCCTTACTCATGTTTGCTAACCTATACCCCAGATGGGACAAGCTATCTTGCCTCAAGTTTTTAGACTTTGTGGAATAGAAAATCAAAAAGAGAAGCTATAATGACTCTTGCATTTTTCTTAAATATTACCAGATTGGACTCAATCATGGACTGGTCAGAAATCAATCCAATACTGCAAATCACACTCTTCATTTGGAAGGCTGGATCTGGACATTTTCAGAGACATATTTGGAAGTTAGCTATAGTTCTCTATGATGTTATGCTAGCAAGAGATAAAGTTGGGATAAGATCTGGATTTCAAACAAGTGTTAGTACATGTGTTAAGGCTCTTTTAATTGTCAAATTAAAATTACTTTTGTTTCTTCTACACTACTTAATGTAAATTGCGTTGATTGTACACTTTCTAATTGTGTTAGTGTGTTGAAACCCTGTATGTCTGTTACAGTGGTCTATCAACCAACTTTTTTTTAATTGTCCTGAATATCACAGAACCTTGGTATTCAGAAAAATTTTTGCAAGTACTAGAAGAAGTAAGTCAAGCTTTATGCTGAAGAAAGAGGGTAGTGGGCTTGATTATTGCTGGCATAATAGCTTTAATTGCATTAATTACTAGCACCACTGCTTCTGCAATTGCTTTAACACAAGAAGTTAAGACAGCTACCTTTGTTAATCATTTAGCAACAAATATTACTAATGTGTTGAATATATAAGAGGATTTAGATAGGTATTTGGAACAATGAATTGATACTCTTTATCCTATTCAAATTATTGGAAGGAGGGTCAGAGTTTAAGAGTAAGGAGCCATCTCAAGTGTCATACCAAATACCATTGGATTCATGTTAGTTCTAAAATTTACAGGGGCAGTCATTATAATTAAGAAAAAGTTTAAAGACACAGGGTATTTGGCATAAAACACCTCTCTGGATGTTTTAACTTTGCATAGTGAGATTATGAATTTACAGAATGCTGCTCTGCTGAGCTCTGATGCTGCAGATACTACTGATAAAATTATCCATGACCTGAGGTCAGTATTTCCATTTTGGTCAAGCTTCAAGAATGGCATATATAGCTGGATCATGCCAGCCCTTTTTGTCCTGAGAATACTTTTATTCCTGTCCATTGTGTGAAAGCTTGTCTTTAACAATATCAGCATGTTGGCAGCCAAAGTACATGGCTTAAACCTGAAAATGGACTCCCAGAAAGAGTTATCAAATTAACAGACTGGGAAGCCAAGGATAGGTAAGATTCTGCACAGACCCTTACCAACCTAAGACATAAGTGTACTGCTTTTGATAATGCATATTCCATGATGGGTAAGGAAGGCATTCTTGTCAGAATGACCTAAGACAGGCTCAGTATTGTTTATGAGATAAAGAGGGAGATGTAGAGGGCTGTTGGGGCTGCTTCACAGGAATATGATATTGGCCAAGGACAAGGATGTGGGCTTCAGGCAGGAATCTGACATTAGGCTAGAACAAAGAAGTAATTTCAGACAAGAATTCAAACCATAGGCTAGAACAAAGAAGTACTTTCAGGCGAGAATCTAAATCTTAGGCTAGAATAAGGAAGTAGGCTTCAGACATGAAAATGACTTTGGGCTAGGACAGAGAAGTAGGCTCAGATATTTTGGTCATCCTGATAAGCCCTTAAGAACAGTGATCACGGGAGTGTTCACAGAACTTGGTTTATTGCCTTGCTTGTTCTTTGACTATTTGTGTTTATTGTCTTGCTTGTTCCTTGACTATTTGCATCTATTGTACTGCTAGTACCTCAACCTAAAACTGACCTTAATATTTGCATGTAATTAAAATGGTATAAAAGCAAACCAGAGGAGGTGGGATGGGATAGGGGGTTTCTAGGGAAGGGAAATGGGGAAAAAGGATGCCATCTGATACGTAAATAAATTTTAAAAATTAAATAAATGTACATTTTAAAAATAATCTGTAATAGATTCTTAATACTCCATCTATGATGATTTTAGTTTTCATACAGTCAAGAGTGAAATACTAAAATATTTCCTTAAAATGTTAATGCTTTGGTCAAGTGCTGTTTATTTTCTTCAGAGACCCAAGTGTATCAGGATCCTTATTGACCAAAGTGAAACTTCTAGCAGCGATATTTTTATTTAGATATATGAACACACACAACAGCTTTCTTTCCCTTGCCATTTGTTTCAGTTTGTACGTTCAAAGGACTTTAAGAATGGATTTCCAAAACCAAAGGTGAATACTGTGAGGTAAGCAGGCCCATGGGAGAAGCTGTTGTACATGCCACTAGATAGGAGGAGGGTACCAGACACTCGGCATTCAGACTGGTGCTGGTCGAAACAAGACTTGGAATATGTTTTGTGTTTTCTGTGGGACTTACAATGACTCTTGTTACTAAGTCAGCTTCAAAAGGTATTGAATGACTTAGCTATGCAAAGATTGTTTAAAGCAAATGTCTTCCTGTATCAATAGTTTACCCAGAGGCAAAATCTATATGGACTGTTCATGACTTCCCATTCCCCCTGATGCCACTATATAATGCCCTTCCTTTTCTGAATTCCTTGCAATACATGCTGGTCATCTGCAACATTTCTTTTGTTACAGGTTTTGTTTATTACTCAACTTAATCTACTCTTAACATTTCACCTATTTATGCATGCTCTTACTAGATAGTTAGCACCTAAAAATCCTTAACCTGTTCCTTCTTCTATGGAATGTTCTTAAGAGCTTCAATTCTCAGGCTATTTATTTTGCTGCCTTTAATATAAGCAACTTACATTTACATGGATAATTCCATTTCCCTTCCGAGCTGTAACCACAGTGTCCTTTTTTATGAAGTCTATGCATTTCCATTCTTTGTAAAATTGTCTTGACAAAATTAACATGTAATCAACATTTTTAAATAACTGCTAGATTGTCAGGAAAATTCCTCATAATCTTATTCTGTCAGAATAAGATACAGTCTATTCTGCTCAATATACTTGGAGGATAAAGTGAAAAAATTAAGCTTGGTACTGCTATCCTTGGCTCTCCAAAACCAACTTTGATACTACATGAACAGGATGGCTCCCACCTCACCAATATCCCTGCTATGCTCTAGCATATATTCATGTACATTCCATTTTGGGGCTTTTCTCAGCAACTCTCACCAAGTTTCCTTACCTCACCCCTACCAAACAAAGAAAACCTATTTCTTCCCCTTCTCTGGAAAATTACCCATTAACTTATTAAAACAAGTATTTAGAGCTTTTGGAGGGTGGGTAGAAGACCAAATAAACAAAACCAAGCCCCACAACATGAGTTAAGCCTTCACGTCTTAACTCAATCAGAAGCAGGCTGATTTTTAGGTCCATCCAATCAGGAAGGTAGTTCCTTCCCTTGGGTTTTGACCAATACTAGAAACTGAAAACTAGTGACCTTTAGGGTTCAAGTGCCACCTTGAAGCATGGTTTTTTCCAGTAGTTTGATGAGTTAATTGGCCCATGAGGCCTGTCCATATCCATCCTCATTGATCTTTTAACAGCACTGTAAAATACTCTAAAAGCAATTAGGGTAGTCCAGAGATTGTTCAGACTTATCTTTACACCTCAAAGTTTTTGCCATAGACCACATTGACCAGAGCTGTCTTATAACAATTTAACACATCACCGTAGCTACTACATAATGTTTGTTTTTTCACAGTTTTCAATTAGTTGCTACAATTATTATTTTCCTGATGCCACTTGCAGAGCATTCTCTCTTCAAGCTTATTTTCCTGTCCCCATTGTGTATGATCTGCCAATAGCTCTTGACATTCTTCAATACAGATCATCCCGTAGTACCATGTATGCTTTTAACTTGTAGACAAGGACTTACAGATATAAACGTTAGTTCTCGTTACAAACCAGAACTCTTTGTTCAATTATATCCTTAATTATAGTTGAAGAAATGTGATACTGCCCTAATTGCCAAAACATTGACCATTAGAAAGCCATAAAGAAGTCTAGTATTCTTACTTCTTTAGTTCTCCATAAGGCATGAATGGTATGCTGTCACATACACATATCTATTGCTATATACAAGCATTTCCCTTTTGAGGGAAAAAAACACAAAAAAATTCATTAGTTTCTGTTCACTAGTCATTTAAGTATATAGCTACAAATTAACGGCCACAAACATTTTCCAGGGAAAAACATTAAAAAAATTATCTCTTCCCTTCATGTAACACAGCTAGCCTTCACAGTACTCCAGTGAAGAAAAAAAGTGACATCCATTATGATGGGAAAAATGAGCTTTTCCTCTTTGGGCGACAGCTCAATTTTTCATTGGCCAGTCTAGTAAAATATGTAAATTCTTATTTGTTCTAAGCAAGGCCTTCCTGGCCCACTCAGGTTTTCCTCCAATAATACCTTTACTCCCCCATTAGAATTTAAAGTTGTAGAGTCTTTGAAGAGCAAGCAAGGTTTTGAATGGCAATCATTCACTTTAAATCATGTGTTGTCTATGTAAAGAGGAAAGGATATAGAGGGAGGGCTGGGAATTATGTTTACTTATATTTTGCAGTAATGTATTAGAAATAACTTAAGTGTTCTTGAATAGGAGAGAGGTCAAGTACAATATGACACCTTTTGTATATATATATGATAATTATGCCAAGCCAATATGTCTTGATGTGGAAAGCTCTATAAGATATACAGAATATGTGAAAGAGAAATTTGCATCAAATACATACAAATTTTCTCATGTAGGAAAAACAAAATATATAAGTATAAATGGATTATATGGTTTTCTGTAATATGTTTGGAAAGTGCACAGAAAATTGCTACTGTAAATATTTGGACAACATTTATGATTCTTTCCCTTTGTTGTTTTCTTGCCATGATAGGGATCAATGACAGGGGCTTGAGTTTTCTAAGCTAGGGGTTGTATGTGTGGTGCTGGGATAGGAATTGGAGCCTTGTACATATTAGGCAAGTGCTCTATGACTGAGATATATCCTCAACTTTGATTCTGTAATTTTTAGTAATGAATATGTTCATATATTACAGGTATTATTTAAAAAGTAGCAATTAAAATTTAATTGAATAAGAAAATAATGATGGAACCCACTACTTTGCATATCAACCGAAGAAATTAACTGGAAAAAAATTGAAAACCCAATATAGAAAGAATGTATAAGAGAATGTTCAAATTTTAATAATAGTTGTTTTGTCGCTATAGGATAGTGACTTCATGGATAAAGCCTTTTGATGCCAATTTTTCCTTTCATGACATATTTTTCACATAAGAGAAATTTGAAAGGACAATTAAATTATCCAGTGGTAACTAATTTGTTAGTCTCTACTGAATGATGCTATTATTTTCATATTGCTAGGAAAGAAATATGTCAGACCTTGAAATTTGGAAGTCGTTATTAATTTAATTACTGTCTTTTGACAAGGACTTACTATGTAGCTCAAAATAGTCTTTAACTTTTGAGACTCTGCCTCAGTATATTTCACCACATCTGGCTTTGCATTTTTTGTGACTGTATCTTATTCTGCTTAAATGAAAGCAATTAACCATCTCCAAGCTTAGTTTACTAGTCTGTAAAATGGAAGTAGAGACTTGATGTGCCTGGCTGCAGGGTGGGATACACAAGGGAATCTACCCTCTCAGAGGAGGAGGGAAGTAGAGATGGGGGAGTGACTCTCAGAGGGGTGACCTGGAGGGAGAACAGCACTTGGGGTGTAAATAAATAAATAAATAAATAAATAAATAAATAAATAAGATGGAGGAATACTGTGACTACTATGTGATGACTGAACAGAAAATAAGTTTTTAAACATTGAAGATGCTCAGTAATACTTCATTCTTTTCATAGTTACTCAATGTGTCTCAGGATGGACCACTTCTTCATAGACTTTGATATTCATTTGTTTTCCTTACACAAACTTGAATCTTCAAACTTTGTGTAATTACAGTTAATATTTAATTTGGATAATTCTTTTAAGGTTCACAAGCATTTCACAGACTATACTTTAAATCCTTTTACATAATTGTGTGAATTTCATTTTGTCTTTCTTCCACTTGAATGTCCAGGAATAAGGAGGTCGATAAATATATTATGAAGAACATTTTCACAAGAGTCTGGCAGTACTCTTGAATTGCCTTACTTTACTGAGTACAGAGACCTTAAGATTTCTGCTTAAGCACTTCTCTATCAGTTAGCTTTTGCTGTGGAACAAACACTCCAAAACTCAGTGACTTAAAATAGCAAACACTTACTCAGCTCATCATTTTGATAGCAGCCCTTATGATGTGAGCATGGCTTTGCATACCTGTCTAGGTTTACCTGTCTCTGGAACTGGATACGAAGGCTGGGATAGCTAGCACATGCCTTCACGGGTATTGTACCTTCCAGCAGGCAAAGCAAATTTTAAGAATGGCTAATTACAGGAGTGGAGAACCTGACTCAATCTTTTGATTGCAGAAACTATAGCAGAGAAAGGGGAAAGACTGGGGGCATTTGTATAGACTAATCCAAATGTATAACTAATTAGCGAATATGCTACAATGAGAAAATGCACTGATGACTGATTAGTCTAGACAAACTACGATATAGTTTTGTCATAAAACAAGATAGACTGACAGCTGAATGTGTTCCTAATTTTCTTTTGATCTCTTAATGTCTTTTGAAATGCATGACATTCAGTCCAATGACAAAAGTGAAGTTTCTTTTTTATTTTCTCAAGATCTACCCACCATAGAGTTATCTATCTCAGAAAAGTAGAATAACTTCTTAGTGACATTCTTAAAGAATGATGGTAAAACCTATTTTCTATGGACTAAATCTAGGACAACACTTTTGAAAAAGATGAGGGGGTGATGACAGTATACATAAGGACATTAATGTCCCCAAATCAGTCACGAATGGAAAGTTAAATACAAATACTCACAACAGTTTAAAAAGTCTGCCTCAGGCAATCTCAGAAAACATTTGACATTTTATTTATTGGAAAAAATGTAGCTTTTTGTAATTAAAAGTTTTGACAACTGAAAGTGACTTTAAGACCTAGTAAAATCAGGTCAGCAAAGCTTATGATCATCTCGACATTTTTTTTTTATAATGTTAACAGTGAGGGATTGGAAGCTGTGGATTTTTATTTTTACTTGTAATAGGTGTCATAGAGTGAAAAGGTACCCCAAGCGAAACATTTTTAGGTTGTAATGATGCCTAGGCTTGCAAAAGCTTAAGGAATCTAAAAGAAGCTTTATTCATGTCCTACTTTCATAAGGTGACTATACAAGAAATTGGCCCTATCGCAGTAGCGTTTTTAAAGAAACAATTCTTCTCTGATTTGGCAGTAATATAGTCAGTAGTGTCCATGGGATTGAGATAGCTACCTATAGAAGATGATCAAAGGATGACTTATGCTACTATGGTCCTCACTTCCCAAACTGGTCGAGTTTCATGCATCCATATTGTGTGAGTCTACCTCAGTGGATGCTGCAAGAGTTGTATCATTGATCATGGCTCATTTTAGATACTCTATGCAACAATGATGTCTTAATTTTTTTCCTGCATCCTAAACTTCTCCTGACTAATTACTGGCTGATAGCCTTGATTTATTCAAATGGATCTTCAGTCTTCAGTGTCTTTTACTAAAGATCTCTGTCTATTCTCTAATCAGCTTCCTGTATTCGTTTTTGGCCTATGAGAGGGCATTTTTTTTTTTTGCTTCTTTCCATATGGTAAAATGACAACAGATTCAGCTCAGGAGTTTCAGAAATAAGACGTATTTTTGAATGCTCAGTTTCAGTTGCAAATATTTCTTATTTGTAAGAAAAGCAAGAGACCATAAATTTACATGTTAAAAAGAGCCTTAATGGGACACTATGAAGCAGCTCCTGAAATCAAAGGAAAAGTCCAACAACTAAGTCTTAGGAAAAGACAAGATCTAGAGAAACTTCAGGGGTGTGTGAGTAGGGATTGAAGATGTTTCCAAGATTCCCTGGGTTTGTACTGGTTTGATTGTATTGCATTAGTTAAAAGGAAGGTAAGAAGTGTTAATAGGTTGTTGAAGAACATGCTTTGTGTGTGTGTGTGTGTGTGTGTGTCCAAGAAGCTTTTAAGCATTATTGTCAAAATGAGGAGGTAAGAATGATGACTGGGAGAAGCTGGTAGATGTACCTTTACTTGGAAACATGGATTCATTGGTACATTTGGTCAAACATCCTTTTTTTTTTTTTATATAAGTCAAGATTTTTTTCTTTTCTTTTTTCTTTTTAATGTTTCACCACCCCAAACACCTTAGAACTGCTCTACATGGTGGTGGTGGTGGTGGTGGTGGTGGTGTATGTGTGTGTATATGTATGTGCGTGTATTTACCAGAGCTAATTATCTGGATGTGGAGCACAGGGCTTTAAGCCTGTGTGAACTGGAAACTGTTTTGTTATCAGCATGTGTGTGCATGTATGCAAAGGCCAGAGAAGAACTTTGGTTGTCATACATCTGGTGCCATTTTATCTTCTGTATTTGAGACAGAGGTCTGCCCTCAGCCTGAAAATCAACGAATAGGCTAACCAATCTGTCCTGTGACAACCAGGGATCCCCAGTACTGGGATTATAAATATACAGCAATATGTTCACTTTTTTACATGGGTTTTGAATATTGAGCTCAAGCCTTCGTACCTATAAGATAAAAATTATACTGGGTGAGCTAACTCCCTAGTCTATAAAGGCGTTCCAAGCAGCCTAGCTTTATAAAATCATTGTTTGCAATCATTAAACAAGTATAAGTTAGTCTTTTAAAAATAACCAAAACATAGAAGAAAATTTAGGCAATAGAGACAACTTCCTCTCAGACTTGGTATTTTAGGTACCTCTTAACCCTACTATAACATTTGTGACATTGTACAGACATCGCAGGTTGTATTTAGGAATATGCATATGTTTTACTTAACAACAACTGATAAAATTAATAGACCGTGAATTTAAAAGAAAGCAAGGAGGGGTATGTGGGAAGGCTTGGAGGGAGGAAAGGGAAGGGGGAAAATGATGTACACTATTATTATATTCTCAGAAAGAAGAAGAAATACTTTTTAAAATGAAACATTTATTTTACTTTAACTGCAAGTGTTTCTAGTAGAGGGTCTTTAAATCTTAAAGGCATGAACTTTCTACGGTCTATATTAATCTCCCATGAAACTTCCTGGTTTTGTGAAGACTGTCTTCTTTAGGAGTTTTCTTATGATGCTATATATACAGATTTCTGAAGTTTTATTTGTATATGTCAATTACGCATCTTAATGCTCTTCATTATGACATTTCATATATGTATAATTTTCAATCACACTTTTTTTGTACTCTTCCTACTGCAGAGATTGCAGTGATAGACCTCTGTGGCCATAGAGGATGTTTTGGCTACTGTTTTTTGTTTGTTTGTTTGTTTCATTTGGTTGGGTTTTTTTACTATTTAATTTATTTAAATATCAAATGTTGTCCCCTCCCTTCTGATCTTCATTCTGCAAACCTCCATCCCAACCACATTTCCCTTTGCCTCTAAGAGGCTGTTTCCCCACTCACCCATTGCCTCCCGCCTCTCTGCCCTGGAATTCCCCTACACTGGGGTATCAAGCTTTCCCAGGACCAAGGGCCTCCACTCCCATTGATGCCAGAGAAAGCAATCCTCTGCTACATATGCAGCTGGAGCCATGGACTCATCTTTGGTTGGTGGTTTAGTCCCAGGGAGCTCTGAGGGGTCTGGTTAGTTGATATTGTTCTTCCTATGGTGTTGCAATCCCTTTCAGCTCCTTTGGTCCTTCCCTAACTCTTCCATTAGGGTCCCCGGGCCCAGTTTGATGAGTGGCTGTGAGTACCTGCAACTGTACTGGTCAGGTGCTGGCAGAGCCTCTCAGGGGACAGCTATACCAGGCTAATGTCAGCAAGCATGTTTTGGCATCAGCAATAGTGTTGGGGTTTGGTGTCTGCAGATGAGCTGGATCCCAAGGTGAGGCGGTCTCTGGATGGCCTTTCCTTTAGTCTCGGCTCTACTTTTTGTTCCTGTGTTTCCTTCAGACAGGGACAGTTCTGGGTTAAAATTTTTGAGATGGGTGAGTGGCTACATCCCTCAATTGGGGGCCATGCTTATCTACTGGAGGTGGTCTCTACAGGTTCTATCTTCCCTCTGTTGGGTATTTCTGCTAATGTCATCCCCACCAGGTCCTGGGAACCTCTCCCTTCCCTGGAGACTTGGACTTTCTAGTGGCTACCCCAAGTTCCCCATCCCCCACTGCTACATATTTCTATTTATTTTCCTGACCCTCTGTACTTCTCCCCTGTCTCCTCCCATATCTGATCCTTCCCCTCCCCCTCTCCCTCCCAGGTCCCCACTCCCTCTACTTCCTGTAATTATTTTGTTTCCCCTTCTAAGTAGGATTTCACATCCACACTTAGCTTCCAAGTGTTTCCTTGAGTCTTTTTTGAAGAGAGTCTTATATAAGTGAATGAATACATAAATAACATTTCTAGTTCCAGGTAAACTTTAGCACACTTGAGAACCAACAGAATCATTGGGAAGATATTGATGTACAAGAAGGTACAAACAAAAAATCCCTTGTGTTGGAGAGATTTAAAAACCATACACAGAAACCATTGATTTTAGTGAAATGTCACCTGACTAAATACTCTCATATTGAGCACAGCTAGAGGAATCAGAGGTAAGTTTCCTGAAGTGACAGGATTAAGCTGAGTTGAAAAGAGCAAAAGAAGTTGGCCAAGTGAAGAAAGATCAAGAGTATTCCAGACATGAGCCACAGCATGATTAAAGATCTGGGTGTGTGGAACAAAGTGTTTTCTGGATTACTGTACTGCAAAGACCAAGGCAGGATGACTGGAGAGATAAGCAACTGCTAAATTACACTGGTGCTAAAGAGTAAGAATGCTTTGGAATGAGGCTGATGGCAGGGTGGGAAAGGCTCAGGAAGCTCCTGTTTGTAATGGCTTCTCTGGTGCTGTCTGCAGAGACTTCTATAAGTTCTTGCACTTCACGTTGGAGTTAAGCTAATCATATTCCCAGTTCACAGCAGTCATTATCTCATTTGCTCAAAGGTCTTCTTTTGATCTCTCTCTGTATTTTGTTGTTTTTGATAAAATTTCTCCGTGTTTCCTGGTTCTTCATTCTCATCCTACTGTATCTGTGCATATCTGTTTTTAAAAAAGAGTACATTTAAAAACATACATTTTATATTTTCACTTTAGAGCAACACAGTGAGACATATTCTACTTAGGGTGATTGTCTGGGGGGACGTCAAATGTGTTCACTCTTTACTGGAGGTACTGATTTTGATTACTTTGATCTGATTTTTATCCCTGCACCCCTCCCTTTTCTTCCTCTTCATCATTGTGTGTGTGTGTGTGTGTGTGTGTGTGTGTGTGTGTGTGTGTGCATGTAAAAGCCAGAGAGGAATGTGCTCCTCAATCAGTCTCCACCTTATTTTTTTGAAACATGTCTTTCACTGAGCCTGGAACTTACCAGTTTAGCTAGAATGACTAAGCACCAAGAGCCAGAGATCCTCCTGTCTTTCTAGCCTCAGGCTCTTTCCTCAGGTGTGGAATTATAGGCATGTGCTATGTCACCACCATGCCTGACATTTTACCTGGGTGCTGGAGATCAAACTCAGGTCTTCATGATCATTCAGTGAGCACTTTACTGTCTGGGCCATCACATCAGCCTGGTCTGTATTTTTTTTTAAATATGTGCCTAACACTTAAATTTACTTCCTGCTTAATGCAGTTACTAGAAAGGCATGAAGGGCGTTTTAGCTGTTTTTTCAGCTTTTAATTTCTGCCCCCAGGACAAGCCATAAAAAACACTCAGACCATCTCCTTCTTTCAGAGGCAAGCACAGACATACCTATGGGGCTTAAGTGTGGTGTGTGGTCAACACATTCTTGTGATCTGAGGAGCTCAAGCAGTTCCTGATCCAGGGCAGGTCAGAGGTAGAAAGATACATTCTCTCTTCAGCACACCACCAGAAACTTCAGATAATAATTCACTTTTAGATATTGCTTAGAATTGGCTTGATCATAGAATACAAAGGTAAAACTACATACAAACAGTAAACAAGAGTCATTTATATTGTTCAGAGCCTTCTGTTTTTGATTTTTAAATGCTCAAAATCATGTGCTACACAAAGGGAAAAAATCAAGCCTAGTTTTAACAAGGATCTAAAACAGTCACCTGTTTAATCTCTCTCCCTTGAGACTGCCTGTGCAAACTCACCTATCAGGTTGAACAGGGGAAAACAGAGCTTGGGTGTCTGGGGGGATTAAAGAGGGGGAAAGTATATTCACTAACATTTCAGAGATACAGTCTGCCTATGTATATTTACAATATACAGACAGGTTTTTGTAGATGAATGTCCTTGTAAATGGTAGCATGTGTATACTTACTCATTTACAGTGACTGACGGTTATGCTGTTTCGTATTTAACCAGGTACTCCAGGCCTGGGAAATATAACACAACTAGCAATTACTCAACACTCTTCCAAAGGGAAAACATCAGTGCCCCCATCAGGGGAAAACAGGAGATGCAATGAAGTAGTCAGAGCATACTGGTTTAAATACACTAACCATACACTTTCATGACTCTGCCCATATTCACTGTTCCCTGCATCTTGGAATGTGCCCAACTTCTACTCCCTTCCTCCTAATTTGCCTGCTTGAATCTATGCAATGTCAAGCCAAAATGATCATTTCTTTGACAAGGGTGGCTTGATTTTCATTCATTGGAATATTTAACTAGCCTTTAAAAGATAATTCCTCTATTATTAACTTGTGTCCCTTATTATATTCTCATTTTTATTGTATATAAATAACACACATATATAAAAACAATTTATATACACACATATATGTATATATACACATATATAACAATGTGTATATGTATACACATATATAAAACAATATTATTAAACACTAACCCCTTACTACTCCCACTTTATAGCCACTTGTAATTTCTATTTTACTTGCCTTTCTATTCATTTGTCTATGAACTACATGTAAGTGGAATCATGTTTTTTCCCCCCTTTGGCCTGGCTTGTTTCATTTGGCATAACACTTTCAACATTCATCTATGCTGAAATATGTATCAAAATTCCATTCCCAGGTATCTGGTACATTCTAGAGGGTACCCCCACCTCCTACCTCCAAGGTTGCCTGTTTCCATTTGTTCTGCTGGTCCTCAGGGCTTCACTCCTGTTCCCTACTCCTCAATACCTGCTTGTGTTCCCCTTTTCCCCCTCTCTGTCCCCTTTCGCACCCAGGTCCCTCCTTCCCTTTACCCCCTGTAATTGCTTTATTCTCTCTTCCAAGTGGAATTGAGGTATTCTCACTTGGGCCCCTCAGCTTGTTAACCTTTTGGAGTTCTGTGCACTGTATCCTGGTATTTTGTACTTTTTTTTTTGCTAATATCCACTGATTAGTGAGTACATACCATGCATGTCATTTTGGGTCTGAGTTACCTCACTCAGGATATTTTCTAGTTCCATCTATTTGCCTGCAAAAACTCATGATTTCCTCATTCTTAATAGCTGAGTAGTATTTCATTGTATAAATGAACCACATTTTTCTGTATCCATTCTTCTGTTGTGGAACATCTGGATTGTTTTCAGCTTCTGGCTATCACAAATAAGGCCGCTATGAACACATGCCCCTGTGGCATGGTGGGGCATTGTTTGGGTATATTCTCACAATGGTATTGCTGCGTCTTCAGGTAGTTCTATTTCCAATTTTCTGAGGTACTTGCAGATTGATTTCCAGAGTGGGCATTTCTGTCCCAGAATTATTTCTGTTTAAAAGAACCACAGAGTCAAAAATGGAGAAGAGATGGAGGGAAAGGTGGTCCAGTGACAAGCCCAACTTGGTATCCATCTCAGGGGGAGGCTCCAAGGCCTGACACTATTACTGATGCTATGATGTGCTTACAGACAGGAGCTTTCCATGTCTGTCCTCTAAAGGCCCAGCAAGCAGTTGAAAGAGTCAGATACAGATACTTACACCCAAACAATGGACAGAAGCTGAGGACCTCTGTGGGAGAGAATCAAGGAAAGGTTGGAAGAAGCTGAGGAATGAGGCAACCCCATAGGAAGACCAACAGTCTCAACTAACCTGGACCCCTGAGATGTCTCAGACACTGAGCCACCAACCAGGAAGCATACACTAGCTGATATGCAAACCCTTACTCATGTACAGCAGAGGACTACCTGGTCTGGCCTCAGTGGGAGAATATGCACCTAACCCTCAAGATACTTGAGGCCCCAGGGAGTGGGGAGGCCTGGTGGGATGAGAGTTGGGTGGGGGACATCCTCTTGTAGACAGAGGAGGAAAAGTGGGATGAGGAACTGTCGGAGGGCAGACTGGGAGGGGGGATAACAACTGGACTGTAAAAAATAGATTGAAGATAATTTAAAAAATGAAAAAGAAAAATATTCATTCCGCTTTAAGGCTAATATATATCATTGTATGTGTATACCATATTTATTGATCAATCTATCAAAGGATGGTTTGTTTCCTTCTTTGCCTATTGTGAAATTTTGCTTAGAACATTGGTGTTTGAGTGCCTTCTTTTAATTGTTTTGGGTAGTGCTCAGAATACAATTGGTAGATCATATGGTAGTTTGTTGTGCCAGCAAACATTCCTGAAACCCCAAAAGGCCACCAAGGAGCCAAATCTGATGCAATTGTATTAGGATCTCTTTATTCAAGCTTGGACTTGGGCCATGCCACCATCTCTGATGCCAGAGATGGGAAGGAGCTCCTCGTTCAGTTTTAGGCAAGCATTTATAGATGCAAGAATGGGGTATCTAGCCTGGTACACATCTGATTGGTGGGCCATTATGGCCTTTAACATAATTGCCTGGTGCTGAAAGTCAAACCGTAAACTTAACTTCTGTTTAACTTAACTACCTGATTGGTGATTGTTAGAAAGTCAAGTGTCAAGGGCAGACTTGTAACCTGGGGGTACAGATTTGTTGGGGAATAACCTGGAAACTGTGCTAAACACAGATTTTTGGCGGGTTAGCCTGAAAACTGGTGTTAGTCACCGGTTTTGTTGGGGGTGGGTAGACTGGAAACGTGCTAGGTACTGGCCTGTTAACTTCAGTTCAACCTCAAGTCAGGTTCTATAAGATGGAGTCAGAATCCAAAAGATTTGGGGTCTTACTTTCATGATTACGTCTCTCACTTTTATTTAAACAAACAAACAAACAAACAAACAAACAAGCAAGCAAACTGTCTGAACAATAATAATGTAAGAACTACCTATCAAGAGATCCTAGTCAAATGCTATAGCTGTATCTTCCAACAATTCAATCTAATCAACCCAATCTAACCTCTTTTAGTCTGAGCAACACACCAAGTACAGGATGAGGTCTCTCAAAATATACGGTTTACTTTATTGGGTCTATAATAGAATTATTTCAACTATTCATTTGTATCATTTTCTTTTTTGGTTTTTTGAATAACCTAATATTTTCAGCAAAAGGTCCCTCTTCTGCTCTCAAATGTTGATTATCTGTGACATATTCCTCTTCATTATATACAGGGAGGATTCTTTCATCTTTTTGTCTACTGCATGCTCTATGATATCTTTTTTGTCTATCCTTGAATCATCGAACAGTCAGCGTTTGTAGTTCATTTGCTTAGTGTGGTTAAGATAGTGTAGCATTATTTCAGTTTCTTGTTCTTGGAATGTGAACAGAAATGATACAAGCCACTTCTGAGGTCAAGGTACAAAATATTCCATGTAATTACTATGTATTTGTCTATCTATTAGCTGAATGGCACTAGCAGGACCTTAGAGTTGCAAAGTAGAGGCTCTAAACCACAAAATTACAACTTGAAGGACAGTGAGTCAGAATAAGTGCAGGATCAAAAATATTCACAAAATACTTTGTGGGAGAAAGAAATTTACTTATTTTATGAAGCCATCAAGATGAGCTATTTTAATATCGTTACCCTTTTGGTTTGACAACTCTCATGAATAAAGACATCACCATTCTATTAACAACTCTTCATTATTTGTACCACTGTGTCTCGGTGCAGATGCTCACCCCTTGATTAGCCAGCATCTTGGGTTTCTCCTCTTCCTTGCTTTCTTGGTCACTTGTCTTAGGAAAAAGTAGGTAACAGTGCCCTAATTCTATACTGGAAGGGTATTAATTCCATGCTTGATAATCCATTTGGGACTGCAAGCCCCACTCTAAAAACTTTCTTAGCAGGCTTAGTAAACATACATAAATATGATCTCTGATAACTTATCATGACATCCCCAGGTATTGAATAGCACACATATATGACATTATGTTGCCTAGTTATTCCTTATTTTACAATGATTAGGGTGCAGAACTCCTGTTTTTAATTACTATTAGGTTAAAAGTCATTAATAACATCATAGTGGGAATTCTGAATTGTTATTCATTCTGTATCTTCAATACTACCCAACATACACTGTCTTGCATGCTGAAGCACTCAGTGGATGATGAATTTAATGAGGAGGACAGCAGGAGATAGGCCATGTCTTTCAGCTTGTCAACATAGATTCATGATGTACAGAGAGGTTGATACAATATTAACCTTTGCATTATGAGAGAAAACATTTCCTAAACTCTTGCATAGAAACCAGGATGAATCATTCCATCAAATTAGTGAGGCATAATTGTGTACATAGTTATTGAATGTATAGTTTAGTGACTTTTGGAAAATATAGACAAAATCTTTAGAACCATATTATGAAACAATTCATTCACATCCAGAAAACTTTTATTTTCCTTTAAGCATGTTAATATCTCTTTTATCGTTTATACTCCTGTTGGTCCAGATACACACTGATCTTATTTTTATCACTGAAAATATTTTAATCATTTATTTATTTATTTATTTATTTATTTATTTATTTATTTATACTCCAGATTTTATTCCCCTCCCGGTCTACCCTCTGACTGTTCCACATCCCATACCTCCTCCCTGCCCTCTGTCTCCATAAGAATGTCCCCACTACCTACCACCCATCCCACCAGACTTCTAAACTCCCTGGGGCCTCCAGTCTCTTGAGGGTTAGGTGCATCGTCTCTTACTGAACCTAGACCCAGAAATCCTCTGCTGTATCTGTTGGGTGCCTCATATCAGCTGGTGTATGCTGCCTGGTTGGTGGTCCAGTTTTTGAGAAATCTCTGGGGTCCAGGTTGAGACTACTGGTCCTCCTACAGGGTTGCCCTCCTCCTCAGCTTCTCCCAACTTTTCCCTAATTTCACTACAGGGGTCAGCAGCTTCTGTCCATTGATTGGGTGCAAATATCTATATCTGACTCTTTCAGCTGCTTGTTGGGCCTTTTGGAGGGCAGCCATAATAGGCCCCTTTTTGTGAGCGTTCCATAGCCTTGAGACCTCCCCTTAAGCTGGATCCCACTTTGGGCCTGTTGCTGGACCTTCATTTTCTAAGGCCCCTCTCCATTTCCATCCCTGCAGTTCTTTCAGACAAGAACAACTATGGGTCAAAGTTTTGACTGTGGGATAGCAACCCCCTCCCTCAATTGATGCCCTGTCTTCCTGCTGGAGATGGACTCTACAGGTTCCCTCTCCCCACTGTAGAGCATTTCATCTAAGGTTCCTCCCTTTGAGTCCTGAGAGTCTCTCACCACCCAGGTCTCTGGTGCATTCTGGAGAATTTTTTGTATGTTCTAAAAGTTTACACAGATAAAACGCATATGGCATGTGCTGCTTTCATCTACTATCTTTAGTTCAACTTTATGCTGGTCAGATTTACCCAGTTAGTACACACACCGGCACTTCCCTTCTTCCTATTGCTGAGTAGCTCTCCATTGTACATACATTTCCATGGTGCATGTTCGCATTGTTTCTAGATTTATAGTAGATGGCTACTATTAATATAGCTATGATTAAACTGCTATTAAACCCCAAACAAATCTCCATGTAGACATATGTCTCTGTTTCTTTTCAATAAATACTTGGAAGTGGAATAGCTAGGTCATAGGATAGATGCATTTTCTAAGTTTACAAGAATCTTTAGTACTCAGTAACTCACAACAGCTGCTGTTTCCTGCACAATCTTGTACAAGATCAACCAAGCCAATATTCTGGCATGAAGTATGAAGGGATTCTTGAGTTCCCACTTCTAAATGTAGATCAATGGACAGTTGCTGACTGCTGGGGCAAAGGGAGGTGGTTTTCCTTAAGGGCAGGTTATCCATGCTCTAGTAGATGGCTTCATACCCAGGAGTATATGAGGACAACTTGGGTGTGTTTGTTTGAGTGTGTGAATATATATCATCATGAATACACATACACCACACACACACACACACACACACACACACACACACACACACACACACAGAGTAAAGGGTATAAAGTTGGAGTGGAGGGAGAGAGGTAGAAATTTGTATCTAGGAGGAGTCAGAAGTGACTATAATCAAAATAAATTGTATAAAATCAACAAGCAATAAACTATTATGAAAAAAAATCCCTAAAAACGTAGCTTAAAGTAGATGTGCCATTTTTCACTCCAAGCAGTAGTGTGAGAGGCGTAGCTCCTCCACCAAGTTGTCAACTGATACTAATAAGAGGAGAGAAACTCAAAGAGGTCAGGAGAGGAAGGGAAGGACATAAGAGGGAGACATAGCAGAGATGTATAAGGGAGAGGAGACAAAGAAGAGGGGAAGAGGTGGGAAAGAAACTGAAGTGGAGGAGGGGGAAAGGGGCAGAAAATGGAAGGGAAGATGCAAAGAACTCTCTTAAAGAAATTCAATGATAAATACAGATCATTTTATTACTTAATTTATTTTTGAGACAGTGATTTACTATGGACTCCAGGTTGGCCTGGAACTCACAATGTTGTCCAGGCTCATCTCAAACTTGCAGTCTTGTTTTGTCAACCTTCTGAGTACTAAGATTACAGGCATACACCATCACATGCCACAATCTGCTGTGATATTTCACCAACTCGAAGGCATTGCCTTTCTGGGGATGAATATAAAGCAATATCCATCCTGTTGTCGAAAGGCTGTTATGAGCATGGAGTTTAGAGAGCTGATAGATTTCAAGTATAATTGGTATGGGAAAATACCATTCTGAAGGAATTCTTTTTATTCTAGGACCTGACAATAATTTTGAAGTTCCTGTTCATGTTATATAACTTGGCTGCTTGGTATTTGCAGAAAATGTGTTTTTTTTTCGTTTGTTAAAGCATAAGAAGGAAGGATTTATTCACTGTATGCATATCAACATAATGATTAGAAAATGGGAAATAGCCAGTAACTATGATAGATAGTATGGAGAGAGAGGAAAGAAGAGTGGTGCATGCATTTTTAATGTCACTTCTGCCCAAACAGGTTCAAAGCTGATTTTGTTCAGCAGTGAAATATAATGAATACTTTTTGGCATATGATTTCCAGACCTAGTCTTGCTAGGTAAAATCATGGTACTTCTAGCAATGATGAATTTGAATATAGAAAATCAACATAGATTTTTTTTGTGTGAGGACAAACACAGGGTGTTCAAAAAAAATCTATCAGAAGTGACTGTTGTTATGAATTCTTGTCTAGCTTCCAAGTTATTCTCTTTGCTGAAACAATCCCCGATACAGAATTTGAGACTGTTTAGGAAATAACTCATCAGCTTGAAACCTAGAGGAAAGTAAACAAGCTGTGTTCTTAGCCTTGCTGTGAATTCAACAGATAGTGTTACACGAGGGAAATTGGTAGTGCAGTAGAGGCAGCTTATAATAAACTCACATTAAAGAAACATCTGTGTAACTTACCACTAATCAACTTTCATCAAATACCCTCACAGTCATTGCCAAGGCAAGGGAGGTAGATTTCGACCATCCTTTTCTAATTAGGCCCCTCCTGCTACCTATTTATGATCTCTTTTTCCCAAGCATATGTCCTTAACAATTGAATTTGAGGAGTCTTGTGTGTGTCGTACACACAGAAAATGTGATCTCTTATACATTCATTAATTTAGCGAGTATTTATTGATGTCCCAATGTTGTTTACCAACAGTAGTTCACAGTGCTGAACAAAGCAGAACAAAATGAAACAAGATTCTGCCTTTATACCAGCAGGGGGAGACAGACACTAAAACAAGAAACATGTCCATTCTAGGAAAGTGTTAGATACATATGGAGAAGGAAAGTAAAATAATGCAATTGAACAGTGTTGGGGGCAGGGAAGGGAATTCAATAGGATGCTGCTGCTGCTGGTAGTAGTGGTGGTGACGATGATTATGATGATCTGTTATATGTATTAGCATGATTGAAGACAGAATTCACCAAACTGGCAAAGTAGGATTTACCTAACTACTCCTAACCTTTTCACTACTATGACAACTAAAACTGTCAAAAGATTTCAAGATAAACCATTTTGTACTAAATTGAAATTTGACTAGAATTAAGTTCTGTGTGAGTAGCGACACAGCATGTTTCTCAGAACTTGCTGTTTGTCAGGTAGTTGGCCAAGAACAAGAATTAAGGTCCCAGCACTGCTGTCTACTTTTAATGATTATGTAAATTCATTCTTACCATTATACAGTGCATATACTGAATGATAGCCTATTTCTATCCTTTTCTTGTAAGTAGCATACCATTGCTAGTGCCCAGAAGTATTTTTCATAATGTAGTTTTATTCCTGGTCTAGTATTTTTCTATGTGTTATGATTACTGAACAAGTGTAATATTTAAGTATATTTACCTACTTTCCAAGACTTCCTTGTGACAATACTTCAAGGACATGGGTGGTTTCATCTTTAAAATGACTTGGAAAAGGTAGAATTTGGTACTCATAGGTACTCATATGTAAATTGTAGGTTCAGAGGACACACATAGATGCCACAAATTACCATTTACCCACTAGAAAACATAAACTTTAACATTCTCATTCTAGAGAAATATAAAATGTTTTCACCAATTCTTACATTGTCATTCCTTTTAGTTTAGTACTTTCAAAGAAGGCTCTTGTCATCTTACTGTTTTCAATTGCCTTTAGCCCCCCCCCTTTTTGAGACAGGGTCTTATTATATAACTCAGTCTACCCATAAACTTGAATTTCTGCCTCAGCTTCCCAAATGCTTATTCATTGATGAAACTTCTAACATGAAAGTTCTTATCATTTTTGTTGCTTGTTTTTAGCCAGGGTTTCTTTGTCCTAGGCTGAATTTGAACACATGATCCTCTTGCTTATGTGGAGTACCTGGATTACAGATGCCACCATGTCCAGAAGGTCATCTTCCTTCCTTCCTTCCTTCCTTCCTTCCTTCCTTCCTTCCTTCCTTCCTTCCTTCCT
>NW_021604606.1:1748062-1762099 GCF_004785775.1 Grammomys surdaster | reverse complement strand
CCTTCCTTCCTTCCTTCCTTCCTTCCTTCCTTCCTTCCTTCCTTCCTCCCTCCCTCCCTCCCTCCCTCCCTCTCTCCCTTCTTTCTTTCTTTCTTTCTTTCTTTCTTTCTTTCTTTCTTTCTTTCTATCTTTCTTTCTTTCTGTCTATGTCACGAACAATTTTTGCAGTTTCAAAAAACAGTTTTAATTATTGATTTTAAAGAGAGATCTATTGGTGTTTTGATTTTGAAAGTCATCAGTATATCAATGATTTTACTGTTTTATTTGTAAAAACTGTGTTGGTTACCACCTTAATTATGTACATATTCTTTCAAATTGTTTTTGCAGGTTCTCACTACATAACAAAGCTGATTTAAAATTTACTATGAAGAAAAAAATTCACTATGAAGGCCTAGTTTGCTTTGAACTTGAGATCCTTCTGTTTCAGATTCTAAGGTTTGGAATTACAGACATGCACCACCATATTTTGCTTAAATACACACACATAATGTATATGTGTGTGTACATGTGTTTACATACATAATATACATATATACAAAATTTATCTAATAGTATTATAGTAATATCTGGATTTAATTTTTTAAGAGGTTGATGTAGTACTACTTACATTCCCCTAAATCCTCATCTAATAATTCAAGACTGGGAATATTCATTTAATCATGTATTTTTGTCAACAAATGTAAAATGCTAAAACCATTACAATCTCATTGCTCGTAAGCATTATGTTGTCACCATTTGGGGGTCAAATCTCATATGCAATTTCACATGACTTCCTCTAATAAGAATGTCTTACAAAAGTAAAATCTCCCTTTATTGAAGGGTGATGTAGAATAAAGTGATCACTGAAAAACCAAGCTCAGTTCCTGAAGAATTTACATGTGTATATCCATGACGTTTCAACTAGCAAGAATAACATAGGCATGAGATGAAGTCTGTGGGTGGGCTTGACAAACACTTTCATTCCTTAAGGCAAATGTGTTACACATTGGGTTTAAAACTTTCCACTTTTTCTCCCCGTGCACTTTGGGGTCCACTTCAAACAGCTGAGCTGGCTCACAGAGCAGAGCTTTCATTGCAGCATCTTCCTGCTCTATCTTTTCCCTGCTGGCCTCATTATTGAAAATGTGCTACTGTCACATATAAATGATGTTGCTCACTAAGTAAGCTCAATAGCATTTTCTTTTCACTCTGTTTTTCTTCCAAATATAACAATAAGCCATTTTGCTTTTGTGAAAAAAAAATCACAAGCCTTTGTCACTACTCCCAGGCTTGCAATGTGACATGAATGGCAGCCCAAGTGACTGATCCGTAACCTTTGGGCACTCAGGCAATTAAATTGTCCATAAGCTTTACTGTGCAGGCAAAGCAAATAAAAACACACAGGGATCTAATTCTGAGTTAGCAAAGCTGTCTTTTCATGATGTTTTATGGGATAAAAATTTTTCTTTAAGAAAAATTCTATCGAGAACAATGAAAATTATTTATGTTTTTCTATTTGATCACAATGAAAGATAAGCTGACATTGTTTATTTGTCTTTGCCCATGCCTGCAATTTTCCCACATTCAGCCTTTAGCATTTGCTTCTATAGTCTTTCAACATAGTTAGAAGCAGGAGTTAGGAAATTTAAATTTCTTGGTCTGGGAGTACAGCTCAGTAGTAGAGTGCTTGCTTAGCACTCATGAGACACTGTATTTGATCTCCAGCATTGGAAAAACAAAACAAAAAAAGCCAGAAAACAAGTTTCTGATGCTCAAAGAAAAATGAAAGTCAAAAATAACCCTTGCAAAGGAAAGTTGCAGTATTTTCATTCCCACAATGCTGGGAGTTGTCAATGATTTTATTTTCCCTAATGAGGCAATAACTCAAGAGCCAGTCCTCTTCTGTCAGAAGACAAATATTATGAAACAGAGCTGTCATTTGTCTCAGAGCTACGCTTTGTGCAGAGGTGTATGTGTATGTGCTTGTAAGAGAAAGGGTATTTTCTGAGCCAGGAGAGAATGGGCTGTAATAGACTTTTTACTAAGTCATTTTTCATAAAATCTCAGCACTGAAAAAGAACATTAAAAGTCATATGGTTCATCTCTTGTCTACAAATTTGCTCATTCAAAGCAGAAGGGTAACACGTTTTAGAAGCTATGAAACACTATCATTTCCTAGTAACACCTCTCTTCCAAAAATGTTCTGTGACATACATATTTTTCAAATTGATTGTCTTTAGAATTTCATGACATTGAGAAATATGCATCCTGGACTGGGTTATAATGTTCTTAGGAAAATGATGTTTGTGTTCTACCCCAACCCCCACCCTAACCCAGGAATATGACTGGCTCACTTTCTTGTTTGGTTTTGCAGCCATTTACTGGCTCTAGAAGATAACACTGCTCCAACAGTCCTACACTTGACTGTGACATTAATGGCCCTGTGTACACCATATTACCCTGCCCATGCCCTTGTGTATTTTCTACAAGCATACTGCATAGCCAGTAGACAGGTTATGTGACTTTCTCTGGCCCATGGGGCATTAGATAATATGACATGATCTGGTAAAGTGCTTGTGCATTGAGAACTGTGTTTGTGTGTGTGTGTGTTTTCTTGTTTGTGGGCACACGTGTGTAGGTGCATGTGCACAAATTTTCACATGCCCAAGGTTGATGTTGAGTGTCTTCCTCCATTTGCTCTCCACTTTCTATTTTGAGGCTAAGTGTTTCACTTGAACCCATAACTTGTCTATTTGGCTACTCTGTAGAGGTGATTTGCTATAGCGACGGCCCGTTTCTATTTCCTAAGCTTAAGGATCAGAGACAGGCCACCATACCCACCTTGTATTTGCTTGGATATTAGAAGCTAGAGGGCTGAACTCTAGTCCTCATGCTTGTATTGCATGGCAAGGCCACCTGCTCAGTTGCTGTTTTCCTGGTTTTATTTTCTTCCTGATAACACCCATAAGATCCTTTTGCAAAGTATATGTGGCACACCAACATCAATAAAAACACAGACATGTATGTGATGCCATCTCTGAACATTCAATCCCAGTTGAGTTGCCAGATGACTGAAATTGCATTAAGTAACACAAGGAGGAGAAACCCATAGATGAAACCTTTGTTATTCTCCTGTAATCCTACTCCCTTAGAAAAAGTCTAAGCTTGACCACAGAAAATGATCATTCTATTATGCCTTAATATTAAATAAGCTAACCCTTGCAGGAAAAAAGAAACATAGCAACCTATTATGAAAAATTCTAATAGGCAGACCTTTAGCACTACTGACTAACTCTGCTATGTTTCTCTTGAAATAAATAAACCTAAATCAAACATTTTATACTTTTATACTTAATTATCTGTTCTTATACATAGACCTTACCCATTTCCAGCAACATTGCTTGAAATGGAAATATTAGGTGGGGTGAATTTTCAAAAACTTTTAGAAAATAAGTTTTAGCAAATAGTGTAAACCATTTGTGATCAAGATAGAGAACATTTCCATTATCTCTGAATGTTCTTTCATGAGTCTTTGTAAATATGTTTTCATTTCTTTTGAGCAAATAGTTGCAATAGAGTAGCTGAACCAAAGGATAATAGTATTTGCTTAGAACTTACCACAGATATAAGATGTAGTAAATTTGCCAGCACCACAGCAGACAGCTTTATAGCAAATTCCTCTGACAAACACACAATGGCTTTTTGCTTGCTATTTCACATCTGTGCCACCCTCCATTGGGATACACCCAAAATTTCCCAATAAAGTCTGAATCTCATCTCTTAGGATATTATCACTTCCAAATCTTCCTTCTGTCACTTTTCTCTTCAGCCCTAGAGATAGTGGTTGGTTCCTCAATTTGTTATTCTTTTAGAAATGTTTCACTTCTTTAGTAGATAATTCAGTTATTGCCATTTTTCACATTAAAATTTTCCTATCCAGATTACTGGTATGACTCCTGCCTTTTACCTTGATCTAATTATCAAACCTCTTTTTTCTGTTGTGACACAGAAAATACTCTTAAAAACAAAGCAAAACAAGTAACAGAATAACAAGAAAAGGAAACCAAGCTGTCATGTTTTATTTGAATAAATGCAATAGTAGCATATCAAGATTCTCTACTTATTCACTTGCTATATCCTCAGACACCTGCGATTCATCTCTATCTGGAGACAAAGCAAGCTCCAAATATGAATATATTTATATTATTATGTTTTAAAACCTCTAGTAGGGACTTCTGGTTTTGGTTTAAAGAATCACAGCACTGTAGGGTCTAATCCACCCAATTGTATAAGGCAAACTTAACTGCAAATTAATAATTTTTGTTGAACCTTCAGAAAACTGAAGTACTAGGGTAACCATATAACTGAAAATTTTAGAAAACTCAGGTTCATTTGAGGAGTTATAAGACTTGACCATGTGCTAATTTGGGGCAGATCCTACTACATTCCATGTAAATTGCAATGGAGATTCAGCTAAACACTTTCAGTGAAGTACTAAAAGCCACGTATAGGCCAGTCATAAGATGTTATCTTTTTGTATATTTTTTATACACCTCACTAAGAATTTATAGGGAAGTTAATATAGAATTCTGTTAGACCTTCAACCATGTTACTAGCTAAGGGAGGGGGAAACAACAGTGACTATTCAAAGTCTATCCAATCTATAACATATTTTCCACTTCATCTACGTAACAAAAGCCTTTATCTATATTGGAAGAACAGAAGAAAAAACAGTCTTTTTAGGGCTGCAACTGAGGGAGACAGCAAATCAAAGAAGCCCTCCCTGCCTCTGAAGGAAAGGCAATCACATTCATTAGACCAAATCTACAGAAGCAATAGCATTTTATAAAGCCTTGCTCCAAGACTCAGAGATAAAATACCTTTCTAAGAATGAGGCTGAACACAATATCAGATAATGTTGCTATTCCCTGGCCTTTACCACAGTGTGATGCATGTCACGTTAAAACAATAGGAGAATAGAGCTGGAAAGATGTAAGAGATATAATTTCTCTGTGGTAGAATGAATACAGAAAACACATAGCCAATATAGGAAGAGACATTCAGAAAGTAACCCTAGGCAAGCAACATATTCTTTAAAGAGTAGTTATCAACATAGCAATTTGAAATCTGTGGCTGACAAAAGGTAATTGTAGGAACAAGTACAACAACCACCACCATCACCACAACAACAACAATAACAAACTCACACCATGACAAGGTTAACACAGACTTACGCTAACAGCTTACAAGGAAATTCATGCTCATTTCCAAGTGTAAAAATATATACCTTGGTATTTATTGTTCTTACACATGATACTAGATATCAGCATAGAAATGAAGTATGGTATGATATCAAAATTGACATAACTAGATACCCTCACAAGACACAAAACAATCATTAGTACCAGATTCAGATGTAGATCACATGGTAAAAAAAAACAAGATGGAAAGTTAGTATAATTATATCTAATGAAAAAAAAGTAGAAAACGTTTCTGCAGAAACATAGAAATAACAAAAGCAATCAAATGGAAATGTTAAAAACAAAACAAAACAAAAACCACAGTAGAAGACATAATCACTGGTTTTGTCAAATGGCCTTGACTGGAATGTTAAACTGGAGTATCAAGAGGAAAATAGAGAATATATTAGGTCAAGTATTTGTAGAAATAGCTTACACCACAAGTAGTGGCACATACATATGTGTAATTGTAACTTTTGGGATGCTGATTCAAGAAGATAGTGAGTTCAGATTGTCCATTTCGGTTGTAAATTTAAGGCAAATTTGGGCTGCATATGACTACCAGGCCAGCTTGGAATACAAAGCCATATCCTGTATCTTGAGCCACCTCTCTAAAAGGAAAGAAACAACTCTCTATAATTTTCAAAGACTTATGATTATTAGCATATAATAGATTCAAGAAGCTTATAGAATACTAGAACAAGATGAATAATACAACAGACATGCATGTATAATAGTCTGCATTTTTTAAAATTGTCAACTCAAAATTATATGATCTCACTTCACATGAAGGAAAAATAGCACATTTACTTAACCCCAAATGTCTCTCCAAAAAGAATTATCAAAAGAAAATGTGCTATTATTTACACATTGAAGCTTTATTCATGCATAAAAAAGAATGGATGGGACTGCTAGTGATCATCAGAAAGACAAATGTCACAGTTTCTTCCCTCATTTATAGAATGTAGAATAAAACACACAGAGACACAGACACATACCCGCACACGCACGCATGGACACACAAACACACAAGCCATGAAAGTGCAAGGGGAACAATTGGGGGCAAAGAAGCTCACAAGTAGGAAAGAAAGGGACAAGAGAGGATAATAGAGGTGTGAGTGAGTATGAACAAAGCCCATGATACACATGTGTAAGATTATTATAATGAACGCATTGTACTGTATACTAGATTGTATATTGGTTAAACAAACCTTTATCAATTATTGCATTTATTTTAACACATGTCTATACTTTCTGGTGTTTGAGACAAAGTCTTACTATGAATCTATTAGTCTTCAGCTTGAAATCATCCCTGCTCAGTGTCCTAAGTGCTGGAGTTATAGGTGTTCCTCACTTTATACTGATTCACAATGCCATTAATATGCCAGGAAGTAAAGCTTCATTATTTCTCATTCCCCTTGAGTGTGGTGTAGTCTTAGTAACTTGTTTCTAATGAACAGAATGTTGGAAGGGGACTGTAACATTGCAGAAGAGGAACTCAGGAGATATCACTAACCAGGTGGTCAAGGCTAATATCGCCTGGACTAAGCCATCGATGCTGTGTGCACACTGATATAAGACAATGAAAAGGGCACTTCACTTTGGTGTCATTGTACTCAGAAATTCACAATTTCAATCAAATCATGTGACAGCTTTAGACAAACCTGACTTGAGGGGCCTTGTGTATAGTAACTGATGAATGCTCTTCCAAAGTGTCAAGCCTGGGGCTGGGAATGTTGTCCAGTAGTAGAAAACTTCCTTAGTATGCTCAGGACCCTGGGTTTAATGCTAGACACTGAAAAAAATCATCAAGCTAGCAAAACAAATACTAGGGAACTAACTCCACATGAAAGAGAGTATCATGATAACTGAATATAGTATTTATCCTTGATTGCATCTGGGCATAGAAAATGATATTATGTGGTAGTTTGAATGAGAAATGCTACCCATAGGCTCAGATATTTAAGTTAGTGGTTCCCAGTTGGTACTGTTGATTGGAGAGGTATAGGAGATGCTGCCTTGTTGGGGATGTATGTCACCAGGGGTGAGTTTTTAGGGTAGATAGCCTCACCCAGTCACGAGCTAACTCTCTCTGCTTCATGCCTGCTGTAAAAATGTGATGTGTCTGGTCTTGCTCCTGCTCCCATTTCTAACACCATGGTTGCCTGCTGCTATGCTACTTCACCATTCAAGACTGTTATCTCTCTGAAAGCTGGAAATGTGAGTCCAAATAAACATTTCCCTTTCATAAGTTTTTTTTCTGGCCAGTGTTTTTTCACAGCAGTAGAAAATAACTAAGATACATTAGTTCAAATATAGATGAAACTAAAACAAACCTAGTGTATACTGGTGCATGAATGTTAACTTCCTAGTTTGGATCATTGTGCAGTAGTTAAGTAGACTGCTAGCATTATAAGAATCTGTAGAAAAGGTACACAATGATTCTCTGTACCACATTTGCAACTATTTTAAAAGCATTTTAAAAATTTGTTCTTTATATTTGATAATTTAACACATATATGCAATGAAATATGATCACAACTATTCCATTTCCTCTTCCATATTCCCCTAAATATCTTCTTTCAACTTCATGCTATTTGTTTTTTGCTAGCCCAGTAAGTCTAACTAGTGCTGCTCATATAAGTAAGCATGAATGTGGGACTGTCCACAGAAGCACGATAAGCCTATCCATGATCACATCCTCTAAAACAATGAGATTCTCTCTCTCTCTCTCTCTCTCTCTCTCTCTCTCTCTCTCTCTCTCTCTCTCTCTCTCTCTCTCCTGCCAGTAACTCTTCAATAAAAGGTGGGTCCTGAATACCATCCCATATTTTTGAAGATTTTGGCTGCCTTGGTATCAGACATATGGGTCTTGTGAAGGTGCACATCTGAGTTTATAGGTGTGAGAGCCATGTCACATCCAGAAGACAATATTCATAGCACTGCCATGCCTCTTCTGCTTCTTTCATTTTTTTCTGCCTCTTTTTCTGGAATATTCCCTATGTCTTAGCGGTGGAGTTAATATAGATGTTACATTTAGGTCGAGTCTCCTATTCTCAGTACTGAGACTAGTTATGTATTCATCTCTCTGTTGACTGCTGCCTACTGAAAAAAGAAGCTCCTCTAACCAAGGCTGAGAACAGCCCAGGTCTAGGAGTATAAGCATAAGTATTTAGAAGACAATTTGATAGCATGATCATTTAGCATAGATTGATAGTAGATAGATAGATAGATAGATAGATAGATAGATAGATAGATAGACAGATAGACAGACAGATAGATAGATAGTAGATAGCAGGTTCTACCTTAGGACATGTATAGGCATGCTTTTAACTGGGATTATAGTGTGAGACATGAAGTTTTTTTTTCTGTAGAGCTGATCTCAAATCCAGTCAGAGAGTACTTACACCATGGCAGTCACACCAATATTGCACCCATGGGGACATCTTCCCTGGCAGGTCAGTATTGTAGTATGCAGGGTCCAGCACTAGGTCAGACCATTATTGCTTTTTCCCTCCCAGCAGCCTGCAAAACATCTAGTAGTATGAAAGCTATTCAGCACGGAGGAATTTTCCCAGTGCATTTGAAATTTCCTGCAACCAAAGTTGTGGTGTCTTCTGCAATAAGGTCTTATCATATAGGGTGATAGCAATAGCCTGTGTTATTTTTTGAAACTCTGGGGAATCCCTAACCAATAGCATGTAAGAATGTATCACATACCCTGTACTGTGAATTTTTTTTAAAATAATAATCCATGTAAAATGGGAGTAGCTTTGTGTACCCATGTAAAGGAATTCTGTTTAAACTCCTTTATCAAAAGTTGTATTGAAATTCATTTATAAACTAGTAGATTTTCATAAGGCCTTTTCATATATCTTTAGTTTTGGTTAACCCACTGTAACAGTTAATGTTCTGTTGCAGTGATAAAACACCATGATCAAAGGCAACTTAAGGAAGAGAGTGTATTTTGGCTTAAAGCTCTAGAAGGGAATAATCCATCATGGGCACTAGTTTTCTTGATCCCAGAAGGCACCACACAAGCTTCCAAAGGAGAGATGCATCCAATAGTCCTACCCAACTATGAACTGCAACAATGACCAGCATAGCATGGCAACCCTAATGGTCGAAAGTGGCATGCATACCTTGGGCAGTGGACAGCAGGTATGTAATTGGACTTAAGACCTACTCAACAAAAGAAGAATTATGCCTAGTACTGCATATCTAGCCAGCTATACAGGCCTAGATAGAAGTCATGGATTTTGAAGGGAACCTACAAGTACCATTTTACTAAACAAACATAATTCTCTAACAATATTCTAAATATTTGTCCTTATATCCATGGATAAGGACATGTAGTCCTTACCTCTAATCAAAGAGACTTTTCTTTGCAATAGAAGGTGGTCATTATAGAAAAACACAACTGATAAAAATACTGAGTTGTACAATCCAGTTTCAAATGATACATTTGTAACACAACTCCTGCATCTTTAAAGACTCAGAGATCATTGCAGAAGGGGGTCGTGGAAAGATTGTAAGAGCCAGAAAAGGACATCTGATGTGAGACTGCATCTCCTAGAAATGACAGGGAAACTACATCCAAAAATATCTTACAAGCCGAGCTGCCAAAATATTACCTGAGCAGGTTGACATCAGTAGACATACAGTAGATGGGGGGTTGGTCAGGAGACTAGTTAAAGAACTATAGGCAACCAAAAATGTTGGGAGCAAGAGAAACAGCCTTTCTCAGGGTAAGTAATTGGAATGGTTAATCTTGAGAACAGGTACATGCATGTAACAGTATCAAGATTGATCAGGTTTTCTTTATATATTTAGAAATATTCTTTATATATTTAGAAATAACTACACAAAAATTAATGAAAAAGATTCTATGAATTTGAAAGAGAGAAAAGAAGGGAATGTGGGAGGATTCAGATGGAGGGATGGGAAGAAGGGAAAATGTTGTAAGTATATTATAGTCTCAAAAAAATTAAAAAGGGTTCATCATGATGGGATGCATGACAGTACATGGCACATATAGCTTCAAGAAAAAAAAACTGCAAGAGCTCATCTTCAGCCACAAACGAAGCAGAGAGAAAAGACTGCAAATTGAGTGGAACTATGAACACTCTGTGCTTGATCCTTGTGAGGTACTTCCTCCAACAATGCTGTACCTCTTTAAGGTTCTATAACATTTCCAAACAGCACCACCAACGAGGGCAAAGTGTTCAAATCCCTGAGCCTATGGGGGTCATCTCTCATTCAAACCACCACCCCTAACCATTATTCCTTCTGTTCTCAGCAACCTCATCCTTGTTCAATCAGTTAACCCCACGTTTTTCATTTTATATTTGTTCCCCACACTAATATGTTTTTGTAAGTCAAGTTGTGAGATAGTAGGCATCCTTGTGGGATTTTCATAAGAGTCCCAGTGATCCTTGCAGGGGACTAGCAATACTTTAAACATAATAAGAGTGACTGTGTTTCCTTTGTGATGTTATTACACTAATGATGCAAATAAATGAAAGATAAAACTACTCGTTAGCATAAGCTAATATACTATACCACAGACAATACATATCACCTTTTACATCTTCATACCCATTGCATTTGCAGAAACAAAGGAAATCACTTTCATTAATTAATGTCATTGAATATGTAGCCATATGATTAATTTTATTAAATTTTTATTTTTGAAGTACACAAATGTCTAGTATGTGTGATGATGTTAGAATTATGCTGTAAACCAAAGGATTATAGTTGTCTCAAGGTAATAGGACTTGTGAGGTTCTGAACTGTGAACGGAATGAATTGCTTTGGTCAGGGAACAATAATTTTACTTGAAATAGTGACTGATAATAAACTAAGCTTTTTCCTTTGATGTGCCTAGCAGGTATTCTCTTGCATATGAACAAAATGGGACTGTCACTATTAGGAAAAATCAACCAGCAGTATCTATTTTTAATGGTATAATTTAAGCTTTCATCTAAAAATCATCATTTTGGAAACCCGCATTTACCACTGTGAACTTGTTGGCTTCCTAAGACTTTAGGACATTTAAAAAGTGAGACTAGTGTTCATACTATTAAAAGTGATTATTTTTAGAATATATTACATAAAGGAATGTGTCAATTTTGAAAAGCTGTATAATTAAGTAGAAAAATATTTCTCAAATAACTAATTTATGATGTTTCAAATTTATTCATGGACAAAAGATCCATTCAAAATGCAAAATAGCTACTGTCTATGTTGTTATTGTTATTTTGTGATAAGATCTTAGTATGATACGTCAGTCTGACATTTAATGTGTAATCCTTTTGCTTTTGCATCTCAAGTGCTAGAGCTACAGGTGTGTGTGAACCTGGCCAGATAAGCCAATGACAGAATATAACCTTCTTGTTTGAGTTTTATTTTAGAACACTAATCATCCCCCATTTGTAAAGTTTTTGTGTCATAACTAATAGAATATCAATAGATATTAGAAGAAATCTACAAAGTAATCTTCCTTTTCAATTTACATATGTATGTGACATAGAAGTTCCTTCACCTATTTCAACCAAAGGGAAAAAACAGATCACAACGGAAACAAATATGAGAACCTAGTTAAAAATCTAGTAACTCAGATATAAAAGAGTTTTGGAAATATATACAAATAAAACTCATTTGCCTAATACTGTATTTTACTTTGTTTGGCTGTTTTCATTAATAGATATACATATGTGTCTATGTAGATTAACACGTATAAATCAATTTCTGTTTCTCAATTTAATTTAAATTTTTATTGTTATTTTATTTTACGTGCATGGGTGTTCTTGCCTGCATGTATGTCTTTGCACCACATTTATGCCTAGTTCCTGTAGAGGCCAGAAGAAGAAATTTGGTACTTGGAACTGAAGCCATGGGATAAATTGTCATCTGCCATGTGTTTGCTGGAAATTGAACCCTGGTCCTCTGGAAGAGAACCAAGTTCTCTTAAACACTGAGCCCTCTCTCCAGCCCTTAGTTTTAATTTTAATATTACAAATAGTGTATTTATAGACGTTAACCAAACACTACAGTATTGTGCACCCTCATTAATTTTTGAGAGAGGAAAATGTCTGGAGACAAACAACAGTGAAGAATGAAGCTTCATGTGAAAATTTCTTTGAGTTTTCTCTGGAAGTTTTTTTAGGATCATTTAGTTACCTCCAGGAATGTCAAATTTCTTGATGATGTACATTGCTGTGGGCTGATTTGTTTCATGCTGTGTGTGTCTTATCAATTTGAAAGCGTATTCCCTTTCATTCTAGGTCTTAGGTCAGTCTCTCCTGTTCTGTGTGGATACACTATTGAAGGCTCTTCTACTGTTCTGCCTGCTGTGTGTCATGCTGGCTGCTAGAGGGTAGGTAGATTGCAAAGGCTGAGGCTTTCAACTCTTGGTGTGTCATCTTTAAATTCTTATGTTTGAAAGATAATACTTTGGTCCTCTACTATCCCTGGTGTACCAAAGTCCGGCAGTTCTCAAGTTTGCATGTGTATGAAGCACATCTGAAAATTATGTTGAAGTGCAAGTTCCTTGGCCTTGAGTTCACTCATAACCAACAACAAATGCATCTCCTGTTTCTGAAAGAAGGATAGTCAATTAAGGGAGACAGGAGATGTAGACATCTGACAGCTTTTGGTTTTTGGGGTTTTTTTTGCCATCATGGTTACTTTTTTTATTGGATGTTTTATTTACATTTCCTATGTTGTCCCCTTACCCCATCCCCCACCCACCCAGGAACCCCCAATCCCCTCACCCCTCCTCCTTCTTCTCTGTGGATGTAACCTCTATCTACCCCCCCCCACTCCCACCTCCCCACCCTCAAAATTCCTACCCCCTGGGGCATCCAGCCTTCATGAGGTCAAGGTTCTCTTCTTCCACCTATGCCCAACAGGGCCCTCAACTCTTACATATTCAACTGAAGCGCTGGACCCCTCCCTAAGTGCTCCCAGGCTGGTGGTTTAGACCCTGGGAGCTGTGGTTGGTTGGTATTGTTGCTCTCCTCATGGTGCCACAAACCCTTTCAGCTCCTTCAGTCTTCACTCTAACTCCTCTATTGAGAACCCCATGATCAGTTCAATGGCTAGTTGTGAGCATCTGCCTCTGAGTATGTCAGACTCTTGAGGACCTCTGAGGAGATATCCATATCAGGCTCTTATCAGCATGCACTTCCTGACTTCCACATCAGCCTTTACCTTTGGTGATTGCAAAGATACTCAGGTGGAGTGGTCTTGAAACGGCACCTCCTTCAGTTTCTGTCCCTCACTTTGTCTCCATATTTGCTCCCTTGAGTAATTTGTTGCTCCTTCTAAGGAGGACCGAAATCACCCCCACTTGGTCTTCCTTCTTTATGGGCTTCATGTGGCCTGTGAGTTGCAACTTGGGTATTTCAAGGTTCTGGGCTAATATCCAATAATCAGTGAGTGAATACAATGTGTGTTCTTTTGTGATTGGCTTACCTCACTCAGGATGATAATTTCTAGTTCCATCCATTTACCTAGGAACCTCTCGAATTCATTGTTTTTAATAGCTGAGTAATACTCTATTGTGTAAATATACCACATTTTTTGAATCCATTCATCAGTTGAAGGACATCTGGGTTCTTTCCAGCTCCTGACTATTATAAACATGGCTGCTATGAACATAGTTGAGCATATGTCCTTGTTATATGTTCGAACATCTTCTGGGTATATGCCTAGGAGTGGTATAGCTGGATCCTCAGGTAATGCTATGTCCAATTTTCTGAGGAACTGCCAGACTGATTTCCAAAGTGGTTGCACCATCTTGCAGTCCCACCAA
>NW_021604606.1:1708570-1748052 GCF_004785775.1 Grammomys surdaster | reverse complement strand
AGCATCTACTATCACCTGAGTTTTTAATCTTAGCCATTCTGACTGGTGTGTGATGGAATCTCAGGGTTGTTTTGATTTGCATTTCCCTGACGACTAAGGATGCTGAACATTTCTTTAGATGCTTCTCGGCCATTCGAGTTTCTTCTGTTGAAAATTCTTTGTTAAGCTCTATACCCCATTTTTTAATAGGGTAATTTGGTTGTCTGGAGTCTAATTTCTTGAGTTCTTTGTATATATTGGATATTAGCCCTCTATCAGATGAAGGATTGGTAAAGATCTTTTCCCAATTTGTTGGTTGTCGTTTTGTCCTATTGACAGTGTCCTTTGCCTTACAGAAACTTTGCAATTTTATGAAGTCCCATTTGTCAATTCTCGATCTTAGAGCATATGCCATTGGAGTTCTGTTCAGGAACTTTTCCCCTGTGCCCAAGTATTCGAGGCTTTTCCCCACCTTCTCTTCTATTAGTTTCAGTGTATCTGGTTTTATGTGGAGGTCCTTTATCCACTTAGACTTGAGCTTTGTACAAGGGGATAAGAATGGATCAATTTTCATTCTTCTACATGTTGTCTTCCAGTTGAACCAGCACCATTTGTTGAAAATGCTGTCCTTTTTCCACTGGACAGTTTTAGCTCCTTTGTCAAAGATCAAGTGACCATAAGTGTGTGGGTTCATTTCTGGGTCTTCAATTCTATTCCATTGATCTTCCTGCCTGTCTCTGTACCAATACCAGGCAGTTTTTATCACTATTGCTCTGTAGTACAGCTTGAGGTCAAGGATGGTGATTCCTCCAGAAGTTCTTTTATTGTTGAGAATAGTTTTCGCTATCCTGGGTTTTTTGTTATTCCATATGAATTTGAGAATTTCCTTTTCTAACTCTGTGAAGAATTGAGTTGGGATTTTAATGGGGATTGTATTGAATCTGTAGATTGCTTTTGGCAAGATGGCCATTTTTATTATATTAATCCTGCCAATCCATGAGCATGGGAGATCTTTCCATCTTCTGAGATCTTCTTCAATTTCTTTCTTCAGAGACTTGAAGTTCTTGTCATACAGGTCTTTCACTTGCTTGGTTAGATTCACACCAAGGTATTTTATATTATTTGCAACTATTGTGAAGGGTGTCATTTCCCTAATTTCTTTTTCAGTCTGTTTATCTTTCATGTAGAGGAAGGCTACTGATTTGTTTGAGTTGATTTTATAACCAGCCACTTTGCTGAAGTTGTTTATCAGGTTTAGGAGTTCTCTGGTGGAAGTTTGGGGGTCACTTAAGTATACTATCATATCATCTGCAAATAGTGATATTTTGACTTCTTCCTTTCCTATTTGTATCCCTTTGACTTCTTTTTGTTGTGTAATTGCTCTGGCTAGGACTTCCAGTACTATATTGAATAGGTAGGGGGAGAGTGGGCAGCCTTGTCTAGTCCCTGATCTTAGTGGGATTGCTTCAAGTTTCTCTCCATTTAGCTTGATGTTGGCTACTGGTTTGCTGTAAATTGCTTTTACTATGTTTAGGTAGGGGCCTTGAATTCCTGATCTTTCCAAGACTTTTATCATGAAGGGATGTTGAATTTTGTCAAATGCTTTCTCAGCATCTAGTGAGATGATCATGTGGTTTTTTTCTTTAAGTTTGTTTATATAGTGGATTACATTGATGGATTTCCGAATATTGAACCATCCCTGCATTCCTGGGATAAAACCTACTTGAACATCATGGATGATTGTTTTGATGTGTTCTTGGATTCGGTTTGCTAGAATTTTATTGAGTATTTTTGCATCGATGTTCATAAGGGAGATTGGTCTGAAGTTCTCTTTCTTTGTCGTGTCCTTGTGGGGTTTGGGTATGAGTGTAATTGTAGCTTCATAGAACAAATTGGGTAGTGTTCCTTCTGTCTCTATTTTGTTGAATAGTTTGAAGAGAATTGGTATTAGGTCTTCCTTGAAGGTCTGATAGAATTCAGCACTAAAACCATCTGGTCCTGGGCTTTTTTTTAGTGGGGAGACTTTTAATGACTGCTGCTATTTCCTGAGGGGTTATGGGACTATTTAGATGGTTTATCTGCTCCTGGTTTAACTTTGCTACCTGGTATCTGTCTAGGAAATTGTCAATTTCATCCAGGTTTTCCAGTTTTGTTGAGTATAGGCCTTTGTAGTAGGATCTGATGATTTTTTGAATTTCTTCCGTTTCTGTTGTTATGTCTCCCTTTTCAGTTCTGATTTTATTAATTTGGATACTGTCTCTGTGCCCTCTGGTTAATCTGGCTAACGGTTTATCTATCTTGTTGATTTTCTCAAAGAACCAGCTCCTGGTTTTATTGATATTTTGTATTGTTCTTTCTGTTTCTATTTGGTTGATTTCAGCCCTGAGTTTGATTATTTCCTGCCTTCTACTCCTCCTGGGTGTATTTGCTTCTTTTTATTCTAGAGCTTTTAGTTGTGCAGTCAAGTTGTTAGTGTGTGCTCTTTCCAGTTTCTTTTTGTAGGCACTTAGAGCTATGAGTTTTCCTCTTATCACTGCCTTCATGGAGTCCCACAAGTTTTGGTATGATGTGTCCTCATTTTCATTGAATTCTAAAAAGTCTTTTATTTCTTTCTTTATTTCCTCCTTGACCATGTCATCATTGAGTAGAGAGTTGTTCAGTTTCCATGTGCACGTGGGTTTTCCATTGGTTTTGTCATTATTAAAGACCAGTCTTAGTCCGTGGTGATCTGATAAGATGCAAGGGATTATTTCAATCTTTTTGTATCTGTAGAGGGTTGTTTTGTGACCATTATATGGTCTATTTTGGAGAAGGTACCATGAGGTGCTGAGAAAAAGGTATATTCTTTTGTTTTAGGATGAAATGTTCTATAGATGTCTGTTAAGTCCATTTGGTTCATAACTTCTGCTAATGTCAAAGTGTCTTGGTTTAGTTTCTGTTTCCATGATCTGTCCATTGCTGAGAGTGGGGTGTTGAAATCTCCCACTATTATTGTGTGAGGTGTAATGTGTGTTTTGAGCTTTAGTAAAGTTTCTTTTATGTATGTAGGTGCCCTTGCAGTTGGAGCATAGATGTTCAGAATTGAGAGTTCACCTTGGTAGATTTTTCCTTTGATGAGTATGAAGTGTCCTTCCTTATCTTTTTTGATTAATTTTAGATGAAAGTGGATTTTATTTGATATTAGAATGGCTACTCCAGCTTGTTTCTTGGGACCATTGTCTTGGAAAATTGTTTTCCACCCTTTTATTCTGAGGTAGTGTCTGTCTTTGTCACTGAGGTGTGTTTCTTGTATGCAGCAAAATTCTGGGTCTTGTTTGTGTATCCAGTCTGATAGTCTGCGTCTTTTTATTGGGGAATTGAGACCATTGATGTTAAGAGATATTAAGGAAAAATGATTGTGGCTTCCTGTTATTTTTGCTATTAGAGGTAAAGTTATGTTTGTATAGTTATCTTCATTTGGGGTTGTTGGAAGATTACTTCCTTGGTTTTTCTAGGTTGTAGTTTCCCTCCTTGTGTTGGCATTTTCCATCAATTATCCTTTGAAGTGCTGGGTTTATGGGAAGATATTGTGCAAATTTGGTTTTGTCATGGAATATCTTGGTTTCACCCTCTATAGTGATTGAGAGTTTTGCTGGGTATAGTAATCTGGGCTGGCAATTGTGTTCTCTTAGGGTCTGTATGATGTCAGTCCAGGCTCTTCTGGCTTTTATAGTCTCTGGTGAGAAGTCTGGTGTAATTCTTATAGGTCTGCCTTTGTATGTTACTTGACCTTTTTCCCTTACTGCTTTTAGTATTTTTTCTTTGTTTTGTGCATCTGATGTTTTGGTTATTATGTGACGGGAGGTATTTCTTTTCTGGTCTAGTCTATTTCGTGTTCTGTAGGCTTCTTGTATGTTTATGGGCATCTTGTTCTTTAGGTTAGGGAAGTTTTCCTCAATAATTTTGTTGAAGATATTTACTGGCCCTTTAAGTTGGGAATCTTCATTCTCATCTATACCTATTATCCTTAGGTTTGGTCTTCTCATTGTGTCCTGGATTTCCTGGATGTTTTGAGTTAGGAGTTTTTTGCATTTTTCATTTTCTTTGACAACTGTGTCAATATTTTCCATAGTATCTTCTGCATTTGAGATTCTCTCTTCTATCTCTTGTATTCGGTTGGTGATGCTTGCGTCTGTGACTCCTGATCTCTTTCTTAGGTTTTCTATCTCCATGGTTGTCTCCCTTTGTACTTTCTTTATTGTTTCTATTTCCAGTTTCAGATCCTGAATGTTTTTGTTTAATTCCTTCTTTGTGTTTTCTTGCATTTCTTTAAGGGATTTCTGTGATTCCTCTTTAAGGGCTTCTGTTTACTTGTACTCTCCTGTATTTCTTTAAGGGAGTTACTTAATCCCTTCTTATATTCCTCTATCATCATCATGAGAAGTGATTTTAATTCTGAATCCTGCTTTTCAGGTGTGATGGGGTGTTCAGGGCTTGCTATATTGGGAGAACTGGGCACTGATGATGGCAAGAAACTTTGGTTTTTGTTGCTTATGTTCTTGTGCTTGCCTTTCGCCATCTGGTTAACTCTAGTGGTACCTGCCCTCACTGTGTAAGACTGGAGTCTGTATTTCCAGTTATCTTGCTTATTGCAGAGCTCCTCGGAGTCCAGATGTCTCTGTGGTCTTATGCTCCTAATCTCCTGGGTGGAAGAACTCCTGGGACTCAGGCTACCTCTTGGATCTGGAAATCCTTCTGCTCTGAGTGCAATGGCTCCTCGGCTGCTCTGAGTGCAGTGGGTCCTTGATGACTCAGGATTCAGTTTCAGCTGCTCTGAGTGCAGTGGCTCCTGGATGACTCAGGATTCAGTTTCTCCACAGGACAGGAGCAGACCGACTTTGTGTCTGCTCCAGCCCAAAGGACCAGGCAGGGGCGGAAGGGAAGTGGAATTCCGGAGGGGCGGGGTTTGAGTAGCTGCTGTGCCCTGAATGTCCCTGGCTCCCAGATGTTTCTCTGGGGCTTAGGGAGTGAGATGGAGTTCTTACCAGCTGCTCTGAGTGCAGTGGCTCCTGGATGACTCAGGATTCAGTTTCTCCACAGGACAGGCGCAGACCGACTCTGTGTCTGCTCCAGCCCAAAGGCCAGCTTTTGTTTTTGTTTGTGCGCATTTGTGTGTGTGTGTGGGGGGGAAGGGGCATGTCCCTACATAGCTAAGCTAGCTCTGAACTCATTATTCTACAACCACGTCTCAAATAGACCCTCACCCAATTCATTGCAGCTTCTGCCACACATCACAAAGCTTTGCTGTGAGAGTTAATCTTCATCCTCAATTTTACTGGATTTCAAATCACCTAGAAGACACACTTCTTGGTATGTTTATCAATGTGTCTTTATTATGGTTTAACTGGGAAGAGAAGATCCATCCTGAATGTGGGTCCTGCATTAAATTAAAAGACAAAGAAATTATATATATATATATGTGTGTGTGTGTGTGTGTGTGTGTGTGTGTACGGAGAGAGAGGGAGAACAAAAAATATGCGTCTTTTCTTTAAAATGTCACTGTCATTTAACTGGAATTTGAGAGTGTTGATGAGTATGCTCAATAAGTATCTGTAACTTGGGATAGTTGCAGCTGGAGGCCATTCTTACAGCAGGAGTCAGCCCTGAGTTATCCATCACTGTCATTCCCTAAAGTGTATGTGTATGGAGAGGGGCGATCCATGTTTCCTACATAGTGTCCACTGCCTTTTAGCAATTAAATAGTAGCTATTTCATCATTTTGTCTTTTAGGGCAAAGGAATTAGAGGGCAAAGTCAATTTTAATTCAGACACAGGAGGCCTTCAACTAAAGGAATGAAAAGTATAGTTGAGATCACTGGACAGCTGAACATTGAAAGTAAAGTTGAGAACATTGAACAGGACAAATGCAGAAAGACATGAAAGAAGCAGTTAAAATCCATCTTACTTGGAGGAAGGAAGCATTTAAATTGTAAGACAATACATTCCTTGGATGGTAATTATATAAGAAGGATGGAAAATTAACTGCAACTGAAAATAAGTTATTGTCATTTATAGAACAAAACATTAGGAGCATCATCATCATCATCATCATCATCATGGAGATGGGATTCCATGTATCCAGACTTATTTCAAACTTACCAATGCAGTTAAGGGTGATTTTCATGCTGAGTCTCCTGCTACTATCTCTTGAGTGCTGGGATTATAGGAATATAACTCCATATTTATTTTATGTATTTCTGGAGATCTAACCCAGGATTCATGTTTGTTGGAAAGTATACTTACAATTTAGCTACATCCCCAGTCAAAGGAAAACTAGTCTAAATATTAAATATTAAGCAGAAAAATATAGGCAAATATATGAGGTAACTTGGGCTCTGGAGAATCAGATGTTTCTTTGAGTCTTGATATTCTTATTTCTTAGCTGTGATGTATTTTGTGAGTTATTATTTTTCTATTAGCCTTAATATCGTTTATGAAATGTGGATGAAGCCATATAAACTATATCGCTGTAGGGATAGAGTAAAATAGTGCCTGGTCCATAGGAACTAGTGATCTATATTGCATACATTTCTATTAGTAATAGATCCTGGACCTTACCATCACCTTAGAAAATGAGTACCAGGAAGAAAGCAGAATATTTTGCCAGCCCATTCAATTTTATACTCATCTGCACCTCACAAGTGTGAGTATTTATGAAGCGTACAGGACACAAGGATGTTCGAAATTTGATGAAAGATAGTTCATTTTCCATGGAAAGTTACTTTACAATGGTTACACAGTTCTAAGAACTTTGTAAATAAATATATATGTGAGTATTTCTACAACCTTGCCATCTGAATGTTTCATAAACAGCTGCATATGTTATGAATATAGTTACATATTCTGTGGCTTTTTTTCCAAGGGATTTCAGTTGTTAAGATAAATAGGCTCACATCAAAAGAAATAGCTTAGCTGCAGCCCACTGTGGCCCAAGCCTACTCTTTTATTAAAGATTCCATAACTTTCATTGCAAATTTACATTCTACCTATGGAAATGGATGGTCAAAGTACAGAACCAGGCCTTTTGTTTTGTTTCAAACAGATGTTTATTCTATATTTCAAGGTAGTGAAGAACTTACTATATACCCCAAATGTGTCATTTTTCTGCCTCAGTCTTCCAAGTGTTTGGATTGCAGTCATGAGACATTATATCTGGCTCAGAAATAGTTCATATCCAATTAAGTTAGATTATTGGCAAATTTTAAAAATCATATGTTACATGTGGAATTAGTTTTAGATATTTCTATTTTATAACATTCGTACTTTGAAATAGCATATTTTCTTATTACATTGATAAAACAATTCTATATTTTTTTCAAAAGAAAAGTCTCTCTAACTTTAATATCAACGGTTAACCACAGTTCCCTGTGACCTATAATAACAACTATCTTTGCAACATAAAGCCATCAAATCAATAATGGTACAAATGCTATGGGAATACCCAGCTACTTTCTGTTTGGCTTTAATACCCACTCCATGAGCCAGAAGTCATGCCTCATACTATTAACTGGACCAAATACTCATGATGGCTGGGTCATGTGCAGTAGGGAAAAACCTAATTCTGTTATTCTGCTAAATGGATAAAGTAGTAAACGGTTCCATAAATTTTAATATTTATGACCGTAAGTTGGTGCAACTCTCAACTCTCATCAGTGAAGCTTTGTTTTTGCAGTAGATTGTGAATAATAAAGAGATCCACAAGTGGCCAATGTACAGGGAAAAGGAGAGTATGGGATGCACAGCTCTAAAGGAGGCCAACTATATCATACTTCATCTCCTCAAGGCTCAGGGATCATTGCCAAAGAGAGGTGAATGATTGCAAGAGCCTGAGGTAGTGGACATTTGTAGTTTAACCGTTTTTCTGTATACAACAGGACCATTACACATAAGAACTCATAGTCACTGTGAGGCCTACACCAGATCAAGCTGATCCAAATCCCAGTATAGATGTAGGGCAGGGCTCATGAAAGGTAACTGTTGGCTTCTAGGGAAGGGAGAGTTAGTTTTCTTAAGGATGAGGCTCCTGAGAGGCCTTCCATGCGCCAGTGGGTAGAGCATGCATATACAAGCAGCACTGAGTGGACTCTGAATTTAAAAGCAGAGCACATGACATTGGGAGGGGAAAAGCAGTGGAAGGACAGGAAAGTGAATGTGGAATGGAGTTGATCAAATTACACTAACTATACATATGTGAAATTACCAAATAATAAAAAACATAGCAACAATTAATAATTCGCTGAATTTTCTGCTAGTCTTTCTCCTAACAAGAACTACATAGAGATGGCAAGGAGTTCAGAGATTACTTGTACCAATAAGCTCATTTTACAAATAAAGAGAACTCATTAAAGAGTTGAATCTTGCCTGGAATGATGGTACATGCTAGTATTAAGGATGTCAAGTCTGGAGGAACAGAAGTTCAAAGTCATTCTTGATTATACAGCAAGGTTCATCCCAGATTGAACAGCCAGTCAGACTTCTGTCTCAAACATCAGAACAAACAGCAGCAGAAATAAAAGGTTTAATATATTTCTTGTCTTCTTTCAATTTTTTTTCTAAACAAGAACAGACTATGGCAGGACATTATGCAATTTAGATGTGTTGGTATAAATCCAGAGTTGTATCATAGGACTATCAAAGATCTGGGCCTAAAGAACTTGATATAAACCAAGTACTGTTTAAGACTTTCATAGTTTGATCATTGCCCCACAATGAAGCAGTCACTTTGTGACCACAAATGTGTCAAAAGAACCCAAGGAAAAAAGCCAAAATGGAATTATATAAAGAACATGGGTTTAGGTCTGTACCATTTTTTAATAGGGTTGTTTGGTTCTCTGAAGTCTAGCTTCTTAATTTCGTTGTACATATTGGATGTTAGCCCTCTATCACATGTAGGATTGGTAAAGATCTTTTCCCAATCTGTTGGTTGCCATTTTGTCTTATTGACAGTGTCCTTTGCCTTGCAGAAGCTTTGCTATTTTATGAAGACCCATTTGTCTATTTTTGATCTTAGAGCATAAGACACTGATGTTCTGTTCAGGAACTTTTCCCCTGTGCCCAGATATTCGAGGTTCTTCCCCACCATCTCTTCTATTAGTTTCAGTGTATCTGGTTTTATGTGGAGGTCCTTTATCCACTTGGACTTGAGCTTTGTACAAGGAGATAAGAATGGATCTATTTGCATTCTTCTACATGTTGTCCTCTAGCTGAACCAGCACCATTTGTTGAAAATGCTGTGATTTTTACACTGGATGGCTTTAGCTCCTTTGTCAAAGATAAGTGACCATAGGTGTGTAGGTTCATTTCTGAGTCTTCTATTCTATTCCATTGATCTTTCTGCCTGTCAATGTACCAACACCATGCAGTTTTTATCACTATTGCTCTGTAATACAGCTTGAGGTCAGAGATGGTGATTCTCCCTGAAGTTCTTTTATTGTTGAGAATCGTTTTTGCTGTCCTGGATTTTTTATTATTCCAAATGAATTTGAGAATTTCTCTTTCTAAGTCTATGAAGAATTGAATTGGAGTTTTGATGGGAATTGGATGAATCTGTTGCTTTCAGCAAGATGGCCATTTTTACTATGTTAATCCTGCCAATTCATGAATGTGAGAGATCTTTCCATCTTCTGAGATATTCTTCAATTTCTTTCTTCAGAGACTTGAAGTTCTTGTCATACAGATCTTTCACTTGTCTGGCTAGAGTCATACCAAGGTATTTTATATTATTTGTGACTATTGTGAATGGTGTCTTTTCCCTAATTTCTTTCTCAGTCTGTTCATCACTTGAGTAGGGGAAGGCTACTGATTTGTTTGAGTTAATTTTATATCCAATCACTTTGCTGAAGTACAGAGCTAAACACAGAATTCTCAAGTGGGCAGTATCAAATGGCCAAGAGGCATCTAAAGAAATGTTCAACATCCTTAGTTATTAGAGAAATGCAAATCAAAACAACCCTGAGATTCCATCTCACACCAGTCAGAATGACTTAGATCAAAAACTCAGGATTAGCAGATCCTGGTGAGGATGTGGAGAAAGAGGAACACTCCTCCATTGTTGGTGGGATTGCATGCTGGTACAACCACTCAGTCTAGTGGAAATCAGTCTGGTGGTTCCTCAGAAAATTGGACATAGTATTATCTTACGACCCAGCTACACCATTCCTGGGCATATACCCAAGGACCCATACTTCACTATGTTCATAGCAGCCAGAACCTGGAAACAACCCAGATGTCCTTCAACAGAGGAATGGATACATAAAATGTGGTACATTTGCACAATGGAGTACTACTCAGCTATTAAAAACAATGAATTCATGAAATTCTTAGGGAAATGGATGGAACTAGAAAATATCATCCTGAGTGAGGTAACCCAGTCACAAAAGAACACACACGGTATGCACTCACTGATAAGTAATTATTAGCCCAAAAGCTTGGGATACTCAAGATATAATTCACAGATCACATGAAGCTCAAGAAGGAAGTGCGGATGCTTCAGTCCTTCTTAGCAGGGGAACAAAATTCTCAAAGGAGGAAATATGGAGACAAAGGGTGGAGCAGAGACTGAAGGAAAGGCCATCCAGAGACTGCTAACCTGAGAGTCAGTGCCATATACAGACACTAAACCCAGCCACTATGGCAGATGCCAAGAAGTGCTTGTGGATTGGAGCAGACTGAGCATGAGGTCCCCAATGGAGGAGTTAGAGAAAGGACTGAAGGAGCTGAAGGGGTTTGCCACCCTATAGGAAGAACAACAGTATCAACCAACCAGATCCCCCAGAGCTCCCAGGGACTAAACCACCAACAAAAGAGTATATATGAAGGGAACCATGGTTCCAGCTGCGTACGTAGCACAGGATGGCCTTGTCAGGCATCAATGGGAGGAGAGACTCTTGGTCCTGTGAAGGCTTGGTACCCCAACGTAGGGGAATGCCAGGGCAGGGAGGCAGGAGTGGTTGACTGTGTGTGGGAGCACCCTCAAAGAAGCATGGGGATGGGGGAAGGGATAGGGGGTTTCTGGAGGTGAGACCTCCATAGTGCCTGGATTTGGTGTTTGTATATGGCATGGATCCCCAGGTGGAGCAGTCTCTGGATGGCCTTTCCTTCAGTCTCTGCTCCACACTTTGTTTCCATATTTCCTCCTGTGGGTATTTTGTTTTCTTTCTAAGAAGGACTGAAGCATCCACACTTTGGTCTTCCTTCTTCTTGGGCTTCATATGGTCTCTGAATTGTATCTTGTCAGACAAACTTGAGAATTGCCTACCCTCGGATCTCTTACAGAGAAAAGTAAATGTTTCTAATTTTCAAACTTCTATAAGTTACAAAGTTGGATATTCTCTTACTTGTAGCCTCCTGAAAATCTGAACTGATAAACAATGTTCCTGTGAAAACACAAATGTGCATGTGAGTGCTCTTGGACTTTCCTCCTCACCCCCTACACCTTCTGGATATTTTTGCCATGGTCCTATATATCTTTAAGAAATATTTGTGAACATTTTCCTAAAATTTAGTAGGCAAGGTATGGTAGGTTTGCTTGGCTATTGGGTTTGTAGCAATGGGAAGCTTTTCAGTGCTTACTTTGACATTTTGAACCATGGAAATGTACCACTTATTGAAAAAACACTAAGTAGCAAGCTCTTGTAAATTTTTTTTTTCATTTTCATTAGTTTCTTTTTTTTTTTTTAACCTTGGCATTTTTTTTTTATTTCTTTTTTTTTTGAACATGAAATGCTTTTTTATAGCATGTTTTACAAGGGGAGGGGGTAAGAGGGTCCAGGTGGTGGAAAAGTACAAAATCTTCTTGGCCTGTGCCTTGAAACATGTCATGGTCTATATGGTACACTGCCTTGAATTATGATCTACCTGCAGTTCTTCAGAAGATATGGTACACTGCTTGAGTTATGGTCTCCCTGCTATTCTTAAGAAGACATGGTACTCTGCTTTGAGTCTATCTGCAGTTGCTAAGCAGGATCTTGCAGCTGCCAAGCTTCAGAGGACATTGTGCAGGTGGGGAAAGGTAGGGGGTAAGGGTAAGGGCGAGGGTCCTGGCTTCTGGCATCTCCCCCTTCTCTGTTTAGTTAGAGAAGGCTTCTTATGTTCAATCCCAACTATGTGAGTTTTGAATTTGGATGTCTAATTGTGGGGGGGTCTTAGACAAGTTCACAACCCCAAAACACTGATGTGAGACAAGTCACATCGATGGTCGAAGGCTTTAGGCTGTCGACGATGGGCAACGTCAAGGGACTCTGATGTGGGTGAAAGGAGGGTGAGAGCCCTGTCTTAGGCCATGTAGGCTGCACCCACTCCCAGCACCACGCACTCCTTTTCGGCTGCATTGGGTGGGCCCCTGGGAAGTGGACCTACAATAATCCCGTCATTGGGCTAACTCACAGCCATCCTAGTCTCTTGTAAATGTTCAAGTTACCAACCATTTGTCAGTTTGGGGTGTAATATTGTCATAAAGGAAGGCTCCCCAATGTTAGCGGCCATATCAAGGGTGGCCTTGGTTTAGGAAAAAGTCAATTTTTGTTGTGGTGATCAAGAGGCCAAGCTCTCTAGCGAGAGAAATGAGGGCAAAGCCAGGCATACCAGGAACCCTTCTGGAGGGCGTGGAAGTCTAGGGGTCGACCGTAGGGGGAGGCAGGGGAGCTGACAGTTGAGTCAGTCTCCTGCGGAGTCACTTCTGGATCCTCTGCAATTTTCAGCTGATGGTAATGAACTTCAACTGCCTTCTTGATGGCAGCATCAACCTGGTTCCTTGGACGACAGGTCACGGGCGATGATCTCTCTCTTGCTCAATCTTGGTGTTGTGCGCACATCCTCTCAATGAGGGTCCGTCCGGATGGGTCCGTGCCTCGAGCCCCACCCACGTCTGGGTGCCACTTGGCCCGACCGGCGGGTCCTGGTTATTCCTGGGGGCGAGGAGGACTGCAACCTGCTATTCTTCAGAAGATATGGTACACTGCTTGAGTTATGGTCTCCCTGCTATTCTTCAGATGATATGGTACACTGCTTTGAGTCTATCTGCAGTTGCCAAGCAGGATCTTGCAGTTGCCCAGCTTCAAGGGACCTTGTGCAGGTGGGAAAAGTTAGGGGGTGAGGGTAAGGGCGAGGCTCCTGGCTTCTGGTCCATCTGGGTTAGAACTTCTAATAGCAGGCATCACGGGTGATTCAATTTTACCTGGAAAGAAAAAAGAAGGGGATTCTCAGGGAGATTTCTCTTCCCTGGATGTAAATTGTTATTCATCATATTTATGATTGGGCCTGGCTTTGTGAGGGTATCTATTTTTTCCATTAATATTTGTGGTAGCCGGTTAGCTGTGCCTTCTGTGGTATTGGGCAGGCATATCAGTCCTCGGCTCCATAAGGGAACTGGGACTGGGGCATTCCCTTATGGGTATGAGGGTCCTTCCCCATATCTGTGGCAAAGTTTTGTTGGTCTTGGTGGTGCCCGAGGTCACCAACATGGTCAGCAAGAGATTTGCCATGAGCTTTCAGCTTTAGAGAGAGAAAAGTGAACAAGGCATGATGGAGAGTATTTCAGGGGGACTCCTTCTGAGGGGGTACCGTTCCCCCTCTTTTGTTTTTAAAGCCAATTTTTCAGAGTTCTTGTAAAACCAGGGCAGAAGCGCCAACAGTTGCTCCTTCCACACTCAGAGAGTCATGAAGGCCTTATTTAAGGATATATAAATCTATGTTAATAATCTTTTGTCAAAGGACTTTTATAGCTCCACTGACAATCAGACTATATGATATATCGATTAGAAATAGCTTTTTCTACTTTTTGTTAGATTACCTCTCTTTTGTCAATTAACTGTTGAGGAAGTTAGGGTTTACCTCTCTCTTGAGAATATTGAACAGAGATTTAAATTCTTCTGTGGAGAGCTTAAAATAGTATCTTAGCCAATTTGCATCTCCTAGAAACTTTTGAAATTAATTTAAAATAAATAGACTCCCCTTTTTTTTAAATCCTTTATCTGTGTGGGGTTTTTATTGGGTATTATACGTATTTACCTTTCAATGTTGTCTCCTTTCTCATTCTCCCCCCAAATCCCTTATCCCCTACCCCTTCCTCCTAATTTTTGTGATGGTGTGCTCCAAACATCCTCCCAGTCCCATCTCCCTGCTCTCGAATTCCAACACAGTAGGGGATCCAAACTTTTGGGGACCTTGGCCCTCCACTTTCACTGGAGTCTAACAAGGTCACCCTCAATTCCCTATACAGGTGCTTGAGTCCCTCCCTTTGTGCTCTCTGGTTGGTGGTTTAGACTTTGGGAGTTCTGGTTGAAACTTTTGATGCTCCTTCTAAAAAGGACCAACGCATTCATACTTTGGTCTTCCTTCTTCTATGTGATTTTTATGTGGTCTATATGAAGATTCTTAGAAATTGTGAGCTTTTGGGCTAATATCCACTTATCAGTGAGTGTATACCATGTATGTTCCTTTGAGATTGGGTCATCTCACTCAAGATGATATTTTCCAGCTCCATCCATTTGCCTAGGAATTTTGTGAACTGATTGTTTTTAATAGCTGAGTAGTACTCCATTGTATAAATATACCACATTTTCTGCATCCATTCTTCTGTTGAAGGGCATCTGGGTTCTTTCCAACTTCTGGCTATTATAAATAAGGCTGCTATGAACATGGTGGAGCATGTGTCCCTGTTGTATGTTGAAACTTCTTTTGGGTATATGCCCAGGAGTGGTATAGCTGGGTCCCTAGGTAACGCTATGTTCAATTTTCTGAGATACCGCCAGACTGCCTTCCATAGTGGTTGTACCAGTTTACAATCCCACCAACAGTGGAGGAGTGTTCCTCTTTCTCCACATCCTCGCCAACATGTACTGTCACCTGTGTTTTTGATCTTAGCCATTCTGACTGGTGTGAGGTGGAATCTCAGTGTTGTTTTCATTTGCATTTCCCTGATGACTAGGGATGCTGAACACTTCTTTAGGTGCTTCTCAACCATTCGAGCTTCCTCAGTTGAGAATTCTTTGTTCAGGTCTGTGCTCCATTTTTTAATAGGGTTCTTTGATTGTCTAGAGTCTAATTTCTTCAGTTCTTTGTATACCTTGGATATTAGCCCTTTATCAGATGTAGGGTCGGTGAAGATCTTTTCCCAATCTGTTGGTTGCCGCTCTGTCCTATTGACTGTGTCCTTTGCTTTACAGAAGCTTTGCAGCTTTATGAGGTCCCATTTGTCAATTTTTGGTCTTAGAGCACAGGCCATTGGCGTTCTGTTCAGGAACTTTTTCCCTGTGCCTATGTATTCCAGGCTTTTTCCCAGTTTCTCTTCTATTAGTTTCAGTGTGGCTGGTTTTAGGTGGAGGTCCTTAATCCACTTGGAATTGAGCTTTGTACAAGGAGATAAGTATGGATCAATTTTCATTTTTCTACATGCTGACCACCAGTTGGACCAGCACCATTTGTTGAAAATGCTATCTTTTTTCCATTCGATGGTTTTAGCCCCTTTGTCAAAGATTAAGTTACCATAGGTATGGGGGTTCATTTCTGGGTCTTCTATTCTATTCCACTGATCCTCCTGCCTGTCTCTGTTCCAATACCATGCAGTTTTTATCACTATTGCTTTGTAGTACAGCTTGAAGTCGGGGATGGTGATTCCTCCAGAAGTTCTTTTATTGCTGAGAGTAGTTTTCGCAATCCTGGGTTTTTTGTTATTCCAAATAAATTTTAAGATTGCTCTTTCTATCTCTGAGAAGAATTGAGTGGGAATTCTGATGGGGATTGCATTAAATCTGTAGATGGCTTTTGGCAAAATAGCCATTTTTACTATATTAATCCTTCCAATCCATGAGCATGGGAGATCTTTCCATCTTCTGAGATCGGCTTCGATTTCTTTCTTCAGGGGAATGAAGTTCTTGTCATACAGGTCTTTTACTTGCTTGGTTAGGTTCACACCAAGGTATTTTATATTATCTGTGACTATTTTGAAGGGTGTCATTTCCATAATTTCTTTCTCAGCCAGTTTATCTTTTGAGTAGAGGAAGGCTACTGATTTGCTTGAGTTAATTTTATATCCAGCCACTTTGCTAAAGTTGTTTATCAGGTTTAGGAGTTCTCTGGTGGAAGTTTTGGGGTCACTTAAGTATACTATCATATCATCTGCAAATAGTGAGATTTTGACTTCTTCCTTTCCAATTTGTATCCCTTTGACCTCCTTGTGTTGCCTAATTGCTCTGGCTAGGACTTCCAATACTATATTAAATAAGTAGGGGGAGAGTGGGCAGCCTTGCCTAGTCCCTGATTTTAGTGGGATTGCTTCAAGTTTCTCTCCATTTAGTTTAATGCTGGCTACTGGTTTGCTGTAAATTGCTTTTACTATGTTTAGGTATGGACCTTGAATTCCTGACCTTTCCAAGACTTTTATCATGAAGGGGTGTTGAATTTTGTCAAATGCTTTCTCAGCATCTAGTGAGATGATCATGTGGTTTTTTTCTTTGAGTTTGTTTATATAATGGATTACATTGATGGATTTCCGAATATTGAACCAACCCTGCATTCCTGGGATGAAGCCAACTTGATCGTGATGGATAATTGTTTTGATGTGTTCTTGAATTCGGTTCGCTAGAATTTTATTGAGTAATTTTGCATCAATGTTCATAAGGGAGATTGGCCTGAAGTTCTCTTTCTTTGTTGGGTCTTTGTGTGGCTTAGGTATGAGTGTAATTGTGGCTTCAAAGAATGAGTTGGGTAGTGTACCTTCTGTTTCTATTTTGTGGAATAGTTTGAAAAGAATTGGGATTAGGTCTTCCTTGAAGGTCTGATAGAATTCTGCACTAAAACCGTCTGGTCCCGGGCTTTTCTTTGTAGGGAGACTTTTAATGACTGCTTCTATTTCTTTTGGGGTTATGGGACTGTTTAGATGGTTTATCTGGTCCTGATTTAACATTGGCAACTGGTATTTGTCTAGGAAATTGTCCATTTCATCCAAATTTTCCAATTTTGTTGAATATAGGCTTTTGTAGTAGGATCTGATGATTTTTTTAATTTCCTCAGTTTCTGTTGTTATGTCCCCCTTTTGAGTTCTGATTTTATTAATTTGGATACTGTCTCTCTGCCCTCTGATTAGTCTAGCTAAGGGTTTATCTATCTTGTTGATTTTCTCAAAGAACCAGCTCCTGGTTTTATTGATTCTTTGGATAGTTCTTTTTGTTTCAATTTGCTTGATTTCAGCCCTGAGTTTAATTATTTCCTGCCTTCTACTCCTCTTGGGTGTATTAGCTTCTTTTTGTTCTAGGTCTTTCAGGTGCTCTGTCAAGCTGTTAGTGTATGCTCCCTCCAGTTTCTTTTTGTAGGCACTTAGAGCTATGAATTTTCCTCTTAGCACTGCTTTCATTGTATCCCATAAATTTTGGTATGATGTGTCATCATTTTCATTAAATTCTAAAAAGTTTTTAATTTCTTTCTTTATTTCTTCCCTTACCTGATTATCAAGGAGTAGGGTGTTGTTCAGTTTCCATGTAAATGTGGGCTTTCCATTCTCTTTGTCATTTTTGAAGACCAGCCTTAGACCATGGTGATCTGATAGGATGCAGGGAATTATTTCAATTTTCTTATATCTGTTGAGGCCTGTCTTGTGCCCAATTATATGGTCTATTTTGGAGAAGGTACCATGAGGTGCTGAGAAAAAGGTATATTCTTTTGCTTTAGGGTGAAATGTTCTATAGATATCTGTTAAGTCCATTTGGTTCATAACTTCTGTTAGTTTTACTGTATCTCTATTTAGTTTCTGTTTCCATGATTTATCCATTGCTGAGAGTGGGGTGTTGAAGTCTCCCACTATTATTATGTGAGGTGCAATGTGTGTTTTGAGCTTTAGTAAGGTTTCTTTTATGAAATTCGATGCTCTTGTATTTGGCGCATAGATTTTCAGAATTGAGAGTTCATGTTGGTTGACTTTTCCTTTGACAAGTATGAAATGCCCTTCCTTATCCTTTTTGATAGTTTTAAGTTGAAAGTTGATTTTATTCGATATTAGAATGGCTACTCCCGCTTGTTTCTTAGTGCCATTTGCTTGAAAAATTGTTTTCCAACCTTTTACTCTAAGGTAGTGTCTGTCTTTGTCACTGAGGTGGGTTTCCTGTAAGCAGCAAAAAGCTGGGTCCTGTTTGCGTATCCAGTCCATTAGCCTATGCCTTTTTATTGGGGAATTGAGTCCATTGATGTTAAGAGATATTAAGGAGAGGGTGTTCTTGCTTCCTGTCATTTTTGCTAATAGTGGAGACATCGTTTGTGTGGTTATCTTCTTTTGGGTTTGATGGAAAAGGATTATTTTCTTGCTCTTTCTAGGGTATGATTGCCCTCCTTGTATTGGAGCTTTCCTGCTATTATCCTTTGTAAAGCTGGATTTGTGGGAAGATACTGTGTAAATTCAGTTTTGTCATGGAATATCTTAGTTTCTCCGTCTATGGTAATTGAGAGTTTTGCTGGGTAAAGTAGCTTGGGCTGGCATTTATGTTCTCTTAGGGTTTGTATGATATTTGTCCAGGATCTTCTGGCTTTTATAGTATCTGGTGAGAAGTCAGGTGTAATTCTGATAGGTTTGCCTTTATATGTTATTTGGCCTTTTTCCCTTACTGCTTTTAAAATTCTGTCTTTGTTTTGTACATTTTGAGTCTTGATTATTATGTGACGGGAGGTATTTCTTTTTTGATCTAGCCTGTTTGGCGTTCTGTAGGCTTCTTGTGTGATTATGGGCATCTCATTCCTTAGGTTAGGGAAGTTTTCCTCAATAATTTTGTTGAAGATATTTACTGGCCCTTTAAGTTGGGAATCTTCACTCTCATCTATACCTATTATCCTTAGGTTTGGTCTTCTCATTGCGTCCTGGATTTCCTGGATATTTTGAGATAGCAACTTTTTGCATTTTGCATTTTCTTTGATAGTTGTGTCAATATTTTCTAAGGTATCTTCTGCACCTGAGATTCTTTCTTCTATCTCTTGTATTCTGTTGGTGATGCTTGTGTCTATGACTCCTGATTTCTTTTTTAGGTTTTCTATCTCCAGGATAGTCTCCCTTTGTGATTTCTTTATTGTTTCCACTTCCATTTTTATGTCCTGGATGGTTTTGTTCAATTCCTTCATCTGTTTGTTTGTGTTTTCTTGTAATTCTTTAAAGGATTTTTGTGTTTCTTTAAGGACTTCATCCTGTTTTCCTGTGTTCTCCTCAAGTTTTTTGATAGTGTTATTTACTTCCTTCTTGTAGTCCTCTAGCATCATCATTAGAAATGATTTTAGATCTGGTTCTTGTTTTCCTGGTGATATGGGGAGTTCAGGACTTTCTAATGTGGGAGAACTAGGTTCTGATAATGGCAAGTACCTTGGGTTGCTGGTGCTTGTGTTCTTGCGCTTGCCTTTCGCCATCTGGATCACCTTTGTGCTATCAGAGCTGTCTCTGACTGGGGCCTGTCTTTCCTATTATCTAGGTTGTGTCAGAACTGTTTGGGATGGGTTTTGCTGCTTGAGTTAGAGATGAGGCCCAAGATGTGCTCGGTGCTCAGGTGGAAACCGGAAGGGGCCGGGGCTCTGGGTCAGGAGCGGATTTCTGGATCCCAATGAGTCCCAGTGGGTCCCAGTGGGTCCCAGTTGCTCCCTGATTGGGGGCGAGCACTGCCACCTCCTAGCCTAAGAAACTGCTTGAGCTAGCTTGAGCCACGGAGAGCCCCGCTCCCTCTAGGTTCTGTGAGATTGGGTGCAGAGCTGACTCCCGGGATCTGCTCTGGCACAGACCGGAAGGAACCCACGCTCCGGGCCCTGGAGTGAACTCCTGGGTCCCAGTGGGTCCTAGCCACTCCCTGTTCGGGGGCAAGCACTGCCACCTCCTAGCCCAAGACCCTGCTTGGCACAGAGGTCCTGCGAGCCCCGCTTCCTCTGGAGTCTGGGAGATTGGGTGCAGAGCTGCCTCCCGGGATCCGCGAGTGCTCGGGCCCCGATCGGATGGAGCCCGCTCCAGGCCAGGAGCGAATTCCTGGGTCCCAGTGGGTCCCTGTTGCTCCCTGTTTGGGGTGAGTGCTGCTTTTTCCTTACCTGGGATGCTGCGTGAGTTCAAGCTCCTGGGAGTCACTGTTTTTCTTGGTTTTCTGCAGTTGGGTACGGAGCTGCTGCCTGCGACCTGCTCTAGGCTCGGTCCCCTCTTGTAAATTTTTAAGGGCATTGTTAAGGCATGAAAGGTATAGTGGCAGAGGAAAGACAATGTGGAATTTGACATGAAAAGCTCTAGAGAATTTACACTGTATTTTTCACTTCTAGAAATAGATTTTTTTTCTAAAAAGAGAAAAGGCAGACATCAACAGTCTCTCTCTCTCTCTCTCTCTCTCTCTCTCTCTCTCACACACACACACACACACACACACACACAAACATCTCTATTCTTTGTTACAAAATTAAAAAATTACATGGTTAGATTTCTATTTCAGAATTTTTCACAATTACATTTGCCTATTTGATGATTTCTAGTTGAAATTCTATTAAAACAGTCTAGAACAAATGGAGATAGGTAGATACAAAATTTTCTTTTCTATATTGTTTCTTCTGTTCTTTTAAAATCTTTTTATTGATTCTTTGTGAGTTTCACATTGTGCACCTTAGTCCTGCTCATCTCCCCTTTCCCTCATATCTGCCCTTCACCCTTGCAACCTCCCCCGAAATAAAAAACACACAAACACAAACAAACAAAAATCAAAGCATAAAAAGACATTGTGGAAGCTGTAGTATATCACATTATGTCCCACAGTATATCCTTCTGTCCACACATCTTAACTTCATGTGTTCATTGCAATGATTCACTGGTCTGGTTTGAGGTCTCTGGCTTCTGTGACACCATCAATATTGGATCCTCACTGGGACTCTTCCTGCTTATCCCGTTGTTTCCCTGTGTCATGGAGATCCTGCAGCTTTAGATCAGCAAAACCTGCTTTTTTCATGTGTCCTAGTCCTTCATAGATGATATAGATTTTTGGGCCAACTCAGAGCCTTGGATCTGGGCGTGGGTTGTAGCTCAGCTGGTCAGCATGCCGGCTTTCCCGTAACCACACCACCAAGCAGAGCTCTGCAGCATTACTTCAGTTAGACCACCCAATGTCAACATCACCATTGGCAGGAAGCAGGGTCAGCTTTCCTCCTCTCCTACTCTCGTGTCCTCGAGCTGGCACACTCACATCCATGCCTCCCGGGCCAGTTCCACTGTGCTGCCCAGTCAAAGGCAGGGTTAACTCTCCCAAGGGCTGTAGTCTGCAAAGGTTTGGACCAGCCCTACCACTCTCAAGCCCTCAGGGCTGGCTCACCAGTGTCTTCACCATCAGGGCCAGCCCTATTATATTGCTCAGAGTAGGTGCAGGGCTAGATCTCCTGAGTGCTACAGCCAGTTGGGGTTGTGGGGGGGGGGCAGGGCTAGGTCTTCCATCCATGCTCATGACCTTGTAGGCAGCTTTCCCGACTATCTGAAGTGGCAAAGGGCAGAGGACGGGAGGAGGTGCATCACCTCTGCACCTGTACCACCCCATGGCAGACAAGTGGCAGGGTCTTCACATTCACACCCCCAGGCCAGCTTACCCACATCTCTGCTTCCAGGGCATTGCACTGCCTGGGTGAAGTACAGAGCCCAGTCCTGGACTGCTGCAACCAGTGAGAGGTGGGACCAGCTGTCCAGAGCATCAAAGCCACTGAGGTGTGGACCTGGTTCTACACAGGCCCTGGAGATCCACTAGGTTCCAGGTGGCTACTCTGACTATATTCTCTAGTGGTAATATGAGCCACTGACATTGACACTGACCTCTGCCCTACTGCTGCATAGCCACTGTCCCAGACATGGACCTCATTGGCAGCTCAGGCAGGGACTTCACTGTGGCCCCAGGTGATGTGGGGCTACCCAGTCACAAAAGGATACTTCTGTCCACCCTGGAGTCTCCAGTTCCATTTCCCTTCACAATGCTCAAGCTGCCCCACCTCTCTTTCTCTTCCATCTGTCGGCCACAAGCTTGCACACTGTGGTGGCTCCTATTGCAGTCTGGCTATGCTGCTAGTAGGCCATTGGGTGACATCCTCCAACAAGCTAGTGTCTATGGCCTGCCTGTGCCATGAGCTGGAGGGAGGACAGGTATATGGGTAGCATGCTGGTTTGCAGGTCTCTCTGCCTTCCCCCTCCTATGCTGTGCTGTGTGGTATTAGGCAGGGATCTCTGTGACTATGGCCTGCCAGTACATTGAGGGGGGGAGGGGGGCAGAAGACAGGTCTGTGGATGTCTTTCCCTGCCTGTACTGCATGGCATGGTGGAACGCAGGTCTGTGTCTGTGTTGCTCCTGCACTGAAGTGGATTTGATTTTTATGAGTCCTAGACATAAAACAGCTTTTGCCACCAAGCCAGGCATCAAGCTAGAATGAACAAAGGACAGCCATCTGCTCTGTCCCTGACTGATATAGGAATACCACTGACAAGAAGTCTCGTTGCCCATTGCCAGGAGGGTCGAAATAAGATTTATCTTCAGAAGAATAATTGAAAGTAGAAAAATTCATACACTAATAGGATTCACTGCAGTCTTTATTCATACAAAAGAAATTTTGCTATCACTTTAAATCTCCAGAAATAGGGACATTCCCAGGAAAGCATGCCAAAAATCTCTGAATCTATCATAGATCATTTTGATTTTTGCTTTTTTTTTTTAGAATTTCCTAATGCATACAATGTCTTTTGATCACACCAACCCCCATTACATCCCTTTCACTTCCTCCTTCCCCTTCCACCTCTCCAAATGTCCCCCTCCTAGTCCTCATCACAGTCTTTGCTATAAGAAAAATATTTAGTCTAGATACTCAGTCTTGGATTAGTTATTTTGTGTTTATGTGATCAAAATGCCTGACAGAAACAACTTCCTGGAAGAAAGATTTATTGGGCTCACAGTTTCAGCAGGTCTAAGACCATCGTGGTGAGGAAGGTATGGACACTTCATAGTGGTAGGGATTTCTTTGGCTGCCATCATGGCACACTAGGAAGCTGAAAGATTTTGACTAGAACTTGGGGTACACGTAACATCAAAGGCCAGTACCTAATGCTCTACTTCCACCAGTTAAGTTTCACCTTCAAAAGATTCCACAGCTTATGAAAACAGTGCAGCTGGCCAGAGGACAAGCATATAGGGAATGGCTTACATTTAAACACAATAAGCTTCCCTTGGCATTCTCCTATTAACGTATCCTGGATACATGTCCATCAGTGCTTACCCAGTTTCAGCACAATCAGCACCAGTATTGGGTTGGAAGCAGTATGACCTCCTCAAAATGTCTTAAATAATTACCTGAGCAAGCATATTGTTTCTTTTTTGCAAGGTATCTTTTTTGCCACTGTTATCACAAGCGACTATCCTATAAGATAATACACAACTTTTATACGCCCATACTAAGCAAAGAAAGCCACCTCTGATATAAATAAATAAATAAATAAATAGGTAAATAAGTAAATAAATAACATGAAAAGGAAGCTGGAGTCAGTGCTAACTTACCAATAATATCAGTGACAGTGAGGTTTGCTCTTATCCCTAATTGTTCAACCATAAGGATTCCCTTTAGTCTAAGGCAAGCCAGAACAATTTGTCACCCTAATTGATAGGTGCAGTTCCAGGGCAGCAAGAGTTGAGAGGAAGGGGAGCTAAGGCAGTGAAGCAGCAAAAGCAAATGCAAAGTGATCTATGAACAAGCCAGTGAGAACTCTCAAAGAAGAATGGATACTTAATTGTTGACCGGGGCAGTTTATCTTCAGACAGGTTGACTCAAGTCACTGCTTTGTAGGAACATCTCTTGACAGGATGGTTAAAGAGGAATTTTTCTACCATCCTGTCCCCTGTCTTTTCACTGGACATTGCCATTATATGGAGTGTTAAATCTTTGCAATTCCAGGCTCTGTCACCTTGATCTTCTGAAAAGCTTCTGGGGAAACCAAGTCATGTACCTCTTGTTACAGTCCTGATACTGAGAAGGACTTGGGAAAGTTATGAGCCCAGTAGGCCTGATACAATCAGGCCCATGGGCACTGGAGTCCTGTGGCTTTCATTGTAAAAGAATGGAGATCAGGAGATTTGTGAAGGCATCATTACCTAGTGGTTGAGTCTAACAGCTTTAGATTTGAATCCCAGCTCTTACATGTACAAGCAATATCATTTTCAACAAGTTATTTAATCTCATATATAAAATGAGGATTACAATTGCAATTTTCATAGAGTTCTGAAAAGTAAATGAGATATGACCTACGAGGTTATTACAAGACCACTTGATATGCAGAAAATATTTGAGAAGCTTGGACAGCTCTCCAAGAGAGGATTATAGAACTTATTATGATTAATTAATGGTGTTACTTTTTAAAAAAGGAACTACATGTCTACTTAACCTGGAAAATTTCAAGTAGATTTCTTTTGATTCCATTATGTAATGCTCATAATAAAAATCACTGCCACTTTTTGAGTAAGAGGTATATAGCAGGTACTATATATTCAACCTCACATTTTGGAAAAAAATCTGTGTTTTAGACATGTTGTGAAATTTGCTCACATCTCTATGACTGAAAGCACCTTAAGAACTTTAAAAAATTTTGCCTATATTTTATGTTGATTGGGGTCCTTGAGAAAAATGAAATATTTAAACTGGAGAAATAGGGAGTGTTTAAAAACATCCATGTGTCCCTCAACCAAAGAATGGATAAAGAAAATATGATTCACTTACACAATGGAATACTACTCAGTTATTAAAAACAAAGACATCATGAAATTTATAGGCAAATGGATAGAACTAGAAAATACCATCCTAATTGAGGTAACCCAGATGCAAAAAGACATGCATGCTATATATTCACTTATAAGTGGATATTATCCATGTAATACAGGACACCCACCATATACTCCACAGACCCAAAGAAGCTAAGTAACAAGGAGTCCCAAGGGAAGATGCTTGAATGTCACTCAGAAGGGGAAATAAAATTGTCTTGGGAGGTGGATAGAGGGAGAGAACTGTGTGAGAGAGGGGCTAGCGAGGGGAATCGGGTAGGGAGAGATGATGAAGTGTAGGGAGAACCCAGGGGAGGTGCATCTCTAGGACATGCCAGACCTGGGATGAGGATGCTCCAGGGAGTCTACAAGGTTGACTCTAGCTAAGACTTCTAGCAGTAGGGGATATGGGTCCTTAAGTAGCCAGGCAGGATTCCAAGTGGAGGGCTAAGGACATCAACCCATCTACAAATACTTTGACCCAAAATTTGTCCTTCCTACAAGAAGTGCAGGGACAATGATGGAACAGAGACTGAGGGAATGTCCAACCAATAATGATCCCAACTTGAGACCCATCCCAAGGGTAAGCACAAATCCTTGACACTATTAATGATACTCTGTTACTCTTGCAGACAGGAATGTAGTATAACTGTCCTCTGAGAGGCTCCACCCAGCAGCTGACCAAAACAGATACCCACAGCCAAATATTAGACCAAAGAGCATACAAGGGCTGGACCTAGCCCCCATCCCCACATATCTAGCAGATGTGTAGCTTGGTCTTTGGGCAGGTTCTCCCAACAACTATAGCAGGGACTTACTCTGATTCTGTTCCCTGTCTAAGGATCTTGTTCTCCTAAATGGGCTGCCTTGTCTGGCCTCAGTGAGAGAGGATGTACCTAGTCTCACAGTGACTTGAAGTGCCAGGGTGAATTGGTACCCCTCCCTGAGATAAATAGGAGGGGGAACTGAGGGTGGGGCCATGTGAAGAAGAAGAATGGGAGGAGAGGGGGGCTGAGATGGGGTATAAAGTGAATAAATATATAAATTAGTAGGAAAGTTGTCTGGATAGCCAACAAGTTGCTCACCTATTTTTTCTTCTTACAGAGAGTATATAGAGGCTAAGAAAGATGGTGCCGAACCTGGAAGTGAACTGGTACAGTTGAAATCTATAGCCACTACTGCTCAATAAGGAGAAAGTAGTTGGAGAAAGTGACTGACAGATATGCACAGAAGAGTTAACCTTGACACTGAATCCCTGGCCTAGCCCACTTATGAAGTGGAATGAAGTGGAACCTCTGTGAGGTATTTATGGGCTTATAAATATCTTCAAACTGTCTTTCTATTCTGAGAAATTCATGAGCCCTTACCCCATGCCCTTTCCTTATTGCCACTCAGTTTTCAGCCTTACTCATTCTAAGCCTCTCAGTAGCTAAACAACTTAATAGTCAATCAACTTGAACTACTGTAGAACTATAACATAAGCTGTCTCTCTTGCTAAAGGAAGTGGACAACTATGTTCATGGCTTGGATTTGTGCCCTCTTGGCAGTTTACACGCTATGTATGCCTTTAAAGCCCATCTGTGTATAGGACTGAGCATCATAATAGCATTTAACTGCTATCTAGTGTTAGCATGCTATGCAGATCCCTGTGTGAGCCAGATCTGAAATTTTATCTTTCCTATCTTCTGATCAAAGAGAACTCCAGATGAAGTCATATATGTGGATTAAAGGCAATATAGCAAAACACAGGTATGTGTCAAGGAGTATGAGCTTCCGAATTGTGCAGTTTATTTATGCCATTTCTATAATTGTCCAACCCAGTATTGTATATACCATTTCAAATTTAAAACTGTATTCTTCAGTGAAAGAGAATTTTATGGAAATATAGAGTAAATAACACCTGGCTCATAGATGGCAGTTAGCTTGGTCAGGCTTTCAGTTTTCTACTAGTATCTAGCAGCAGGCAAGATCTTTTCTAAAATAGAATTGTTGGCAGAACATTGGGCTGCTGAGATCTATTGGAGGCTCAATGCATTTCTATTGTTTGCTCTCACACACTTCTAATATTACTCTGTTGAGAGATAAGCACTACTGCCCAAGTTTTATCTTATCCCAGGTCCAACCTAATGTGTTAAAGAAAGGAGAATCAAACATATTTGGCATAACAGCATTATGATAGTCTTTAAGGAGAACTAGTTAATCTCGTTTAGAAGTGATATATCCTACCAGATTCCAGACCCCACACTCCAAGGAATGTAAATGATATAGCCAGTTTGGAATTTTTGTGGTATTATCACCCACCCTCTGCCACGCATATATCATGGCTGCCTACTTATTATTTACTGACTGTGTCTATTCACTGGGCCAAATTATCTTAATGTCATAATCATACTGTATCTGAAGAATATTCTTCAGGAAATGAAAATGATTAAATACTCTCCAGAATCCATTATGGAAAAGAACATGTGAGCATATCCCTGAGTATGCTTTGTTAAACTGTTGTCCTAATGGGAAGGCAAATGGCTTCTGATCATCATTGCTGACAGGAATGACTTATAATTTTGGTTAGGTCAGTGGCTATAAACTAGGTGCCAGAGAGTCTATTTATTTGCTCGTATAAAATTAACACTTCTAGAATCACAGCTGTGTCTGTATGCATTATATTAAGTCTGTGATGATCTACAGTCACTTACCAAGATCTATCTTGTACTGGTTAAACTCTCTAGTCAAATAAGGATAGGGATAGCTATACTAATATTTTCAAGCTTTAATGGTGGAATTTGATTTTTGTAATACTTCATATAGCATTACTGCTATTTCATTTATACTAATGTGACCTAAGAGGTATTTTTAGGGCTCCCATTTATCCCTCACTACTATATGCACCTTAACTTCATAAATCAGGAAGCCAGAGGGAATTCATTCCATTATTTGTGTGTGTGTGTGTGTGTGTGTGTGTGTGTGTTTCATTGTATAGTCTGAGGCTGAAGAAATAAACTTAGGGTGTGTTAATAGCCTTGGTGTATTTGAATCTAGATGCTGTAGCCTGCCTTTTTTGTTAAAATCTTAAAAACCTGCTCCCATAAATGTTACCTAGACTCCTGACAAAATGATTCAATCAGGGCTTATAGCTATTTCTGGTAAACTTTCTTTTCATTTCCTAGATCTTGTACTTGTTCATATGGCATTATGGTAGCTTTCATTTGGGGATGCTACCATGGCACATTTGATCACAGCAATGCTTTTACAAAATGAGGAAAGTAAGCTACAAATTAGGTATCACATATTCTATTTATTTGGTTCTGAAAAAGTATCAGTACCAAAACCATGGCTATGATTGAAATCATCATTTGTTTTGAGGAAAACTGTAGAGTCTGCCTTCTCCATTAAGAGAGTCTAAACGTTATCTATTTTCTTTGTGTCTGCCCAAATGCACATATCTTTTTCTTAGGATCTCATTTAGTAGTTTGCTAGCATTGCTCTCAATTTTTTAAAAATAATTTATTTATTTTTTCTCAAATCGTAATTAATTCACACAGGGGTTATAAACACAGGAAGACAGGGTGTGGGGAAGGGAATGACACTGGAGTGTGGGTGTTCAGGTGGAATACAGATATCTTTCAGAACCTGGTATCAGCTGGGTGAAGGTTCAGGGGACAAGTCACTATGACTCTGCCTGTGACTCACTTGTCCTTATCTAAGTTGGTATTGTCTGCCAAGGGTACCTATTTACAAGGTCTATGACTACTTGGGCTGGTAAATTTCCACAAAAGCTGCCTGTTTACAATAGATTATAGCCATCTGTTTCAATGTTTTTCCACTGAGACCCAAGACTTGGTGTTACTATACATGTATGACAGGCTTATTGCTGATTTTAGGCCTATGGCTGATTTTAGGCCTTCAGTGTGTAATCAGGGCTGCCTCTGGCATCTCCTCCCTTCTCTAAGTATAGAAGAGCTGTGGCAATTCTAATCTTGCGAAGGCAGGGATAGAGGCCTGACCTCCAGTAATTGAAGAGGACCTTGTAAGGGCTCCGGTCCCCCTGTTGTTGTCCAGTGAGGCATGAGGGCCATCCCCATCCCCATGTCTTTTTCCTGGAGAGGGGATACTTTTGTCATCAACCCCTATGCAGTCAGGCTTGTCCCTCAGGGAACCCAGATAGATATTTTTGTCTTTTATTTATATTCCCTTGCAGTGCTTAGCCTCGCAGCCTAAGCAAGAATTCAGATTGCCAGTCAGAGGGGGTTCTGGGTGGCCCCTCTCTGCTTGGTCTAGGGGCAGAAGTCCCTCCTTTTAGGTTGGGTGGAGATGGGTTTTGAGAACACCCTGTATAAAGTAACAACCTCATCTTGAGTCTCGTGGTCCTCCATAGCTAATGTTTGCCTTTGAAAAGGCAACAAGTTTATCAACAATTTCAGCAAGGGAAGAGTTAAACGCCCTGTTCTTGTTCCCCTTGTGTCTTCCAATCTTCTGCTACTGCTTCTACCAATTGAGGATGAACCTTAAGCAGGTAAGAGACTGGTTAGTTTCTGTGAGAGGAGGGAAGTTACAGGACAGAATGCCAGTCTATAGAGAGTATATTTGAGGTTCAAATGAAAGCATCCAGCACAGTTTTAAGTCCTGTGCTTCTCATCATTATTTTCTAAAATGCTGGCTCTGATCTCCTGTTTATAATACCTATAGCGAGAGAAATTTTTAAGAGAATTTCCTATTATTTTTATCTCTACAGGATTTCATTTCTTTGTGACCAGGGAACCCAATTCACAGCAGCATTTATTAAGCAGTCAACAGATGGCAGTGACCACAGTGTGTTCTAAGGACAGTTAGTGTTCCTACTAATAGTTTAAAGCATAGTGCACTTCACATACTTTTGATACACTGAAATATGAAGTAAGGAAATTGTGTAAGAAAATAAGTGTCAGCATATACCTACATTAATTCTATGATCAGCCACTAATAATTTATTTAATCAAAGATCATTGAATAGAGTATTTCCAACATATAGGCAAGCAAAACAAAAAATCATAAATTTTGTGTTATAATAGCGAAGTCAGGCAAACATTGTGATGGCTAGTTTTTATCTCAACTTGACACAAGCTATAATCATTTGAGAGGAGGGAGCCTCAGTTGAGAAAAATGCCTTTATAGGATGGGCTGTAGGCAACCTGTAGGGCATTTTCCTATTTCATAATTGATGGAGGGCCCAGCCCATTCGTGGGCAATGTCAACCCTGGCTGGTGGTTCTAAGTTTTATAAGAAAGCAGGCTGAGCAAGCCAGGGGGACAAGGCCAGTAAGCAGCACCCCTCCATGGTCTTTGCATCAGCTTCTGACTCTAGGTTTCTACCATACATGAGTATACATGAGTTCCTCATGATTTCCCTCAGTGATTGATCATTACCTAGAAATGTAAGTAAAATAAGTCCTTTCATCCCAAAGTTGCTTTTTATCATGTTTTTTTTTATTCATTACAGCAAATCCAACTACAGACAAATGAGGACATTCTGAAGAAAATAAATGAAAAACTGTTTCAGAAATTTTCACTGATATTGTTAAAAGGAGGAGTCATAGCTATTTCATGGTCTCTTCTCTATGACTGTGATTCTTGAAGTTCATACCTTTTTAAATTTTTAATAATTTTTTGAAATTAAAATCATATCATTTCCTCCTTCCCTTTCCCCTTTACAACCCCTTCCATGCACTCCCTTACTCTTTCTCATGTTTATGGCTTCTGTTTCTTTAATTGTTTGCTATATAAGAAAATAACTGTAAACCTAGTGGCTTACATACCTTTAAAAAGCTAAGTATCAATCATTTTATATGATTTAGTTAACAGTTTTGGTCAGGGTGAGGCTGAATGAAACTGGTTCATCCAAGATGGCATTGTTCACAGTTCATAGTTGAGCTATGTCAGATGAGGCAGGCAATAACTGGGCTCTGTGTCTCTCGCCATGTAGTACAACAGCCTGGGATTATGTATATTGGCATGATTATAGGAGTCCTAAGAAGTAGAAAGGCAAGCCCTAGAGTACATGTACTTTTACAATCATTGCTTATGTCACATACGCTACTCTCCATTAACTAGAGCAGGCCACACGGACAAGGGCTGAATCAAACTATGTTGGAAATAATCAAGGATGGGGCATGAGAGAGAAGAGAGACGACTGCAGCCTTATTTGCAAATAACTTCCCTCAATGGTTACAGTTTTATAATTAAATGACTTTCTCCTCTGAATTGCTCATATCAGAAGCCTTAAAATTATTTCTCACCTCTCTTTTTCTCAAGTGTAAAAAGAAAATTATCTAATTAGTTAAATAAAAAGCATTTTGTTGGAAATAATTTTCTCTTAGTACCTTAATAATGTAACCATTCAAACGTTTTTGATAACAGAATCATTACTTTTAATTAATTATATAAGAAACCAGAAGAAAAATGACACAACTGTCAGAATCAAATAAGACATTTATTTTAAATCCAAGCAATATATTTCATTTTATTTCTTACAACTATTCGAAGGGGTAATCATTAGTAAGTGACAACATTTAAGCACTTAGAAAAATATTAAGCACAACTTCTGTTTTAGGTGATTGTATGCTTGCTTCTTATCAGAGAGTTGGCAGCCGGTAAAATTAGCTGGTTTTCTAAATACCTGCATCGTCTATTTTCTTCTAGCTAATTGACTGGTTTCTTCTGTTGCTGCCTGCCTCCTAAGTGGGTCACATTCCCCCTTGGAGAACTGAATGGTGCTCAAATTTCCCACAAAATATCATCAGCTAGCACAATTGTTCACACATCTTTTAGCAAACTCTGAACAGGAAACTTTTCCTTCATGAATAGGTAGAATGGGATATCCAGCAACTGTTGATCCACACTCAAATTAGCTTCATAACAATTCTGTGCCTTCAGACCCCCCAAAGCTCCCAGAGACTAGACCACCAGCCAAAGAATACACATGGAGGGACCCATGGCTCTGGCCGCATAGGTGTCAGAGGATGGCCTTTTTGGACATAAGTGGGAAGAGTAGCCCTTGGGGCTGAGGGTGTTCAATGCCCCAGTGTAGGGGAATGCTAGGGTGGAAAGATGGGAGTAGGTGGGTGGGAGGGGGAGCACCCTCATAGAGCCAGAGCGAGGGGGGATGGGATAGGGGTTTTCAAAGGGGAGACCTGGAAAGGGGAAAACAATTGAAATGTAAATAAAGAATATCCAAAAAACACAATTTTGTGCCTCAGTTTACTCACCTGAAAAGCAGTAATTTGACTTTCATTTCTTCTCCCAATCTGTGGTTCTTTGAGTCAAAGTTGTTCTTCCTATGCAACAGACTCAGCACTCTATTAATCACATTTATGGAGGAGGGAACCTGACTCAATATTGGTAAAAATTGGAGGCAAGATTGATCATAAACAATATCTACTATCCTGTATATACCATGATTCAGATATACATGGAAAACTCAAGGAACAATGCCAGGAAGAATATCTAAAACTTCACGTGCACCATTTCCAATTGTGTGTGGTTTGCACTGGTTCTACACTTGAGCCTGATGTTTCCTTAAAATGTTAGAAAATATCTGTGACGATTTCCTTATGGTTGGAATGCCATTTACTTGCTTTGCAGAATTTCTCAAGCTGAGTGAATAGGGAGGCTCTGCCATTTTGGGGAGCCAGTTCCCTTTGAGAATCTGCTATGCTTCTGAATTCAGTCGTCTTCAACCTTCTTTGTATGTGCAAATATGCAGGCATTGCACATACACGTGATTAAGGAGACGTCTGATTTTCTGAAACTTTTTAAACTTTGTACAATCCTACTTTTTATACCCCATGGGTCAGTGTGCTTTGCTTTTGGGTTCTATTCAGAAATGCAACCTATGTCCTGTGATATTTTCCTTGTTTCCTTCAGTATTTTCATTGTTTCCCAATTTTAGTGGGTTTTAAGTTAATATATTTGTTGTAATTTCAATTGATTTTTGTTCAGGGTGAGAGATGGGGATCTAATTTCATTCTCTGCAGGAGCATATTTAGTTTTTCCTGCATAATTTTATCCAAAGGCTATTTTTGTCTGTGTTTTTGATGCCCTTTTCAAACATGCTGTGTTCATAGCTGTTTTGCTTCTCTCTAGGTCATCTATCAAATTCTTTTGGCAATGCCAGAAACATAAGCTGGAGAAAAGAAAGCATCTTCAAGAAATAATACTGGGAAAACTGCATGTCCATATGCAGAAGAATGAAATTAGACCCATATCTATCATCTTACACAGAAACTAACTCCAACTGGACCGATGACCAAAATGTAAAACCTGAAACACTAAACCCATTAATAGAAAACAGGCAGTACACATGATATACATGGTATGCATGTAGGAAAGGGCTTTCTGACTAGGACTCCATTTGCCCAAAAACTAAGGCCAGCAATTGACAAATTGACTTCATAAAACTGAAAGTCTTCTGCACTGCTAAGGAAACAATCAACTCGGTGAAGAGGAAATCCATAAAATGGGAAAGACATTTTGATAGCTGTATATCTAACTTAAGCGTAATATCCAGAATATAAAAATAACTCAAAAAAACAAAGAATAAGTAAATGACCCATTTGAAAAAGTGGGTCAGGGAGCTGGATAGAGAATTCTCAAAAGAAAAATGGCTAAGAAATATCTCAAAAAATGTTCATTATATCTTGCTGTGATGGCTAGGTTTATGTCAACTTGATATAAACTATCATCATCTGAGATGAGGAAACCTCGATTGAGAAAATGCCTCCATAATATCAGGCTGTAGAAATTTTATTAATTGGTGATCAATGGGGAAGGTTCTAGCCCATTGTGAGTGGTACAATCACTGAGCTAGTAGTAGTGGCTTCTGTAAGAAAGCAGACTGATCAAGCCAGTAAGCATGCCCCTCCACAGTCTCTGCATCAACTCTTGCCTCTAAGTTCCTGCCCTGTTTGAGTTCCTGTTTTGACTTTCTTCCATTAACAATGATGTGGATGTTTTAGCAAATAAAGCTTTTTTTCTTTTACAGTTTACTTTTTGGTCATGGTATATTGCTGCAGCATTAGATACCCTAGCTAAGACACTTACAATCAGGGAAATGCAAATCAAACAATTTTGAGAGTTAATATTACCCCAGTCATAATGACAAAGATCAACAAAATAACCTACAACAAATGATGGAGAGGATGTGGAAAAAGAAAAACCCTCATTCACTGTTGATGTGGTTGCAAACTGGTCCAGACAGTATGAAAATCAGTGTGGAGACTTCCCATAAACCTAAAAATAAATCTACCATGTGACCTAGCTATTCCACTCCTCAGCATATGTCCAAACGACTGGACATCCTACTCTGTAGATACTTGCCCAGCCATATGCTTCTCTGTACACAATAGTTAGAGAATGGAATCAACCTAGATGTACTTCAACTTATGAACAGATAATGAAAAAATGATACATATACACCATGGGATGAAATCAAAACATTGAAAATAAGCAATCAGAGTCAGAAAAGGTCATATTGAGTCTGATAACCAAGACACAGAAAGACAAACATTGCAAGTTCTCTCTCATAAGAATCTCCTCACTACAAATCTTCAGGTGAGGATAAATATTTCAGAGTAACTACAGAAACCAGGAAAGTAAAAAGTATTCATTGCAAGGGTAAGGGGTTAGGGATTGAGAAAGAAGGGAATATAAGGGTACGGTGATATGATTGGGAAAATAGGAAAAAAACTGGGGCTCTAATTAAAGAATAGGACAGAGATAAATATATAAGGAGGGTGAAAATAACAGTAAGGATGTATGAATAAGGAATCACACTACTACTCATTTACCTAAAAATAACTAAAATACATATAATACATATAAGTCTGTGTACACATATTTATATATAGTTTAAAGTAAATTTCCCCATCTTACCTGACAATGTTCCTTCCAAGAGCCAAATATCACTTAACAAAAACACTAAAACCAGGCAGGAGAAAACTTTTTCATATTGTTGGTCTGAGTTATAAGAAAAGACTCCCCTACCCCAAACAAACATGCTGTTGCTATTAGTCTTGGCTCTCTCCCAGAGGACGTTGTGTCTTTATTTCTGAAGACACAGTATACTTCAGACTCAGGGGCTAGAGGCTCCTAAGCTGGAACTGATCTGAATGCCTCCTCTGGAGGAACAGCTTTTGTGGCACCAGAAGGCACTATGCAAATGTGTAGCTATGATGCCTGTATACCAAATGACCAACATGGCAGCTTAACCTTAAAACTGCAGTAGTGGTACATAGACCTTCATAGCAGCCAACAGCTGGGCATAAGACCTGCTCAACAAGAGAGAAATCATACCTAGTACTGGAAACCAAGTGAACAATGCCAGGGTTAATGAAGTCATGTATCTCAGAGGAGAACTACTACTTTACTAAACCGGCATAATCCCTAACTACATTCTAAAAACATATCCTTATACCCATGGACAGATGTAATGTTCACAGGTCAAGAAAACTTCTCTTTGCAGCAGTTGGAGACCACAGCAGAAAACCACAACTAATCAAAATGCAGAGTTGTAGTGCCCACTCTCAGTGGATACAACTATGAAATAACTCCTGTGTCTAAGTTCAGGGAACATTGTGGAAAAGGGTGTAGAAAGATTGTATGAGCCAGAGGATCAGAACGTTTGCTGGGGGACTGTGTCTCCTAGTAATGTCAATGGTTACACACATAAGGTGGCATCAGTATAGCTGCCTAAACATGAGCTGAATAGGGATAAAAATAGACATTCCAAAATGGATGAGGGAAAGCCCATAAATGTAACCCTACATAAAGAACTACAGGCAATGAAGGAATGGTGAAAGTTCAAGAAGTAGTATTCCCTGGGGAAGCGCACACTAATTGGTTATCCAAACCCAAATGGCAAGCACTGAAAAGCTGCATACAAGAAACCTTTATACAAACAAGAAGAGTGCATTTAGGAAGGGAAAATGATGTAATTATACTAATCTCAAAAGTAAAAGAAAAAAATTAAAAACTGACACTATTGGTATGAATGACTGTTTTGGTGCCAGTACCAAGTTGTGTTTATCACTGTGGTTCTGTAGTATAGTTTGATACTCCCCAAGCTGTGTTCTTTCTGCTTAGAATAACTTTGGCTATCTGTCCTTTTGTGTTTCTACATTGTATTTGTATTTTTAGTTCTGTGAACAACGTCATCGGGATTTTGAGGGAGATCATACAACAAAATGATCAGAGAGCCTGAAAAATAGAAAAGAAAACCACTGTTATCTATGCTTCAGACAAGGGTTCACTTCTTGGAAATATAAAGACATGGATTAAAAACCTCCACAAACTCACAATCAAAAATGGGCTAATGATCTGAATATAAAGTTCTCAAAAGAAGAAATAAATATGGTCAATAAATATATTTAAAACAAATAGAGCTGTTACAAGTGCCTACATGTTGTGACAGTGTTGTGGAGTTGGTATGGGTATAAGAAGGACCAGTTAGAGAGAAGGTGGTTGATGAAAGAGGAGAGTGTAGTGGGATAGACCACGATGGGGTATATACAGGCATGATATTGTCAACTTTTTTTAATTTAAAATTTTAAGACTTGTTCAATATCTCTAGCCTTGAGGAAAATGAAAATTAACGTTCCTTTGAGACTCCATCTTAATGTCAGTCAGAATGGTCACTCCATCAAGGGAACAAATAACAACAAAGGCTGGTGAGGATATGATGAAAGAGAAACTTTTATCCACTCTTCATGAGAATATGAAAGCAGCACAGGTACTATAGAAATCAGCATAGAGACTTCTCATATGACTAAAAACTAGGACTACCGTATGACCCAGCTATACCACTCCAAGGCACATACACAAAAGACTCTACATCCTCCTATAGAAACACTTGCTATTCTGTGATCATTGCTGCTCTATTCACAAGACCTAGGAATTGAATTCAGCTAAAGTGTCCACAAACAGATGACTTTTCTTCCTCAGCTGCCTGTTTAGCACCTCTCTATACTACAGAAGCTATCGAGAAGGTTGGAAGCTTCTAGATCAATACAAACTTGATTTCTCCCTTCACCATGATAAATGTATATGCTGTCTTCAGCAATAGAGACTTACATCAATTCTCGTGGTTAATGGAGAGTGATATCACTAGCTCTCAGAGTTTATTGGAGAAGTTCTTTGTGCATTGGATGATGGTTAATCCAGGAATTCACAATAGGTCAAGATACAAAGAATAAATGTCGGTGGAGTACTGGTCAATGTCAAATGATGCATCCATATCAACTTCTCCCAAAAGGCTAAAGAAGCTGTTGAGCAAAAGGAGGAAGAAAAATCTTAAGAGTAAGAGGTTAGAGAAGACCAGAGCAAACCCAGAGCACCTTCTGGACATGACACAACCTTTCAGCTCATTAACTCCCAGAAGCGTGGTTTCTTGATCAAGACTTACACAAGACCAAGCCAGTCAATATTCTAGCATGGAGGGTTGGGACTCATGAGCTGCCACCACTGAGAAGCTACTGACAGTTCATGGCTTCTAGGGAAGGGAAAGTCGATTTTCTATAAGAGTTTAATGTAGTTCCTGGAAGGCTCAATGCTCCTGTAGGTGCTGCCACACTCATCTGTATATATGCAAAACAAATTGTACTCAGTTGGTTATAAAAAATAGAGGATACAAAGTTTGTAGGAGTTAGGGGTGAAATGAGGGTGAATAACATCCAAATACATTGTATGCATGTGTGACAGTCTCAAGAACTAATAAAAACATTATGTTAAAAATAATAGAAAGAACATTCCATGGGCCTGAGTGCCATGGAAAAAATGTATGTATTTTGGATAACAGCCCCAGTAACTATTGTTAAGCTGTGTCATGACTGATCCTGTGGCCAAACCTCAGAAGGTCATGGAGCCAGTAAACCTTCTCCATTTGAAAGTAAATTCCTTACTTCCAGCTAAATTCTATCTCCTATGGTATTTACTACCCCTTTCATCACTTTTCTCTATGCTTCCCAGGGCTTCCCTGTTCAGTAAGTGGTTTATGCACGTAGTGTTACACTGAGGTCATGAATCCTAGAGGACAATCGCCTGTCATCACATTTAACTTTTTGAGAATGTATTAGAAAAATTCAATTTTTTTCATTGTCATCTAGTTCCTACGTTATATTTGAAATCTCTGCTTCTTTTTTTCTCTCTCCTGATCTTAGAAGCACACAAACAGCTCCATAGCTTCCCATACATCATGTGAATCTGACTTCCTTTTCCCTTAGCAACAGTAGCTATTTCATACACAGAACTAAAGGCACCTGTGTAGTGGGCCAAAAATGTTGTTTTGGAAGAATTAATTGTACATTGATTATAAGTTTTGATATCTGCACATGTTTTCTTCCAATTCACACTAATCTTAAAGTTCTGTGACCTTCATTAGTGTATAATGGACATGACAATTCATGACATTTTTAATTCTAATACAAATTCATAGAATTTGTATTATTTGTATCTTATGAGACTTATAAGACCTCAGATTGACACCAAAATCATTCCTGCTAGTTCTTATGATCAGGTAATAACATAAGTGCATTTTAGTTCTTCCAACAGTATTGCATTACTATTTTGATTTGCTTCACCTTCTGTTCGGTGTTCTGTCCACTTGGAAAACATTTTTGTCCACATTCATCCTTCTCAAAGGCAACTATTGGAGTGAAGATAGCAGAAGGATAAAGGCAGCCATCCTTAGAGCCTTCCTACGGCCAGAAGTTTTCTCTCTGAGGAGAAAACAAAGGATTCCTTCCATCTACAGTGTGGCAGAGTTACCTGTGGCTTTGTGTCACAATCCATCTCTTATGACTTGTGAAGTTTGCTTCAGCTCATGGGTTTGCAGCCAATTTGGGGAGCCAGAGCCTTATGTGACCTACAGTTTCAACCTGCAAGAGATTTAAAGACTACTTGATCAACCTCTAAACATTACTTTAGATTCCTTTCTTAGTGTTTCCATAGCAAGTGGCAATTTGAATGCATTTCTCCCCTTCAAAGATGTGTGGCTCTACCTTCTTTAGAACCTTAGGAGGAAATTTAATCATTCCCTTAACTAAATAGGATCAGCATGTACTTGAAAGTCTCTTAAAACCACAAGGTAGGATTCCAATTTAGGCAAGAATTTTGTTTATCTGTCATAAAACTATAATCTACTAGAGAAAAATAATAGTTAAGTGTATCATATCTTTAATAAGTAGTACACAGTAAAAGGTAAAGGAAACACTTTACCAATTACTTCATGGAATTTTGCCAAAGGTATACATGGGGGAGGAGCCATTGTGTCATGTGGAAAGGAGTACATTGAAGCGTTCCAGAAATCAAAGAAGTTGCTAAGAGCCTTTCACAGAAACTACATGGTAACTATTGCTCTCCTAAAATTAATGTTTGTCTGTGTACTTCTTCAGTTTAGAAACATTTTGGCATAAATTATTTTAATTTGATTTTAGATTTGAGACAGTTGTGACAGATAGCTTCAAATTTATCACTTCTGCCATCTATCTTTGTACTGTTCATTGTGAAGAATAATCAAAATCATAATTTATTTTTTAAATAATAGCTCATGACTTTAATGTCTCCATTCAAAAAATTAAGCTTAGAATTGAGTCACTGGGCTTTTTCTCTTCTCAACACCTCCATGTTCAAAATTCTCACATCTCTTACTAGCCAGCCAATATTTGTTGGGAGCCGACTC
>NW_021604606.1:1676293-1703570 GCF_004785775.1 Grammomys surdaster | reverse complement strand
CCGACCGGAGCAGCAGAACCGGCCGGCCTTTACAAAGTAGCAGAACCTGACGGCCGTTACAAAAGAAACGGCAGTTACAAATATTCCCTAATAGCTGCAGTTAATTGGGCTCAACAAACTCCAGTTTCAGCACAACCTTCTTTGTAGTTTTAGCCATTTGCAAAAATAGGCTTAGTCTTTCCACCATAGCTACTCTGTTTCCTGTTACAATGCAGCTTTCCCTGGGTATACAAGGAATATTTTCCCTTCTTTTACTGTGTCACTTCCTGGGGTTGGTGCTTGCAACAATTTTGCAGAATGTCTGGCAGATCATAGGAACATTCACATGTTCCCAAGAGCACTATTGGCACAGAAAGAAAGAGGCAAGGACAGCAGCCCAAAATTAGGATTTTTATTACAATTTTTATTCTGTGAGAATTACACACACTCACATACACACACACAGAGACACACACAGACACAGACAGACAGACAGACAGACACACACACACACACACACACACACACACATATATATATATATGAGTGGCTTCTTTCCTTTCTCCTGTGTTTCTATTAATGGTCAGTTGCCAGTATAAACTTCACTGATGTGCAAGTATAAAGAAGAGGACAGTGATATGTCATGAATATATATATATATGGCATGTGTATGTGTATGTGAAATAAAGTATGATCCTATCAACCCTTCATTTCCTACATCCATATTTTCCTGTAACCTCCTAACAAATCCTCCTGTTAACATCATGTCTTTTTTTCCTTATTAATAACTCATTAATTTCAATGGGTGCTGCCTATATGTGCATGGTGTAGCCTCATCCACTGGAAGATAGAAAACCGGCCAGTGGTACATCTTCATAAAATAATTATTCTCTTTTTCCCATATCTTCTCAGTAAGGGATGAGGCCTGGAAAGCAACTACCCATTTACGCTAGAATTCTCGCTGGTTTGATGTCATGTTGAAAGACCCTTGCGAGGGGAGACCCTCGCTCAAGTTGTGGGAATTCACGGCCACCCAGAAACTCAAGAGACCAAACTTGCTGCAAACCGCAAAAGGCTTTATTTCAGTATTTCAGCCAGCTGAGGCCTAGATTCACAAGAGTAGTGTCGACCTCAAGGCCAGAGGGAAAAGGGTATTTAAAGGAGAAAACCACAAACCAGAAGGGTACAACCCAGGGCGTGAGGGGGAATCATAAGAATATCAGCAGACAGTATCATAAAAAAGTGGAAGGTCCCCAGTCCATTCGATCATGTGGGAAACACACCCTGTGTACTTTTTTTTCAAGAATTTAATCTTGTTTAATTATCTATCATGTGGCCAGCCAATTCTTGGAACAAACCAGATGACTGGTATTTTCTTTATGGTCAAAGAGTTCCTAGAACCCAGAGCCCAGAGCCTATGAACCAGATGACCCACATTCTTGGTTACGAGCTTTTGTGGTCTGCTAAGTTCCTGGAGCACAGATGGCCTGGCTTCAGCCTCTATATGCTATGGGTCTCAAAAAAGGTTTACTCTTTTCAATGTCATTCTTGGACAAGTAACCACAACTCCTGTGAGAATATTTGCCCTTCTTGCACTGTGTCACTTCCTGGGCTTGGTGCTTGTGACATTTTTGCAGAATGTGTGCAAAATGAGTACAATAGCCATGCCATGTCTGAAAGCCATTTCTAGTTGAAAGTATTATCTTCAGAATATTATTCCTATCACAGAAACATGGGCTTGGGTCTAAACATTGTGTTTGAAATTTGTTTGGGACTAAAAATATTTCTTATGCAGGTTTTGATAAACAGGCTATGTGATCAGTATTTTGGAGGAACCTTTAAAATCATATGACACTCAGCATAAAACATTCTCCCCCTTTAGTTTCATTAAAATCACAACTGAGGTAGAGCCTAGAACCAGAAGGTTCCCTCATGGCAATTAGAATCCAGCAGTCTCAGTTAAAAATCTCAGAGCTTGAATGTGCTTTTTCTAACATTGGCTGTCTTGTCTAGTAGCTTCAGTATTAAAAAAAAAAAACTAACCTGGAATATTTTCTGAAGAGGTACATGGTTTCACGGTGTACCACCAATAGCACCTTGATTTTCGTGACTTCCCAAAACTTCCTTATCTTACACAATTTAAATAAGCAGATAATGTTTATTTTTGTGGTGTCTCCCTATATCTTTCAAAATCCACATGTCTCCTCTTCAGTCTAATGCTTTATTTCCATTCCTGATTGAAATAAGAAAATAAATATAAGTCATCTCCCTGGACTTTTCATTTTCCAGAAACAATAATGTCTACCCACTTCTTTATTTCTCTTGATGCCAAAAACATTACCATCCCATTTTTCCATTCCTTCTTATCCCTTCTTCCCACCCTTCCTTCATTTTTAGTTTATTTTTGGATAGGGCCTTCTCAACCAAGGCTGGCCTTAAGTTTGCTTTGTAGCTGTAAATGGCCTTGAGTTTTTTTGATCCTCAGGCACCCACCTTCACAGCGCTGGCATTACAGGTGTGTGCCACCATTACCAGTTCATATGGTGCTGGGGATGAATCTCAAGGCTTTGTAAATGCTAGGGACTCTACCAACTAAATCTCCAGCCTTCCTATATTTCTTTGTTTTCACTGTTTCTTTATTTCCTACTGTCTTACTTCTAAAAAGGACTAAAGGAAATCTATTTTGCCCTGCAAAAAGGGGATAGAGTAATTACTATAGAGCTTTTCTAGATGACCACAGTGCTACAAAGGTCTGGGGTCCTATGGTTAGACAAAAAAGCCCTCCTTGCAGCTCTTGTCATTTTTCCAAAATTTACGCACAAATATTTAGAAGATGGAACTAGAGTATATTCAAGTACACACAAATAGTTCAGTAATATATTTGTGTGTATATATATATATATATATATATATATGTGTGTGTGTGTGTGTGTGTGTGTGTGTACATACATTATATATGTATATGATGCATATGTATATGTGTATGCATATGTGTATATGTATATTATATATATATATATATGTATATATATATATATAGTGTGTGTGTGTGTGTGTACTATGAACAGTGAATGAGAGTATAATAAAGCAAATGGAAAAAATGTTAATAACCAGAGGTGATTATAGATAAAGAGCTAAAATATCAGTTGTGCTGTGTATTATTTATGTTCCTGAAATTCTTCATGCTTGAAACTACCTCCAAATAAAATGTTGATGCTAGTCTTTTTAGATGGAGTTTTTAATGTGGAACAATACAACATGTACAGCTTTGTTTTCTAAGAAGTGGGATTTTAAAGTGAATGTGACACACCAGAACAGAAGAAAAGAAAGAAGGCCAAAGATCTTTCTCAGGCATATCCCATCTCTAGACCTTCCATGTTTCCTCTTTTATTCATTTAGTTGTCTGCTTCTCGGGAAATGTACTCCTTTCTGCCTGCCCTGTTCAATCTTTGGGTGGGTGGATAAGGTCTACACAAAGCTTTCCCTGTCTCAGTGTGTTCTTTATGTTTTTTCAAGTGCTTGTTTTGACAACCTACCTACACAGCAAACAATGAATCTAGCTAAAAACCAAAACCAATGAGGAGAGGCTCCATGACAGATAGTTTTTCTTCATTTTCAGATGTTCATTTTTTTCTGGTTTTACCTTCTGGATGCTGGGTTAAGGATAAATGAATGGCCAAAAAGCAGGGTCTGTGTCATGGGGTCAGGCAGGAACATGAATGGTGTAAAGCAGGGTTTGTGCTATTGCCTAATCAGCCACCATTTCCCCACTTTCCTGTTCAGTGTGGCATTACAAGTTCTCACATTCAGATAGGGCCTTCATTTCTCCACTTGATGAATATAAGCTGGTCTTTTGATACAGGCAATAAATCCCAAGTAGATATTTGAAATCTATACACCAGGACTTCCTGTCATGCTACTGAACTTGGAACACTGAAACCAACTCTGAATGTACTTGCAGTAGTTATATGGTTGATGTAAGAGACATCTTGCCAAATTCCAACCTTGTTTAATCAACTACAATAGGGCCAATTGCAATTCATGTAAGTAGGAACATCTTAGCTCATTCATGCCCTAACAAGCCTTATCACAGACAGAGAGCAAGGTTACTAGAGATCAGAAGAACAGCACAGACTAGATAATCTTCCAAGTTATCTCAAGGAAAGTGTGGAAACAATTGATGCTTGTTACTCCAAGCCATATCTTGCTTTAGGAAGCAAGAAACAACTGAAGAAGACCTCTAAAGTCAGACAACAGAGTACTGAATGGGGACTCTAGAGCATTGTAGCATCACAATGCACAGAGATCATCCTTGTTTGCCTTACTGAGTGGCTTCTTTTCCTTTCTCCTGTGGTTCTATTAATGGTCAGTTGCCAGTATAAACTTCAGTGATGTGCCAGTATAAAGAAGAGGACAGTGATGTGTCATGGAATATCACAATGAGTTTATTTCTGAAAAATTTACTTGGTCTAAGCTAGTATTTTTTTTCTCTAAGGCAATAAAATTATGGTCCTGAAAAGAGCTACTATTCTGCTCCAAAAATTGAAATATGTGTGTGTGTGTAGCTTGCTTGTTTTCATGACATTTTCAATCTAGATTGTAATATCTTCATCAAGATGTAGTCAGATGTAGATGAGTAGCAGAAGGATTGTTGAGAAAACACCCTGTGCTGTATATTTCATAATATCAACAGCCTCATCTATCTCCAGAGAGGGCAGGAGGCAGCGGTGAGAGAGGATTTTGTCGTTCTGTGAATAAAGGTTTATTACTTTTTGCTACCTTCCATCAATCAGCTCGGTGTTAGGAGAACTAAAAAGGAAAAAGCAAACCTAATCTTTGTGTCTGCTCATAAAATCGAACAGGCTGAACTTCTCTTAGCTGTGACCTTGAAACTAAGTTTTTCAAAGTTGGAAAAAACTAGAATTTGATTAGAAGTCAGAACTGGAAGAAGCCATCTGTAGCTTTGAACCTTGGTGTCAACATTTGTCCAGCTGTTACCATTGAAATCTTCAAACATTTATGGATACCTGTTCTGTACTAGGAGCAAAGGAGGTGATTCAGGGCACAGAAGCAAGCACAGCATGAATTGCCCACTCTTTATAGAACAACAGGAGAAGAAAATTAGCAATATGCATTGATGTTATCCAATAGAAGATAATGGGTGTTTGAGCCACAGCAAAAGTAAATGTGAACCCATAAAAATGCAGATTAATTTTTATTTTGGGGACCGTACAACTTAACAAAAATCCCTTGATTGTGACGGGAACTTTGCTTACTTAGAGTGGGAAAGTAAGCTTCCTGAGACAGGTGTAGTTGTCCTAGAGACAAAATTAGAAATCATATTTTCCAGAAATCCTACACTGCTTATTCTTGAATGACTTGGTGAAATAGGAATAATTGCATATTTCATTAAGCAATGGTTTTAAAAGCAAACTGGAGAATGAATTAACCAGAGCAGAAATTGTTTGAACCCAATGAAGACATAGGGTAGTGGTTCTGAGGTATAGAAAAAGCAACGATCAGAAAGCAGAGCTGGAAATCTAAGTCAAGAGTAAAGAGGATCTGAGTAAAGTGATGTGAAAGGGGAAGTTGGGAAAAAGGCTCTTTAATGGGGGAAGGGAAATAAATTCAGAAGATGAGTAAAAGATGATAAAATAGCATTAAAGATGTCTGAATAAACTACAAGGAATCATACTCTTTATTCTTTACTGTATGTGTGTGTGTGTGTGTGTGTGTGTGTGTGTGTGTGTGTATACATATATATGTATATAGCTTTATAGCTTTGAGGAATGTTTTTTATCTGAGCTCATGTTGCTCCCTCCAAGAGCCAAAGACCACCTTTAAAAAACACAATACAAGACACAAGAAGCCCTCTTTGGGGTTGTTAGCCAGAGTTGTGCAAGAGACTCCCAAAGTACACAGTCTCTTGTCCTTCACTGCTTCCCAGAGGTGGAGGGTAAGTCCTTATTGCTAAAGATATCATGCACTTCAGAAGCAGTGCTCTGAACTGGAGGTGATCTGAATTTCTTGCTCCTTGAGGACTACCTTTCATGGTATAAGATGGCGCCACACAAGCTTCCAAAGGAGAGAGGTGATGAAGAGTCCTACCCAGCTATGATGTCTATGAAACACATCAATGACCAGCATGACATGGTAACACTAAGGATGAAGTAGTGGAACAAATACCTTGGCAGTAACCAACAGCTGTCTAATTGGTCTTAAGAACTGCTCAACAAGAGTAAAAACATTCTGGTACTAGAACCCTAGGTCACTACTCAGTGCTAGTGAAGTCAGGTTTATTGGAGGAGAATCTACAACCACTAATTTACTAAACCAGCATAATCTCTAACAACAATCTACGAACATATGTCTTTATACCCACAGATAAATGTAGTCTTCATCATTCACTAAAAAAATATCTCTCTGCAACAGATAGAGACCATTAGAGAAAATCACAAATGAAAATATATACTTGTGAAGCCCAGTCTCAGTGAATACATCTACAAACACTACTGCACCCAAGATTCAGGAAACATTGCAGAAGGCAAGGCAGAAAGATTATAAAAGCCAGAGGAGCAGGGAGTTTTCTGTGAGGCTGTGTCTCCTAGTAATGTCAGTAGTTATACCCAGAGTCTCACCAATATACGACTTCCCAAAGGGAGCTGGAGGACAATGGACATGTCAAATTGGGTGAGAGAAACACCACAAAGCCTCAGCCTTACACAAAGTGCTACAGGCAACCGAGGAAAGCTGAAAGAGAGAGTAGTCTTCCCCAGGGAAAAGCACAAGAATAAGTTGTCCAGTGCTAAGTGTGTCAGCCCTAAAAACATACACAGAATTAATACTGTATAGACTTTATTTAGGATAATATAAATGTTTTATACAATACTGTAACAATTAATGAAAATGAGAACATAAATTTAAAGAAGAATGGGAAGGGTTATATGGGAGCATTTGAAGAAAGGAAAGAGAATATATTATTTATATTATAATCTCAATTTTTTTTTTTAAAAAAAGGACCTGAACGTGTGCTGTCATTGTATGGGAAAATAATGTTTTTTGTTAATGTTGCAGATGTTAGCAACCTGAGATTACCTAATCTGATGTTATTGCATGATGTTTCCCGAGTCTCTTTGCTGAGTTGAGAATGGGTTGCAGGTTCATCATTGACATTAAAGGTATTTCATACCAACTACCGACAAGTATCTGTCAACCACATATTCCCATTCTCTTAAGCAAAAGTCCTTGAAAGAGTTTTCTCTCCTATTCTCTTGTTCCCAGATCCCAAGTATGCTGTCTTATCTAGAACGATCCTTGCTCATTGTTACATTAGTCATGATTTTTTTCTCTATGTCCAAAATTCCTGAAAGAACAACTTAAAGGGGAAGAATTATTTATTTTAGTTCACTGTTTCAGAGTTTCTATCCATCATGGACAACATTTTTTTGCTTTCCTTCTAAGCCTATGAGGTTCCAGGGCATCATGGAAGCAAAGAATATGGAGAAAGAGGCGGCTTACTGCATGTGGCCAGGGAAAATCTTCCTCCAGCTAAGACAAATCTCATACAGTGACTAGAATTTCACAAATTGTGCCACCATTTTATTCGATCTAAAGGTCAGTTTTCCAACAATTATTTAACATAGTTCACCTCCTTTTAAAAACCTTTATTTTAGAACAGTTTTTTTAAACTACACAAAAGTTGAAAGAACAAAATATCTCCAAGTAAGTATTTGATAGTAGTCTATCAATTCTCAACATTTTAATGGCTACATTTTTCATTGCGATACAGACTTTATTACTTTCATATTCCCCCACCCCTCTGTGTGTGTGTGTGTTTCCTCTCTCCTTTTATTTCAGTATACACATTGAGTCAAAAGAAAATTGTTACAGTAAAGACTAACAGACCCTGTTTTCTATTGTCCTAGATTTAGTCTAGTTTCATGCCTTTTCCATGTCCTTTCTCTTTTTCTCTCATTACCTTGACAAATTGAAAAATCAGAGGCCTAGGCTGTGGGTTTAGGTCTCTGGTGGTGTTCTTGCCTATCACATGCATTATCCTTGACTTGATCCTCAGTACACACACACACACACACACACACACACACACACACACACAGGGGAGAGAGAGAGAGAGAGAGAGAGAGATTTTGTATCTTTTCTTTGATATTTGTCTACTTAAAGCTTCATTATAATTAGATTCAGCTGAAACAGTTTGACAAGAATATTGGATAAGTAATATTAACTCCTTGGCACATAAGAAAGAATACCAGGTGTCCTATTCTTTCTGTTGTTAACTTTGTTTATTTAAGATGATCCATGAAAATTTTATCTACTGTGTTGTTATTTTTTTCTTCTGCTTCTACCAGTCAATGTGACTAATTGTATCATTGCCCTGCTCAAAATTCTACCAGGTTTCCTCATACTTCTAAAGAAACATAATTATCTTCTCATGGTATATAAGACAGGATTTTACCTAGGCATATCCACTCCCATTATGACTTTACCTCCTACTACTTCACCCTCATCCCTCCTCTACAAAACAAACAATCAAGCAAGCAAACAAACAATGACCAAGTCACATTGGCTACTTTGGTATTTTCCAGATATGCTAAATTCATTTCTTCTTATGGGACTGTGTATTTGCTATGACTTGCACCTGAACCATCCCGTTTATGTTAAAGAGTAGAAAAGGAACTTTATATAGTTTTATTCCTTATTACATTTAGGACTCTGTGCAAATGTCACATCCGTTGAGAAACATTCCCAGAAAATCCTATCTAAATATCCATCACTTATTCCTGTCATTTTCAAAGCCCTTCACCTGCTAGATTTTTTCAAACATATATCATCCTCTTATTACCATCCCAAGAATGTCTGGTAACATTAATTATTTTCATGTTCACCTCATATTCACAGTAGCTTAAACAGTACCTGGCACATGACATTTAATAAATATTTGTTGAATAATTGAACAAGTGAACAAATGAATTATAAATTTTTGACTTCTAATCTTCTTTGGACTCTTATATTGCTAAGAAATAATTTTAGTCAATACCAATTAATCTTCCTAATGACTACGTCAGACATTTACTATTCTTTTAAACCCTGTCTCTGTTAGCTCCTCAGACAGTCACAAAGAACATTTGTTGGACTTTATTAGCTCCAGAAACTTTAGGATACTCTTTTTTGTGTGTGCCCATTTCACTAAATGATGAGGCAGAAATGAGGCTTTCCACCTGCCCGTAAAGCTATGAGATTGGTAACACCAGTGCTGGCTTGTATCACACTTTTAGAAAAAAAATAGTGTCTGCTTCTGTGTGGAAGCAGTCTAGGAGACTATAACAAAGGAGGAAGTAATAATTTCATAGAGATTAGCAAAGAAATGCCCTTAGATATGTAATTAAGCGAAATAATTCCTTAGACTACTAAGAAAATAGTCTTTGGATGATTCTCATATACTATCAACATTTTTCTTCACACCCCTTATCTTTGAAGTACTGCCTCTAATAGACTCAATCAAAACTGACTTTTATAGGGGAATTATTCACATCATGCACCCCACCATCCTTTGCAACTGGTATTGTCATGCTCTTTGGAAGCTTATTCTTCTCCAACTTGTCTTCTCCAACTTGTTCCTTCCTCTGAATACAGACAAGGTCAGACTGCCATCATCTGAAGGAAGTCTCCTGCCATTGCCACATTCTGTATAAGGGACAAAGTACCTGACAGCCACAACTGAATCAAGGAAAGGTTCATGGGCTTCCAGCTAAGGAGGGTGTTCATTTCTTTTTTAAAAATGAAGATAAATTTATTGCACGCAGCATATTCTGAGCACAGTCTCTACTCTCTCCTCTTAGATCATCCGTTCCTCATTACCCATCCAAGTCCATGACTTCTTTATCTCTTTCTGTTCAGAAAACAAACTAGAAAAACCAAACAAACCATCAAACAAACAAAACTAGACTAGAAGAAAGCAAAGAAAAAGAAAGAAAATAACAAGGAGAAAACATAAGAGACATACACACACACACATACACACAGAGAGGGAGAGAGAGAGAGAGAGAGAGAGAGAGAGAGAGAATCCATAAAACATAAAATTTGAAACCATAATATATAAGCAAAAGACCAGAGAAGTGAGGGAAAAGCCCAGACAAAATATTATGAGCCAAAAAGTTCTAAAGGATGAATTATTTCTGGAAGGAGTACTGGTCATCACACCAGGGAAACATGAGAACAGGGGCAGGAAGCAGCTAGGCACATAGCCTCACAGAGAGCGGACAGGAAATGGGGCTGGGCAACAAAGCCTCAAGAAGTGCCCTCTAATTTCCTACATCCTCCCGAAAGACTGCCTCCTAAAGATTTTACAACCTTCTGAAACAGTGTCACTAACTAGGGACCAAGTGCTCAAACCCATGAGTCTATGAGGAACATTTCATAGTCTGATCACCACATCATCCCTCCTAAGGCTAAAAATGAGAGCCCTTATTTATTATCAGCAAGGTTTTGAGAGAAGACACCAACTCATGGATTTTTCTACTATCCTTCTACTTCTAGAAGCTGGTATTGGTAGCTTTTTATCTTCTCCCACTGCTTCTTTTTGAAAGAATGTCCCTTGCTATCAATTCATTGCTCATTTATTTGTCACTTGTTTTTGTTTCTTTTCCCTCTTTCAGATCTTCAAATACTGAAATTTCTCATAGTTCTTCTTTTAGGCATTTCCCATTTGTTCTTACTTTCATGAAATGCATTTGTGTGTGTGTGTAATATATATATATATGTATATATATATATACATATATATATATATATGATTTCTTATGACAAAATTTTTTACAACCGTAAAACTGCTAAATGTTTTCTGTATGGCTTTAATCTTCATACCACATTATGTATCTCAACTAAACAGAAGAGCCAATTAGGAAAGGAAAACAGCTGTAAATATAATAAAGTGAAGACATATACAATCCCATGAGAAAGGACAAGAACATGTATCATTTTCTCACAGTGTAAAACTTGATGACACTGATATCATTTAACTATCCCAAAAATTTTAGAGAATGGCAAAGCTGCATCAATCCTGTTTTGGGTTTTCTGTCTGAATCTTGCACAAAATGTTTACTGTGATCAACTCTAATCAGAAATATGTAGGGAAAGGCATTCTGGGAAATAACAGTTTAGGCAAATTATATATTACAAAGTCACCATATTGTTCAAAATTGCACTTGCTATCTTCATATGAAGAGCTTCCTCCTCAGAAAAGTACATTTTCTATAACTTGATTTTTAGAATATAGCAGTATTAGCCATCCAGTTGTTTTACCTAGGAACCTTTGGGTCATTTCTACCTACCTTTTCACAGTAACTGACCCTTCCTCCTCATCATAACTCTTGATACATCCATTAAGTTACCAAGTCTTTCTAATTTCAATGAAACAAGTTTTTTTTTCATATTTATCTTCACGAAGCCTTATTTCTAGCTATATTATTTCTGGAGCATATACCAGAAACACTGATCATATTCTTCTCTGTTCCATTCATGTTCAATTTTGACATTAGAATGAATTTACATCTGTCGTTTATTCAATAACTTTTCGTGGATCTTTTCACTTATAGAATGCATCAAAACTCCCAAACATATAGATTGGGTTATTATTCCTAGTTCTTCACTCTTTCTAGCAACAGAAATGTACTTCTGTATCCTTTATCATTTTACTTTGCAATTTTGGCCATAATGGGAAAACAACATAATTTCCTACTGTATGTGACTTACATCGGTCAATAAACAATAGAATGTTAGTTGTTTGTGGTATAAGATTTTAAATACGTTTAGATGGATTGGATCCCCCTCTTTGGCTTTAGGCATTGTCAGGAGAAATGCATGACTATAAATGATTGCTACAAATTGATAGAATCAATCATGTGCCATCTGGAGTTAAGCCCAGCTGAATCCAAACAGGCTTACCAAAAATCAACTTGAATAAGCTAAACCTTAGGTAACCCACTTATGAATTAGAAAATACAAGGTTTTTGTTGTTAGAAGATACTAAAATTTTAGAGGTTGCTACATAGTACTATTTCAGCAATAATTGAATAATATACAATGCACCCCAATGCTGTGCAATTGAAATACAGTCAGACTTTTGTGCTAGTCTCAAGCCATTTCTTCTCATGTACCATAATACTTGTTCTCAGTTATTGAACATGACCTCCTTCCATGCCAGCCTAACTCAGGCAAGCAAGCAGGTCTGTGATTAGCAAACCTGAGATGCATGTGTGCCCTTGTCCAGAGCAGCCAGTGTTATTTTCACATATCCATACTTTGCTCTGTTCTTCAGCTAGAAAATTGCTTGGGACCTTCCCAAAATACCTATATTATGAAGCCTGTGCTTCTCTGTTTGATTTGGAGGTAAAGACTCTGAGTCCATTTAATGTATGATCTTATATAAGCAATCAATATTTATTGGGGTGATAAGTTTGAGACACTGTCCAGAGTTATCTGTTTACTTTTCCCAGTGATCCTACTGGAATAATTCCTATACTTTTGATTTCTTTACAGGAGAAGAAGCTGAGGCACGGATAGGTAATGTAGCCTGAAAAGCCAGGCAGTGAATCACAGATGTGGGATTCAAATCCAGGCAATTTGACCTTATAAACAACCATTAATCACTGTCCTCAATCTTCAGTCAGTGATGTTGGGTCATTTTGTACCTGTGCCCCTACAAGTACCTTGATTAAAACTCTGCACATTTCGTGAAGGTTATTGATTTATACTACTCCCTCTCTCACACTTCACCAAGAGCTTTAAGGAGTCAAGGACTCAATCTCAGGTGTCCTTATATATTCAATATCTTGTAAGGTGCCGTGCCTGTAGTCAGTTCTTGCTAAATGTTTGTGAATGCAATTTGCCATTTAACTGCTTTGTCATCAGTCAAATTTCCATCACAAATTGCTAGAGAACTGGTCCAAATTGCCTTTCTCTGAAACATGAAAATGACACAATATATTTGGAGAATGATTTATGGAAAATCATGTATTTCATACAGATGGAAAGGGTACAATGATAAGAAAAATTTTCAAATTTCCCCTCAGGCACTTGCTTTTTAAACATCAATCAAACAATGAACCAATCACGACTTAGTGCTCTGTATCCATCAAAACCAGGCTAAGCACTTGTACTAGAGGTAGCCCACAAATCACTCTGTGCTCTGGTAGCTGTCGTTTATGTTTTTTTTTCCTGATCTAATTTTATTTTTCTATGTTTGAACTAGTGAGATCAATGAGTATGGAAAGAAGTTAAGATAAAATAAATATTTTATCCAACAACCTTCTTGTGGAAAGTTCAATGGCTTTGAAAGTTTACTGATTTCTAAAGAATTCTCATTCTCTTTTAAGAAAGAGTGAAAAGGAGGGAAGAGGATTTTGTGAATAAAAAGTATCAGAACAATAAGCATAACCCTTTAAAATCTGGGATTACCTTTATTGATGAATTGATGAGACTGTAACTGTCGAAGGTGATGGAAATTGCATACTGAACTAGAGAGGAGTTCTGTCTGTGAACCACAAATCACTTTGTTTTTGAAGAACAAATTTCAGGATTGAGAGAATTCAGTAAACAAAATGAAGTAAAAATGTCTGAAGCTTTCAAAGTATAGTAGGTAAATATAAGTATTTTTTTCTTCTTTAGAGAGATTATATGATACTGACTGGTAAGTACTAAGATTTTGGAGATGAAGTGCAAGGTGTCTGACTGAAATACAAGCAAAATAAAAACAAAAATCAGAGACAATATTTATTCTGAGCTGTTGCATCCATGAGAATGAACAGAGGGGTTGGCAAACAATAATGAAGGATCTCAGGCATTTCAAAGACGAGTGTGCTAGTAGAATATTTTCTTTCACTAAGTGTGATGTATGTTTTTCTTTCGGCTGTGGGACATTTTAGGAAGTTTCATTGCTCCAATCAAATTGAAAGAAAAATACATCCAATGAAATTTAAAAATTTAGAATATATTCATCAAGGGAAAAATACTTGAGATACATTTTCTTCCTTACTATTGACTTCTTACTAGTTCTGTATGAATATGCTCAACGAATAAAAGCGACTTTTGAATGCCCAGTGATTTGTTTGGCCAAATCTTACCCGAATTTTAGAGAATTTAAGCAGATGTACAGTTTCTTTATCAAATGCATTTGCTGTATCAACAGAATGGCTTGTATCCCAGATGTGAGGAACGCAATTTAAGAAGAGTAGATTTCAAGGTTAGAGAAGGAATATAATGATGAAAGACATAATTGAGGAATACAAGCTCAGAGCTCGGTCTTTTGTTAGTTAGAGTAATTTAGAGAATCAATTACATGTAAAGAGGAAATTAGAGGACAGTGTTTCGGTAGACCTTGGGTAGACTGACAGCAGAGCACTAAGCATGAACAGTCAGAGTCTTGTGGAGGCTGCCAGGTCCTCCTTTGCTCATTGTTAAACTGTTAGCAATGATCAAAGGAAGAGCTGGTATTGAACCTCAACCTGAATTCCCATGTATGTCCATTAAAACTGTATTGCTATAGTTTGGGGGTGTGTGAGAGGGTAGGTTGGGGTTGCTTTCTACCTTTTTTGAACTTCTTTTCTGAGACAGTATCTCCTTATGTAGCCTTGGCAGGCTTGAAACACTCACTCCTCCTGTTTGAATTTATAATTCTTTACTGGGATTATAGGTATGAATTTTCTTAAATAATAAAATAAAAATAAAATAAAGCAAAACCTTTTTTCATACAATGTATTTCAATTATATTATTTTTCCCTCCTCCAGTTCCTCTCAGATCCTCCTCTTTCATGCTCATGCTCTCTCTCGCTCTCTCTCTCTTCCTCTCTCTCTCTCTCTTCCTCTCTCTCTCTCTCTCTCTCTCTCTCTCTCTCTCTCTCTGTGTGTGTGTGTGTGTGTGTGAATGTCCTCCATCTATTAAAAATATCCAGAAGAAGAAGAATAACAAAAATCAAAACTATTGAACTAAAAAATATTAATATGACAAAAATAACAAAATGAAACAAAAAAGTCCACAAAAACTATGCAGTTCATTTTATGTTGGCAAACTACTCCTGGATATGGGTACTCCTGGGTATGGGGCTTGCTCTAGAGTGTTATTGATATATCCAGTGACACTCCATTGTAGAAAATGGATTTTCCTTTTCCCAACAGGTAACAGTTGCAAATAGCTTCTTGATTAGGGGCAAGAATTTGTGTTTATTCCTCTCTCTCTCTCTCTCTCACTGTTCTGATTTTGTTTGGTTTTAAACTCTGTGGCTCTTGTGTGTAGTTGACATGTACATCAGTCCTGCTGTATCTCAATGTGGCATGCCAATGGCACAATGTATAAGGTGATTTACTATTCATCAGAGAGCTCATGACTCCTCTTTTGATCACAGTCTTCCTACGGAAACAAAGCATCCATGGGACCAAGGAAGTAGGCTCATTGGGAACCTTAATCCAGTGAAATATTTTGTCCACTAACAGCTGATATCCCTAAACTTCTAGACCCTATTAACCTCATAGGTATTGGGTTCAATCTACAGTACTAGGCATGGGTTAATAACATTCCAGTGCCAGATGTGAGATAATTCCTTATGAGTTGTTGGTCAGGGAGGACCCAGAGCCTTTCCTCAAACAATACAATCTGCTACCATTGCTCTTGGTTAACTATCATAACTAAAACGTAAGATAGAGAAATCAAACTAAAGCTGATCTAGAATTTTTCTCCCCACTGGCAAGCTTTCATAGTGATCGAAGGTGCTGTGTAGGCTGCTATGAGGGAAAGATCATAAACAGTCTTATCTGGGTGAATCCTGTGATGTATAATACAGACTTGCTTTATGACATGAATATATGGCTGCTCCAATGTATGGTAGAAGAGAAGGTTCTTATTGTAGATATGAGGGTGAGCACAGACAGAGGCACCTGGAAGAGTTCAGATCAGGGAAAGAAAGTAGTAGACAGAACATGGTCAGCTGAATGGACCAGGCCATGAGATGAGGGGAAGAGTGAGAAAGGAAAGGAAGACAAGATAGATAAAAAGAATGGGAGTCAAGAGAGAGAGGGGGGCAAGCAAGGGAACCAAGAACATACCAGAGAGGAAGACAAAAGACTAAGAGAATGCATGGCTTAAATGGCAGGGTTATAGAAGAATGAGAAACAGGATGGGGGAGGGAATCGCATGAACTAGAGAAGTTTATGGTAAGGGGCAGGGTGAGAAAACTTGAGAAGAGCTAGGATGCCAACATGAAAAAGGTACTTGCAATACTGAGAGAACCTGGAAGCCAGCATGTGCTTTGGTATGCCAATAGGGACCACAGTTAGCCATTCGTCTTGAATTTCTTTTGGACCTGATACCTGCCAGGCAAGATGTACCCACTGGTGCAAAACAGCATGACTACTGTGGGGTTAAGCTATTGTTTTCTTATTAGATTTCAGATCTACTCTATAGAAGGAATTTGTACCTGGCACTGAAAACCTAGTCAAAATCTATGGCTGCTTAAAAGTCTTGGTCCCTGAAGAAGAACCTACTACTGTCATTTGCTAAATGTATATGGTGTTAAATTGTTTTATAAGTATTTATGCTTACACCTATAGATTAGTGCTACTATCAGCCTTGGTCAGAGAATCTTCGGTTTGCAGTGAGTAAAGGTTAGTGTAGAGATCCATATCTGATCAACGTGCTGAGAAGTGACTGCTGAGTGCTTATCTCTAAATAGGACATCTATATCACTGCACCCAAGGCTCGGAGAACATTACTGAGGAGGGTTAGGAAGAATATAATAGCTGGAGGATAGGACAGAGTGTGGTGAAATGCTGTTTTCTGAACATGGCATTCATATCCATGCTCACACAGAGGCTACCTGGACAAGACTAGTATAAGACTGGATGCATTAACATGTCACCATTAACGTGGGACAGGTTCATAAGGTTCCATCCTTCTTAGGAGCTATAGGCTAATGGTTGCTGTTGGAAGAGGTGTCATCTCTCACAGTGATGGAACCACTGTTCCATTGACCTCAGTCAAGTAAATAACTCCTCACACATGCTTATGAAGGGAATGCTAATTAAGTTCAGTGAGTCAAAAAAAAGAAATATGAAAGTAGGAGAGAACTTGGGAAGAAGAAAGTATTTTTTGGGAGAGGAAAGAGAATAAAATAGGGGAATGAGAGACAAAGATCAGAATACTACATATTATATAATAAATAGCATTATATTATAATATTTGTAAGTATATGAAATTGTGAAAGAATAAAAAAACATTAAGAGCATGAATATGAGTAAGATTTCCTAGAAGACAAGCATGGCTCCTTAGTATAGCACTAAAGCATAACACATAGGCAGTGCTTAAAAGCTATCTGTGGTAAAGGATTAAGTATTAAAACTTTTAGGTGTGGGGTTGAAGAGATTGCTCAGTGGTTAAGAGCAGTTGTCTGCCATTGAATCCCCTTCCCTTGCCTGGACTACCTGGCTAGGCCTCAGTGTGAGTGGATTGCTTAGTCCTGCTGGAACTAGATGTCCCAGGGTAGAGTGGTACCCAAGGGGGACTTCCCCTTCTCTGAGGAAAAGGGGTGCATTTAATGGGGGAACTTGTAAGGGTGGGACTGGAAGGAGAGAAGGGAGAGAAGCTGTGATCATAATATAAAGTGAATAAAAATAAATTATGGAAAGGAAAAAGGGCACTTGTTGCTCTTTCAGAGTGTCTGGATTCGGTTCCCAGCACCAACATGATGATTCACAATCATTCATTATTTCAGTTTCATGCAATCTAATACTCTCTTCTGATCTCTTTGGGTAGTAAGCATGCACATGGTGTATATACATACATGCAGCCAAACAAAACACTCACACATAAAATAAAATGCACACATCTAAGGAAATGAAGAAAGTTTCAGGTTATAAAATTATTTTTCTATAAAATGAATTTGCAAATATCAGAAGTCTAAGCAATATAAAATTTAATACATTTTTCTTTTATTCAGCTGCTATCAATTGCATTTCAATAAAGCAATCAGAAAAAGCATACATAAAAAGAACTAAGTCACAAAGTTGTACAAGTTGATTATGAAGGTATGTCCGGATGCAATTACTGCAATTACCGTTATATCTACAGCTCTTGGGCATTCTGCTATCATAACCAAAAAAAAGCTGAAGGAAATATCAGTTTCTCACATTAACTTCCCATATCCATTATTACATATTGTTCAAATTAATATTTGTAGTACTTTGTTTGGCTTGGTTTTCTGCAAGGGGAAGGATGTAGTCTTGTTGTGTAGACTAGACTGACCTCAAAAGTTTAATCCTCTTATGTCAGTCTTTTGAAGGCTGGGATTACATTGTATATCACCATACCATTTGTTTACATTTTAATCTTTATGACAGAAATAGCCTTGCTTCTTTTGAGCTATGATACTCTCATAACTATATTTGTTTGTTACTTTGTTAACTAGTACAGATAATCTTGGGGATAATGTATATCTAAAAATTTTCTATGTTTTATTTTAATAAGCCGTAGTTCAGTGATCAGTCTTATTATAACTATGTTAACAGAAATGGAAAAAGAGATGTTTCTAACTAATTAGTTGATTTATTTATCTACATCCCAAATTCAGCTCTCCCTCCTAGTCGCCCCTCCTCACATCTTCCCTCCTCTTTTCCTCTGAGAGTGGGGAGCCCCTGGGTATCTCTGGACCCTGTAAATCTCTGCCAGATTAGGCACATCCTTTCCCACTGAGGCCAGAAAAGGCAGTCATAGAGACTGAGCTGCACAGAGAGACTTTTAAAGGCATTTTAACAAAATCAAGATATTTGCTCATAATATTTATCCAATGTCTACTAGACAATATTCGGTTTTCAAAGACTTATCTTAAAATCTTTTACAAGAAACCAATTAATCTTTTAAAGTTATAATTGGATTTAAATTAACTTTTAATGAAAAAGATGACTTAAAGATCCCTGTGTGTTCTATTTCTGAATTTTAATTTAAAGGTAAATAAAGTTCAAAATGTTCTATCAGATTTGTAAGGCATTTAGAAAATATTTTATTGATGACAATATTAAGAGCCTGGGTAATTGTTAAAGGCAATTCTCAGATTATAGACTGTGCCAGAACATTAAAAACCTCTTCTCACAATGTTTAAATGTTTATTTCAGTCCTTTTATCTTCCATTTAAAACCATGCTGTACCTTATACTTGCATGGGATAAGTAAAGATTAGCTCATAAATACACTGAGGATAAAGGGCAGCAATATCAAACTGGCTGACCAGCTCATATCTGGAAAAGTTGGGTTAAATTATTTTCTTATCTTGCAGGAACACCAACAGCTTACAGGATAGTTCAAATGTTTTCAGCAGAACTTTCCTTCTGATAATCATCACCCCTAGCTCAAAATATCATTGTTTACATTCAGTTTATATAGCACAACAAAGCCCAGAAAACAATCTGAACTGTAATGGACTAAGCTTTGTGTAATTTTCAGATTTTCCTAGATCAGTGAGCACACTGGTTAGTTCAGCTGAGCTTATTTCTCTAAGAGATAAGATTTGCTTAATGTAAGAGTGTGCATTGATCTACACTCTGGGGCACCTTGATCTAAGAGACTACTTAGCATCTTGTCCTGTAATTGCAGCTGAGTCCCCACAACATGATTTCTATACCAAAATTAAAATTCAAATCACAATTGTTCAAAGTATTTTTATCATATAGAAAGAACACTTGTTTTCTTGTTTTTGTCCTCCTTTTATAACATGTAGTACTAGTTAAGTTTGTTAGCAATGGGGCTAAAAAAAAGAAAGAAATTCTACTTTAATTCCTTGAGCACACTGGAATTATATGTACACCAAAAACGCTCTGATGATAATATCAAGTTGCAATGGAATACATTCTGTAACATCTGTGTGTTCTATGATTTGGTCTTCTATAAACTAGCTTTCCAATTTCTGTTATCAGAAAGCAATACTAAGCTTCTCTGCCACCAGATTCACCCAATGATTCCAAATAAAACAACTTATGAGTCCATTTCTTTCTCTGTCTGAGCGATTGTTACTATTGATTGTCATCTATACAGAACTTATAATAACCTAGGAGACACGTTTCTTGGCATGCCTAAGAGAGATAATCTCAGAGGCTAGCAGAGGTGGGAAGAGCCACCTGAATGTGGGGAGCAGCATTCTATAGGCTGGGGTCTCAAACTGCATAAAAAGAGGAAAGCTAGTTAGATATAAAACCACTCATCAATATCTGCTTTCTGGCCATGGGTGCAGTGGGACCAGTTGCTTTCTCAGGCTCCTGTTACCATGACTCCCCTATCATGCTGAACTATTTCCTCAATTGTGAGCCAAAATAAGTCCCCCTTTAAGTGCCAGGCATCAGAAACTTGTTTTCGAGTTGTTGGTCAGGGGAGTCCAAGAGACTCACCAGAACAAGATAAACTAGTGGTATTGCCCTTAGTTGCCTCTGAGAAAAGAAAGTAAGATATACACACATTGGGTGCATTGGATCTAGAGGAATCCAGCTGGAATTGATTTGGGAGCCTTCTCCCCAAGGACTATCTTGCATAGTAATGAAAGGACTTATTCAATCGGTCAAGGGAGAGAAGCAACCAATAGTCCTATCCAGCTGTTACATCTATGAACCACAACAATGACCAGAATGCCAAGGTTTCTCCAAAGAGCCAACAGTGGGACCCATATCCTGGGAGTAAGTAGTGGATACTTAATTGGACTTAAGGCTCATTTAGTAGGTAGGAATTCATGCCAGAGACTATTAATCTAGCTCATTACCTATAAAGCCATGAAACCTAGAAGATAACCTACTTGCTATTACAACCTATTGCTTACTATTACCCAAACCTGTATAATTTCTAATTGTATGCTAAATACTTACTTTTATGGGCACAGATAAGGTTAGCTCTCACTATTCATCAAAGAAGCTTCATTTTTTTGCAGAAGATTTCAATGCTTCTCAAATTATTACAAAATATAGAAAAGAAAGAAATGCTTTCAAATTCTTTTTATGAAGCCTGTATCATCCTAACACCCAAACCACACAAACATAAAACAACAACAAAAAACCAGCCAATCACTCTAATGAACATAAATGCAAAATTTCTCACTAAAATATTTAGAAACTGAATTCAAGAATACATCAAAAAGATTAACTATTACGATCAAGTCAGCTTCATCTCAGAGATGCTGGGATGCTTCAACATATGTAAATCAATAAATGTAATCTACTCTATAAGCAGTATCAAGGACAGAAACTACATGTTTACCTCAGTATATGAAGAGAAGTTGTCTGAAAAATAAAACATCCCTGCCTGATGAAAGTTCTAGAGATTCTGGGTGTATTGAGGATGTATCTCAACATAATGAAGGAAATATAAAGAATAAAAGTTATTGTTTAGTTTTCCACTGCTTTTCTAGTCAGAAATGACATGTTTTCTTGATAAAAAAAAGTCTAGTGAAGTTATTTTTTCTAAATGTAATTAATGGATGAAATAAGCATGACAAAAATCTCCTGTGTTAATTAGTTAATGATACCAATCTCTACAAATGAAAGTGATCATTTTTACAACCAAAAGAAAGGCCTAACCCACATCTCATTTGAATTATTTTGAGTTGTGCTTGACAAAGTAATCCTGAACATCACGTACGATATTGTAATGTGCTCCTACTATTTACGGTGCATGTGGAACTTGCATTGTACGGAAATCACCATGGAAGTTAAACAAGTTCCAAACTAATCTTGTGTTCAGTGAAAGAAGACCACATACTTTCTCTTTCCTGAATGTTGAGGTAGTGTCTGATTGTTATACAAGTTTTCAAATTCTTTATTTTCAATTTCATTTTTTGGGACCAGTAACTCTCAAAGAGTGTGTGGAATAACTCTTAAATACAAGAGATGAGGACTTTTGAGATATTGGATTAAGAAATCAAATTATTTTACTTACCGGTTATTTGACAACAGGAAAGATTATTTGCACTCTCTCCTTTCTAAAATGTAGATAATAGCTCATATTTCAAAGAGTCGCTTTAAGTAAAATAATGCACTTCATTTAAACAAATATCTATTAAAACCCCATGGCATGCTAGAGACCAACCTAATATTTTGAGTTAAAACAATGAATGATACTGACAATATTAAGAGTGCATATAGCATCAAAACAAAAGAAACGAGTTCATTATGAAGTATATTAAGAGATAAGCAGGGGGAATTGGAAAATGGCTGAGCAGTTATGATCCCTTGCTGTTCTTCTTGAGTTTGAGTCTCCGAAATTATATTGTGTGGTTCACAATATAATTTTTCTCCTGGCCTCTGTAGGCATCCAGTAAGCATGCACTGGAGTGGAGGGGAAGAGGGGCGGGGAAGAGGAAGGGAAAGGGAAGGAGAGAGATCATGTCAGGAAACAGGATAGAGTTTGCATATTTTCTAGAGTCATCAGAAAACAAAATTCAATTTAATCTGGCAAGAAGACCCACCAGTTAGGAGCCCAGTTAGTACTTAATGCAGAGCAGCCTTTGTCCTGATGAGTTCAGCCTCACTTCCTAGCGCCATCCATAAAGTTAAAATGGTTTTATTAGGGAATGTTTGTACAAAGGAGCATGTACATGCATGTATTCATGTGTATATGCACATACACATACAGATTGAATATTTGCTCAAAGGCCACAGACATTGTACCTCAGTTCAGCCATCTCCTGTTAGCACACACTTTCTATTGCTTTCTTTATCATTTAACAATCAAAATCCGTAAGAGGGAGCATAATTTGGTTTCAAAGTAGAATATGATGGAATGAGAAGCTTGCAGTTTGGTTGTGGGTGATTAATACAGAGGAACTATCAAAAGAATAAAACCAAAATAAAAGAATAAAACCAGCGTTTGATTCCACCTCAACTCTGTGTATCTACCAGATCCTTTTCTTGTCCTACTATGTTAATGCATCACTGTCTCAGTTGATCCTACAAGATGCATTATATGTGGCAGCAGTCATGGAAGAAAGTATATTAGAGAAGTGAAAACTGTATCAACTACCTTTCACACATTCATTTAAGACTGAACTGACCTTTGCTATCCTTTCAAGAAGAACTGGTTCCTACAACATTGTACATACTCCATGATAAAGCTTTCACTTCAAATTTTTCTTTAATAAAAATGAAGAAGGTACGGATATTTTCTGTAATTACCCAGCACCTTTAATAACTGGAAAGAGGAAATAATACAAGGGCTTTAGCTTTTTTACTCTTTCCTTTACATCATATAAGAGGTGGCAGAGTGGAATTTATTAGTTTGGGGATTGTTTTGAGCAATTGTGGAGAGGGATGGATTTTATCTTCATATACTCTGAAAATCTCATGTGAATTTACTAGTCCAATCATTTAATGTTATATTCTTAGACTACACTCTGCTAAACTTGGCCAGAAATCAAAGGCCCATCCAGATAAGAATCTCTACAATGCACATTTTCAGACCTATTCAGAAGGGCCTTTGTTTATCACTCAAGGGAAGCTTTTTGTCTTTTCCGTTTGAAGTGCTCTGCCGTAAGCCAACAGTCTATATAGATTATACAAAAGGGTCATGTGTTGATCTGAGCAGTTTCTGGGTGAAAATCACTACTGAGGACTAGCAAGTGTTAAAACAATAAACTGACAGCTGCTGCTCCATTAGCTCCCCTTCACAGGGCCAACTCCCACACTTTTCAGTTTCACTGTGATCTGTAGATACAACTCCGGATGGCTGAGCTGGTGCTGATGGGCAACGTTCCATTACCCCTGCACTTATCTGAGCAATACCTTTTATCAGAGGACTTTCACATAAAATCTTTTATAAGGAAGAGAAACACTACTGGCTTGGAAATAGAGAAGAAAATATATAACTACTTCAAGTTCGGTATTGCCTATTTAAGTCCTTGTGGAGTTAAAACTAAAAGCCTGAAGCACTGGATTTATCACAGGATCTTGTAGTTTTTCTCTGAAAATTCAGCATCAACTTTTAGGGGAAAATACAATCCACATAGTTAAACCTCGCAGTTGACTAAATTAAGTAGTCATTTAGTCATGGAGGTATGTCTTTAAAACACCGTTCTGGTGATAGTCCTAAAGAAGCAAGATGAAAGAATAATTGCTTCTGATTATGCTTCAGGCATGTATGATCCTTTTAATTTAATCTTTACTGGAGTCAAGTTTTCATAACCACCTTCCCTGATAAACAGCTCAGGAGTGTGGTCCAGGATTTCCCAAGGGGGTGGGGGGAAGACTCCAGTGAAGACAAGCCTTTAAATTTTCTTTTTTTTTTTTTGGATCAAGATCTTTCTTCACCTTTGAATGATTCCCTGCTGAGTGTCTCCTTCCCTGTAGTCCCTAATGTATCTCATTTCAGGATCTCTCATTTAGCTCTTTAGCTGATGCTCACATCCTTTGGGTCCTGTCTTCCTACATGAGTCTGTGTTCCATGCTTGTCTACCACATCTTCTATCTGACAAGCACTGGTTGTTTACTCAGTTAATAAATTCTACTCCCTTTCCTCTTGCCTGACTCAAACAAACTGCAGCTCTGCAATCCCAGCTGTAGCTTTTGCCTGCTGTCCTCTGTGCCTAAACTAAACCCAAGCTGTGGCTTCCTTGATTATAGCAAACTGGGCAAAGTAAATTCATCCTACATTTCGAAAAGTCAGTCATGCTAGCTATTTAATCCAATGGATTGATTTTTGTTGTGTTTTGTTTTGAAAATTATGTATACATGGAACTAGCAGATACCAACTGCAAACAGGCAAACTAAAGCAGGAAGCTGTGAGCTGACCACTGACCACTCCAACAGTGACTGATCTGGTTTTGAGTCTCATTATAACGTCATTGTAATCCATTAGTCTAATAAAATCCCTACCCATGTTAGAGCTGTAAGATAAGTAGAGGCATATTTTGAGCTGCATGCTGACATGTGTATAAGTCTCTTCCTTTTCCTGGAAAAACATGAATATTAAAGTCCTTCCCCATAAAGTGAAATGCACATCTTTATATATGGCTATTCTGCTTATATGGTAGCTATCTGTCTTTTTAAAAATGCTTTCATTAGCATATATTAAAGATATACAATAACAGGTTTCATTATGGCATTTTTATGTATGTACACAATGTATTTTGGTCATATTCACCCTTATTACTCTCTTGTTTCCACTCCAGCTCCCACAGATCCCCTCACTTTTCCCAAATAGGCCCCCTTATAATTTCCTTTGCTAGCGAACTTCGTTAGGACTATATACATGAGCACAAATAAGGGTCTGTTTACAGGAGCATAGGCACTTTACCAGTGGATACAGCAGTGAAAGCAAGACCTTTATTTCCCCATCAATCATTAGCTACGTATACGTCCTTCTTTTAGTGATTGTTTTAACTTGTGGAGAACCCTGCTAGAGTTACTTTGTGTCGTCAACTTTTACTGACCCTACTTACCCATAATTCGAGAATGATTCTGTATCTAATTTCTATATTGCAATAAAGAAGCTGACTAATCAGGGACATGATCAAAAAAATTTTTTTCCTATTTTAACATTTTTGAGACAGGATCTTCACTATGTAGCCCTGGCTAACCTTGAACTCTCGGTCCTCCTACTTTATTCTTCTGAGTGCTTAGACTACAGATGTCTTCCACTATTCTCAGCACAAATTTTTATGTATGTACGTAAATATGTACATACCTATCTGTCTGTCTGTCTGTCTGTCTGTCTGTCTATCTTCCAAAGAGTACACTGTAGCTATCTTCACACACACACCAGAAGAGGGCATCAGATCCCATTACAGATGGTTGTGAGCCACCATGTGGTTGCTGGGAATTGAACTCAGGACCTCTGGAAGAGCAGTCAGTGCTCTTATCTGCTTAACCACAGAATATATTGTGATTATACTTGCCTTCCCCTAGCTCCTCCCAGATCTTATCCACCCTGTTTCATCTCCCCATCTCTATCTCTCTGTCTGTCTCTGTCTGTCTCTGTCTTTCTCTCTCTCTCTGTCTGTCTCTCTCTGTCTCTCTCTCTGTCTCTCTCTCTCTCTGTCTCTCTCTCTCTGTGTGTGTGTGTGTTTGTGTGTGTGTGTGTGTGTTTGTGTGTGTGTATTACTGATTATGGAAGCCAAATTTCACTTGGGCTTTTGCTCAGCTGTTTGGCTACTTCCTGAGGCCAGTCTTTTTGTGCCATCTTTTTTTTTTTTTTTGGTTTTTCAAGACAGGGTTTCTCTGTGTAGTCCTGGCTGTCCTGGAACTCACTCTGTAGACCAGGCTGGCCTCGAACTCAGAAATCCGCCTGCCTCTGCCTCCCAAGTGCTGGGATTAAAGGCATGCACCACCACTGCCTGGTGGCCAGTCTTTTAATATAAACAGAAATAGAGAATAAGAAAATAATAGCACAGCCCTGCTTCTGAAACTCAGTCTGTATACTTTCCTCCACTTAGTTTACCAGCTGTTCATTTTCATAGTAAGTGTAAATGCTCTGAGCTTGAGTATATCTCACTCAGTTTTATACCTTTAAAAATATGTGGCACAGCATTTATTATCTAACAAGTTCCTAATACTTACTGAACTTTGCTCAATATCTGGCTCATCTAAAGAAGGAAGGGATTACTCTGAGAAATATTCACAGTCTTTATTAAAGGTGGTAAATGTTTATACACCATAGGAAAGATGGAGGCTAGAAACAATAAAAAAAAATCCTCAAAAAAACTTCAGTGAAGACTTTAAACACTAAGAGTACATGGGTGCTACAACATTTTGACTAGTAGTATTCAGACAGCACGTAGAATAAAATACAAAATGTAGTAAATCCAGTATAATATTTTCACCAAAAGTCACAAATCATTGGGTTGCAAAATTACATTGGAAGATTCATTAGACTTGGCTAATTCATTCAGAATAAAATGAGTTATCAAGCAATTTTATCTGGACCTTGAGGCATCCAGATACCTCGATATTCAATAGAAACATTTACACCAATGGAAGAAATGCAAATACTATGAAACATGTTCTATGACTCAACCCCAGAAAACCTAGAGAAACAGGGACTCCCAGGAGCCTGAACTCACGCAGCATCCCAGGTAAGGTAAAAGCAACACTCACCCCAAACAAGGAGCAACCGGGACCCACTGGGACCCAGGAATTCGCTCCTGGCCCGGGGCGGGCTCCATCCGGTCTGGGCCCGAGCACTCGCGGATCCCGGGAGGCAGCTCTGCACCCAATCTCACAGACTCCAGAGGAAGCAGGGCTCGCAGGACCTCTGTACCAAGCAGGGTCTT
>NW_021604606.1:1580732-1676283 GCF_004785775.1 Grammomys surdaster | reverse complement strand
GGACCTCTGTACCAAGCAGGGTCTTGGGCTAGGAGGTGGCAGTGCTTTCCCCCAAACAGGGAGCAGCTAGGACCCACTGGGACCCAGGAATTCGCTCCTGGCCCGGGGCGGGCTCCATCCAGTCTGGACCCGAGCACTCACAGATCCCGAGAGGCAGCTCTGCACCCAATCTCGCAGAATCAAGAGGAAGCGGGGCTCTCAGGACCTCTGTGCCAAGCAATTTCTTAGGCTAGGAGGTGGCAGTGCTTGCCTCCAATCAGGGAGCAACTGGGACCCACTGGGACCCACTGGGACTCACTGAGACCCAGGAATCCGCTCCTGACCCGGAGCCCAGGCCCCTTCCGGTTTCCACCTGAACACTGAGCACATCTTGGGCCTCAGCTCTAACTCAAGCAGCAAAACTCATCCCAAACAGTTCTGACACAACCTAGATAATAGGAAAGACAGGCCCCAGTCAGAGACAGCACTGATAGCACAAAGGTGATCCAGATGGCGAAAGGCAAGCGCAAGAACACAAGCACCAGCAACCCAAGGTACTTGCCAGTATCAGAACCTAGTTCTCCCACATTAGAAAGTCTTGAACTCCCCATATCACCAGGAAAACAAGAACCAGATCTAAAATCACTTCTAATGATGATGCTAGAGGACTACAAGAAGGAAGTAAATAACACTATCAAAAAACTTGAGGAGAACACAGGAAAACAGGATGAAGTCCTTAAAGAAACACAAAAATCCTTTAAAGAATTACAAGAAAACACAAACAAACAGATGAAGGAATTGAACAAAACCATCCAGGACATAAAAATGGAAGTGGAAACAATAAAGAAATCACAAAGGGAGACTATCCTGGAGATAGAAAACCTAAGAAAGAAATCAGGAGTCATAGACACAAGCATCACCAACAGAATACAAGAAATAGAAGAAAGAATCTCAGGTGCAGAAGATACCTTAGAAAATATTGACACAACTATCAAAGAAAATGCAAAATGCAAAAAGTTGTTATCTCAAAATATCCAGGAAATCCAGGACGCAATGAGAAGACCAAACCTAAGGATAATAGGTATAGATGAGAGTGAAGATTCCCAACTTAAAGGGCCAGTAAATATCTTCAACAAAATTATTGAGGAAAACTTCCCTAACCTAAGGAATGAGATGCCCATAATCACACAAGAAGCCTACAGAACGCCAAACAGACTAGATCAAAAAAGAAACACCTCCCGTCACATAATAATAAAGACACAAAATGTACAAAACAAAGAAAGAATTTTAAAAGCAGTTAGGGAAAAAGGCCAAATAACATATAAAGGCAAACCTATCAGAATTACACCTGACTTCTCACCAGATACTATAAAAGCCAGAAGATCCTGGACAAATATCATACAAACCCTAAGAGAACATAAATGCCAGCCCAAGCTACTTTACCCAGCAAAACTCTCAATTACCATAGATGGAGAAACTAAGATATTCCATGACAAAACTGAATTTACACAGTATCTTCCCACAAATCCAGCTCTACAAAGGATAATAGCAGGAAAGATCCAATACAAGGAGGGCAATCATACCCTAGAAAGAGCAAGAAAATAATCCTTTTCCATCAAACCCAAAAGAAGATAACCACACAAACGATGTCTCCATTATTAGCAAAAATGACAGGAAGCAAGAACACCCTCTCCTTAATATCTCTTAACATCAATGGACTCAATTCCCCAATAAAAAGGCATAGGCTAACGGACTGGATACGCAAACAGGACCCAGCTTTTTGCTGCTTACAGGAAACCCACCTCAGTGACAAAGACAGACACTACCTTAGAGTAAAAGGTTGGAAAACAATTTTTCAAGCAAATGGTCCTAAGAAACAAGCGGGAGTAGCCATTCTAATATCGAATAAAATCGACTTTCAACTTAAAACTATCAAAAAGGATAAGGAAGGGCATTTCATACTTGTCAAAGGAAAAGTCAACCAACATGAACTCTCAATTCTGAATATCTATGCGCCAAATACAAGAGCGTCAACTTACATAAAAGAAACCTTACTAAAGCTCAAAACACACATTGCACCTCACATAATAATAGTGGGAGACTTCAACACCCCACTCTCAGCAATGGATAAATCATGGAAACAGAAACTAAATAGAGATACAGTAAAACTAACAGAAGTTATGAACCAAATGGACTTAACAGATATCTATAGAACATTTCACCCTAAAGCAAAAGAATATACCTTTTTCTCAGCACCTCATGGTACCTTCTCCAAAATAGACCATATAATTGGGCACAAGACAGGCCTCAACAGATATAAGAAAATTGAAATAATTCCCTGCATCCTATCAGATCACCATGGTCTAAGGCTGGTCTTCAAAAATGACAAAGAGAATGGAAAGCCCACATTCACATGGAAACTGAACAACACCCTACTCCTTGATAATCAGGTAAGGGAAGAAATAAAGAAAGAAATTAAAAACTTTTTAGAATTTAATGAAAATGATGACACATCATACCAAAATCTATGGGATACAATGAAAGCAGTGCTAAGAGGAAAATTCATAGCTCTAAGTGCCTACAAAAAGAAACTGGAGGGAGCATACACTAACAGCTTGACAGAGCACTTGAAAGACCTAGAACAAAAAGAAGCTAATACACCCAAGAGGAGTAGACGGCAGGAAATAATCAAACTCAGGGCTGAAATCAACCAAATAGAAACAAAAAGAACTATCCAAAGAATCAATAAAACTAGGAGCTGGTTCTTTGAGAAAATCAACAAGATAGATAAACCCTTAGCTAGACTAATCAGAGGGCAGAGAGACAGTATCCAAATTAATAAAATCAGAACTGAAAAGGGTGACATAACAACAGAAACTGAGGAAATTAAAAAAATCATCAGATCCTACTACAAAAGCCTATATTCAACAAAATTGGAAAATTTGGATGAAATGGACAATTTCCTAGACAAATACCAGTTGCCAATGTTAAATCAGGACCAGATAAACCATCTAAACAATCCCATAACCCCAAAAGAAATAGAAGCAGCCATTAAAAGTCTCCCTACAAAGAAAAGCCCAGGACCAGACGGTTTTAGTGCAGAATTCTATCAGACCTTCAAGGAAGACCTAATTCCAATTCTTTTCAAACTATTCCACAAAATAGAAACAGAAGGTACATTACCCAACTCATTCTTTGAAGCCACAATTACACTCATACCTAAGCCACACAAAGACCCAACAAAGAAAGAGAACCTCAGGCCGATCTCTCTTATGAACATTGATTCAAAATTACTCAATAAAATTCTAGCGAACCGAATCCAAGAACACATCAAAACAATTATCCATCATGATCAAGTTGGCTTCATCCCAGGAATGCAGGGTTGGTTCAATATTCGGAAATCCATCAATGTAATCCATTATATAAACAAACTCAAAGAAAAAAACCACATGATCATCTCACTAGATGCTGAGAAAGCATTTGACAAAATTCAACACCCCTTCATGATAAAAGTCTTGGAAAGGTCAGGAATTCAAGGTCCATACCTAAACATAGTAAAAGCAATATACAGCAAACCAGTAGCCAGCATTAAACTAAATGGAGAGAAACTTGAAGCAATCCCACTAAGATCAGGGACTAGGCAAGGCTGCCCACTCTCCCCCTACTTATTTAATATAGTATTGGAAGTCCTAGCCAGAGCAATTAGGCAACACAAGGAGGTCAAAGGGATACAAATTGGAAAGGAAGAAGTCAAAATCTCACTATTTTCAGATGATATGATAGTGTACTTAAGTGACCCCAAAACTTCCACCAGAGAACTCCTAAACCTGATAAACAACTTTAGCAAAGTGGCTGGATATAAAATTAACTCAAGCAAATCAGTAGCCTTCCTCTACTCAAAAGATAAACTGGCTGAGAAAGAAATTATGGAAATGACACCCTTCAAAATAGTCACAGATAATATAAAATTTCTTGGTGTGAACCTAACCAAGCAAGTAAAAGACCTGTATGACAAGAACTTCATTCCCCTGAAGAAAGAAATCGAAGCAGATCTTAGAAGATGGAAAGATCTCCCATGCTCATGGATTGGAAGGATTAATATAGTAAAAATGGCTATTTTGCCAAAAGCCATCTACAGATTTAATGCAATCCCCATCAAAATTCCCACTCAATTCTTCTCAGAGATAGAAAGAGCAATCTTAAAATTTATTTGGAATAACAAAAAACCCAGGATTGCGAAAACTACTCTCAGCAATAAAAGAACTTCTGGAGGAATCACCATCCCTGACTTCAAGCTGTACTACAAAGCAATAGTGATAAAAACTGCATGGTATTGGAACAGAGACAGGCAGGAGGATCAGTGGAATAGAATAGAAGACTCAGAAATGAACCCCCATACCTATGGTCACTTGATCTTTGACAAAGGGGCTAAAACCATCGAATGGAAAAAAGATAGCATTTTCAACAAATGGTGCTGGTCCAACTGGTTGTCAGCATGTAGAAAAAAGCAAATTGATCCATACTTATCTCCTTGTACAAAGCTCAATTCCAAATGGATTAAGGACCTCCACCTAAAACCAGCCACACTGAAACTAATAGAAGAGAAACTGGGAAAAAGCCTGGAATACATAGGCACAGGGAAAAAGTTCCTGAACAGAACACCAATGGCCTGTGCTCTAAGAACAAAAATTGACAAATGGGACCTCATAAAGCTGCAAAGCTTCTGTAAAGCAAAGGACACAGTCAATAGGACAGAGCGGCAACCAACAGATTGGGAAAAGATCTTCACCGACCCTACATCTGATAAAGGGCTAATATCCAAGGTATACAAAGAACTGAAGAAATTAGACTCTAGACAATCAAAGAACCCTATTAAAAAATGGAGCACAGAGCTGAACAAAGAATTCTCAACTGAGGAAGTTCGAATGGTTGAGAAGCACCTAAAGAAGTGTTCAGGATCACTAGTCATCAGGGAAATGCAAATGAAAACAACACTGAGATTCCACCTTACACCAGTCAGAATGGCCAAGATCAAAAACACAGGTGACAGCACATGTTGGCGAGGATGTGGAGAAAGAGGAACACTCCTCCACTGTTGGTGGGATTGTAAACTGGTACAACCACTATGGAAGGCAGTATGGCGGTATCTCAGAAAATTGAACATAGTGTTACCTGGGGACCCAGCTATACCACTCCTGGGCATATACCCAAAAGAAGTTTCACCATACAACAGGGACACATGCTCCACCATGTTCATAGCAGCCTTATTTATAATAGCCAGAAGTTGGAAAGAACCCAGATGCCCTTCGACAGAAGAATGGATGCAGAAAATGTGGTACATTTATACAATGGAATACTACTCAGCTATTAAGAACAATCAGTTCACAAAATTCCTAGGCAAATGGATGGAGCTGGAAAATATCATCTTGAGTGAGATGACCCAATCTCAAAAGAACATACTTGGTATGCACTCACTGATAAGTGGATATTAGACCAAAAGCTCACAATGTCTAAGAACCTACATATAGACCACATAAAACTCACATAGAAGAAGGAAGACCAAAGTATGAATTCGTTGGTCCTTTCTAGAAGGAGTATCAAAAGTTTCAACCAGAACTCCCAAAGTCTAAACCAGAGAACACAAAGGGAGGGACTCACACACCTGTATAGGGAATTGAGGGTGACCTTGTTAGACTTCAGTGAAAGTGGAGGGCCAAGGTCCCCGAAAGTTTGGATCCCCTACTGTGTGGGAATTCGAGAGCAGGGAGATGGGACTGGGAGGATGTTTGGAGCACACCATCACAAAAATTAGGAGGAGTGGGTATGGGATAAAGGATCTTGGGGGAGAATGAGAAAGGAGATAACATTGAAAGGTAAATATGTATAATATCCAATAAAAAACCCACACAGATAAAGGATTTTTTTAAAAAAGGGAGTTTACTTATCTTAAATTAATTTCAAAAGTTTCTAGGAGTTGCAAATTGGCTAAGATCCTATTTTAAGCTCTCCACAAAAGAACTTAAATCTCTGTTCAATATTCTCAAGAGAGAGGTAAACCCTAACTTCCTCAACAGTTAATTGACAGAAGAGAGGTAATCTCACAAAAAGTAGAAAAAGCTATTTCCAATCGATATATCATATAGTCTGATTAATTGTCAGTGGTGCTATAAAAGTCCTTTGACAAAAGATTATAAATATAGATTTATATATCCTTAAATAAGGTCTTCATGACTCTCTGAGTGTAGAAGGAGCAACTGTTGGCGCTTCTGCCCTGATTTTACAAGAACTCTGAAAAATTGGCTTTAAAAATAAAAGAGGGGGAACGGTACCCCCTCAGAAGGAGCCCCCCTGAAATACTCTCCATCATGCCTTGTTCACTTTTCTCTCTCTAAAGCTGAAAGCTCATGGCAAATCTCTTGCTGACCATGTTGGTGACCTCGGGCACCACCAAGACCAACAAAACTTTGCCACAGATATGGGGAAGGACCCTCATTCCCGTAAAGGGAATGCCCCAGACCCAGTTCCCTTATGGAGCCGAGGACTGATATGCCTGCCCAATACCACAGAAGGCACAGCTAACTGGCTACCATAAATATTAATGAAAAAAAAAATAGATACACTCACAAAGCCAGGCCCAACCATAAATACGATGAATAATAATTTACATCCAGGGAAGAGAAATCTCCCTGAGAATCCCCTTCTTTTTTCTTTCCAGGCAAAAATGAATCACCCGTGATGCCTGCCATTAGAAGTTCTAATCCAGATGGGCCAGAAGTCAGGATCCTCGCCCTTACTCTCACCCCCTACCTTTTCCCAGCTGCACAAGGTTCCCTGAAGCTTGGCAACTGCAAGATCCTGCTTGGAAACTGCAGATAGACTCAAAGCAGTGTACCATATCATCTGAAGAATAGCAAGGAGACCATAACTCAAGCAGTGTACCATATCTTCTGAAGAATAGCTGGTTGCAGTCCTCCTCGCCCCCACGAATAACTAGGGCCTGCCAGTCGGGTCAAGTGGCACCCAGACGTGGGGCTCGAGGCACGGACCCCTCTGGACGGACCCTCATTGAGAGGATGTGCGCAGGACATCAAGATTAAGCGAGACAGAGATCATAACCCGCGACCTGTCATCCACGGAACCAGGTTGATGCTGCCATCAAGAAGACGGTTGAAGTTCATTACCATCAGCCGAAAATTGAAGAGGATCCAGAAGTGACTCTGCAGGAGACTGACACAGCTGCCAGCTCCCCTGCCTCCCCCCTACGGTCGACCGCTAGACTTCCACGCCCTCCAGAAGGGTTCCTGGTATGCCTGGCTTTGCCCCCGTTTCTCTCGATAGAGAGCTTGGCCTCTTGATCACCACAACAAAAATTGGCTTTTTCCTAAACCAAGGTCGCCCTTGATATGGCCGCTAACATTGGGGAGCCTTCCTTTATGACAATATTACACCCCAAACTGACAAATGGTTGATAAATTGAACATTTACAAGGGACTAGGATGGCTGTGAGTTAGCCCAATGACGGGATTATTGTAGGTCCACTTCCCAGGGGCCCACCCAATGCAGCCGAAAAGGAGTGCGTGGTGCTGGGAGTGGGTGCAGCCTACATGGCCTAAGACAGGGCCCTCACCCTCCTTTCACCCACATCGGAGTCCCTTGACGTTGCCCATCGTCGACAGCCTAAAACCTTCGACCATCGATGTGACTCGTCTCACATCAGTGTTTTGGGGTTGTGAACTTGTGTAAGACCCCCCATAATTAGACATCCAAATTCAAAATTCACATAGTTGGGATTGATCATAAGATGCCTTCTCTAACTAAACAGAGAAGGGGGAGATGCCAGAAGCCAGGACCCTCGCCCTTACCCTCACCCCCTACCTTTCCCCACCTGCACAATGTCCTCTGAGGCTTGGCAACTGCAAGATCCTGCTTAGCAACTGCGGATAGACTCAAAGCGGTGTGCCATATCATCTTAAGAATAGCAGGGAGACCATAACTCAAGCAGTGTACCATATCTTCTGAAGAACAGCAGGTAGATCATAATTCAAGGCAGTGTACCGTATAGACCATGACATGTTTCAAGGCACAGGCCAAGAAGATTTTGTACTTTTCCACCACCTGGCCCCTCTTACCCGCTCCCCTTGTAAAACATGCTATAAAAAAGCATTTCATGTTCAAAAATAAATAAATTATATATATATTAAAAAAATGAAACATGTTCTATGTATCGCCAGATCATAAATGAATACAAGTCATTCTTTAAAGCGTTGAACTAAGTCTGGAGTACTACCATGGTAAAAGAGCTGACATTGATTTAATTTACTTCTTGAGATCTAAACTAGAAACTCAAAAAAAAAAAAAAAAGATCAGATAGAACACAGGTCTTCATGATATACTGTAATCAAAGACAGTATAGGATTGGGTCTATAATGCCTAACAGTAGGTCTTAAAGGATAGCGTTTGGAGATTCTATGATGAAGGGATGAGTTACCACTATCAGAGTGACCTTTGTTCTTCAACTTAATGGTTTATTTCTTGTGTAGCCAATTCACAGATCATTGTCTTATCTCCCAGAAAAAAAAGTCTGAAGGTTGATAAAGAATAGAGGCCTAAATTCACACAATTATATACAAACATGAAAAAAACTAATTTGCATTCAGATGGCCTTTATTTTTTACTAAAATAAAAATCAAAGAGACACACAATACACTTCTCTGTAGTTAGGTAGAAAAACAGAATTGTTAGTATGGTAAGGAGATGGATTTCACAGAGAACTGTTTATAAGAGAAACACATACACGTGTATGTGTGTGTGTGTGTGTGTATCTGTGTATGCCATAATGGATATGTATAGATGTCAAAATGTAGCTGGAGAGTCTAGAATCAGGTTTGGAATTTCTGCTTCCTTTGTCAGAGAACTGCTCCATTAATTATTGCACTGTGAAAAAGTTGGCAGTCTTGCTCTGAGGAAAAAATATAACTGGTTCCCCATTTCTATAATGCTCAATGACCAAATAGTTTTGACAGTTAGACCTGTTGGAAAATATTTTTCAAAGAATGATATCCCATACCATACAAAAAAAGAAAGAAATTCAACTTTGTATTTGAACACAGTCTCATCCATGAATTCCAGGTATTTTATAGCAGTCACCATGCTTCCAACAGCCAATTTAAATAATTGTGAATGCCCATGGGACCTACAAAGCTTAAAATGTTTGTTATCTGGCTCTATCAAAAAGTTTGACAACTCCTGAATTATATCATTTGTCACATATTTATACCCAACAAGAAGACATGGCCAAATATATTTAGAAGCCCATTAGTACTGCATACAAGTTAATGTCTAAATAAAAAAAATAGTTGTGACAATATGCAGTTATCCTTCAATATATACACACATACAGAACACCTGTATAGTTGGCCTGTAATGACAGTTAATGTAAGTGATGAAGATTTTTAATAGAGGAATTCATGAGACCATACTAAGACTTGAAATATATTTTGGTATTTTTTTATCTGCTCCATTTGTGACTTTGTAATAAACAGGATGGATTTTACTCAGCGTATTCAAAAAATTCTTGGAGCATGCAACAAAAAGGAAGACCAAAGTTAGATTTTTTTCAAATTTAAATAAGTTGATTACTATCAGTTACAATGTGGACCCAATTATTCTTTAAAAGTAATAAAACTTAAAAACAAATGAACAAACAAACCAAAAGGAAGATAGAGCAATGAACACAGAGGAAATACTTTTAAAAATTTGTACTCCATCAAATTGGAAAAGTCTAAAAGAAATGGATAATTTTCTCAATACATACCATTTACCACAGTTAAATCAAGATCAGATAATCCATTTAAATAGAACTATAACCAATAGTGAAATAGAAACAGTCTTTAAAATTTCAAGACCAGGGCCAGATGGTTTTAGCACAGAATCTTATCAGATTTTCTAAGAAGAGTTAGTGTCAATACTCTTTTAACTATTCTACAAAATAGAAACAAGGAACATTGCCAAATTCTTTTATAAGTTCAAAGTTGCTGTGATACCCAAACCACAGAAAGATTCAACAAAGTTACTCTGATACCCAAACCAAATAAAAACCCAACACAGGAAGATTATGGGTAAATTTACCTTATAAAAATAGATACAAAATTCAATAAAATAATCCACCATGATCAAGTCAGCTTCATCCCAGAGACATGGTGATGCTTCAATATATGAAAATCGATAAATGTAATCTAACATATAAATAAACTGAAAGACAAAAACCACATGATTATCTCATTTGGATGTAAAAAAGTTCTTTAACAAAATCCAATACTCATTTATAATAAAAGTCCTGGAGAGATTGTGAATATAAGAGACATACCTAAACACAAGAAAGACAGTTTACAGCAAGCTTATAGACAACATTAAGTTAAATGAAAAGAAACTCAAAACAATTCCATTAAAATCAGGAACAAGGCAAGGTTGTTCACTGTCTCTCTATTTAATATAGTACTTGAAGTTTTAGCTAGAGTAATCAGACAATGGAGATCAAGGGAATACATATTGGAAACTAAGAAATGGAAGTTTCTTTATCTCTAGGGTACATAAGTGACCCTAAAAATTCTACCAGAGAAATCCTACAGTTGATGTAAACCTTCATCAAAGTAACTGGATACAAGATTAACTCACAAAAATTTGTAGTCATTTTATATACAAATGGCAAATGGACTAAGAAGGATATCAGGAAACAATATCTTTCATGATAGCCTCAAATAATATGAAATGTATTGAGGTAACACTAACCAAGCAAGTGAAAGACACATGTCTTATTTAGGCTTTTACTGCTGTAAACAGACACCATGATTAAGGAAACTCTTATAAAAACAATATTTAATTGGGGGTGGCTTACTCAGAGATTTAGTCCATTATCATCAAGGCAGGAACATACCAGCATCCAGACTGGCATGGTACAGAAGGAGCTGAGAGTTCTAAATCTTCATCTGAAGGCTGCTAGCAAGCCCATACCCACAGTGACATACCTACTGCAACAAGACCACACCTATTCCAACAGGACTATACCTCCTAATAGTGATACTTTCTGGGTCAAGTGTGTACAAACAAGCATAACATGTATGACAAAAATTTCAAATCTTTGAAGAAAGAAATTGAAGAAGATATCAGAAGATGAAAACATTTTCCATGGTCACAGATAAGTAGGTAGGACTAACTTAGTAAAAATTGTCATCCTACCAAAAGCAGTCTACAGATTCAATGTAATCCCCATCAAAATTCCTACACTTTTTTTCCACAGACCTTGTAAGGATAATTCTTAAATTCATATGAAAAAGCAAAAAGCCCAGAATAGCTAAAACAATACTGAACAATAAGAGAACTGCTGGAGGTCTCAACAGTCCTCATTTCAAGTTGTATTACAAAGCCATCATAATGGAAACAACATAGTCTTGGCATAAACACAGACATGTTGATCAATGGAATTGAACTGAAGACAGAGACATACATTCACATATATATTGACATCTGATTTTTGATAAAGAAGCCAGAAATACACACTGAAAAAAAGAAAGCATCTTCAACAAATGGTGCTAATCAAACTAAACATCTGCATGTAAAAGAATACAAATAGGTTCATACTTATCCTGTTGCACAAAACTCAAGTCCAAATGGATCAAAAATTTAAACAGAAAACCAAACACACTGAACCTAGAAGAGAAATAATGGCTTATTCTTAAACTCACCAGCACAGTAAAAAAAACTTTATGAATCATTAGGACAAGTACTAAGATCAACAAGTAATAAATGGGACCTCACGCAACTGAAAACCTTCTGCAAAACAAAGGACACTGCCAATAGTACAAATTGGCAACCCACAGATTGGGAAAATATTTTTACTAACCCTACATCTGATAGAGGACAAATATCCAAAATATATAAAGAATTCAAAAAACTAGATATGAAAAATACAAAATAATCCAATTAAAAATAGAGTATAGATCCAAACAGAAAATTCTCAATAGAGGAATCTCTACTGACTGAGAAACTCTTAGAAATGTTTAACATCCTTGGCCTTCATGGAAATGCCCATCAAAACTTTACCGAGATTCCATCTTACATCTGTTTGAAAGGCTAAGATCAAAAAGCACAAGTAACAGTTCATGCCGAAGAGGATATGGAAGAAGGGAAACACTCATCTATTGTTGATAGGATTGCAAATATGTATAGCCAGTATGAAAAATAATGTAGTATTTGCTCAGAAAGTTGGTGATCGATCTAATTCAAGGGCCAGCAATACCACTCTTGATCCAAAAGATGCTTCATCCTAATACAAGAGCACCTGCCCAAACATGTTGATTGCTGCTCTATTCATAAACGTCAGAAAATGGAAACAACTTAGATGTCCCTCAACAGAAGAATGGATAAAGAAAATGTGGAACATTTACACAATAGACTTTTACTTAATTGTTTAAAATAATGACATCATGACATTTAGAGACAAATGAGGGGAAGTAGAAAAAAATCATCCTGAGTGAGGTAACACAGATTCAGGAAGATATATATGGTATATATTCAGTTACAAATGGGTATTAGCCTTTAAATAAATGATAGCCAATCTATAATCAGTAGACCTGGGTAGGTTAGGTATAGAATGAGGGACTGGGATTATGAAACATAGATCTCTCTAAGAGCAGGAAATATAATAGATTTTTATGGGTTGAATGGGGACAGGGCAGGATATGAATTGGAGGATCAACTGGGGAGGGGGAGGAGACATAGTGTTGAGGGAATGAATGTGGGGAGAGACAGTCAGAATAGAGGGATATTTGAGGGATGGTATGCTAACCTAGTGCATTGGAAAATCCCTCAAACAGTGGAAAGTGATTTTAATGAAAACTTCCAATAATGAGAGTGATGGGGTCCAAACTGGCCAATTTTTTTTTGTCAAAAAACAAGTCTTCCAATAATGAGATTGAGTTGCGTTTAATTGAGTTGTTGGCCAATGAGGTCCTATGGAAATCCCTAAACAACTCAGGCTATTGCTGAGACAGTGGATTGTCCTCCACAAGTTGACTTTGGGATCCCATTGCTGAGGACAATGCCCACACAACTCATTGTACATGGAGAATTCAAAGTGTATCCTACATAGAGCTCCCTATATTCTAGTGTCTTTGATGTGCTGAGGTACTCTGTAGGCTACTAAAAGAGAATGCAGACACCAACCCAGCTACTAAAAGAGAATGAGGACACTGGCCCAGCTACTAAAAGAGAATGCAGACATCAGCCCAGACATAAAACCTTTAACCTACAATGTGTCCTGCCTACAAGATATGCTAGGGTAATAGTGGCTCAGAACTTTTGGGACTAGCCAACGAATGCTTGATTTGACTTAAGGCCCATTCCACAAGATGTAAACCACAGCCAGCACTGGGTGATCAAGAACCAGAGACTAGATAGCCCAGAGACCTAGAGTAAAAACAAACATTACTTGTTTTTAAAAAAAAGTAATAATAAAATGACTCCTAATGATATTCTGCTATACTCATAGAGAGTACCTTATTGAGCCATCATCCATCGTCAGAGAGGCTTCCTTCTGCAGCAGATGGGAACAAATCCAGAGACCCATAGCCAGAGACATTAAACACACACGCACACACACGAGGGTGGGGGGGGAAGCAGAGAAAGAGACAGAGAGACAGAGACAGTGACAGCGATAGACATAGAGACCTTTGAACACTCAGCTAAAAATTGGATGTCTCCATCAAATCCCTCCTCTTAGAGCTCAGGAAAATACATGAAAGAGGAAGCAGAAGGAGAGTAAGCACCAGAGAAGATGAACACCAGGAGAACAAGTTCTTCTGAATTAACTGAACAAGGCTCTTATAAACAGTATTAATCCAACTCTGAATGATTTATTATTATACTCATAGAGTAAGGTACCTCTCAACCCTTATCAGAGAAGTTTCTGTTTGAAGTAAATGATAACACATAAGCCCACAAAATGCTAGGCAATAGAATACTTGACCTGGACGGTTATTAAAGTTCAGACTTCCTCAGACTTACCTGTGTTTAAGACTGAAAATCTCATTCCAACACAGAGTCTGACTCAAGAATGAAACAGGGCTTTGGACTGTCCGTGGTTAACAACTTCTTAGGTGACATTCACTTTCTACTGTAGTGGTTTGAGTGAAAATTGCCCCCATCGGCTCATAGAGAGTGACATTATTTGGAGGTGTGGCCTTGTTGGAGGAAGTATGTCATTTGGGGCAGGCTTTGAGGTTTCAGAAGCTCAAGCCATGCTCAATGTCATTCTCTCTTCTTGTTGCCTGCCACTCCAGATGAACTCTCAGGTATCTATCACTTTGTCTACTTGTGTGCTGACATGCTTCCTGTTGTGATGATAAAGGACTAACAAGCCAGCTCCAATTCAGTGTTTTCATTTATAAGAGTTGCCATGGCCATGGTGTCTCTTTGCAGCAATGGAAACTCTAAGATACCTACTCTAATAGTACATTTCGTAATGCCAGGAAATAGGCCTCAACTGAGGCAGGTGCAATGGAGGTGCTCTGTGAATTTTCTGACTCAAAGCTTCACAGTGACAAGAGTACTGTCTATATGGATCCATGATACTGTAAGTTGCTTCCGAAGATCTAAAACAAGATGGCATGCTACTCCTTTAATATGTCAGGGATATGATGTATGTATGGATGCTATTAAGTGAGTTTGAATTGCATAAATGTTTACTATTAAGTCTTTACACTTTAGAGCCATAACAGTTTTATTCCACTTTCAGAATGAAGCTTTCTTTGCGCCTGCTTTGATAAAATGGGCTTGTTCTTTGAGTCCTCTCCCATGCTATTATTATCACCTCTGTCTTATTGGGTTTTACACTGAGTAAGGTAGACTTCAGCCAGAGAAATTTTCCTAAGGGAAAAATGAGAAAGTAAAGATGATACTTTCCTTTTGGTACCAGGATCTTCCACATGGTCATAAATAGCACCAATTCCTGACATCCAGACTTTGTAACTAGGTTTCCATGTCTGAGTTCTGTCAACAGCATCATCAATTGCTTTTATAACATTTTCTTCTGAAGCCTTCTTTGTGCCACTTTATATATCTTCCTAGCCCAGAGTGTCTTCACCCAAAAGACATCTCTCAGGCAACCCATTTAGTCAGTGGCTAAATCCAAAATGAAGATGCTGCTGATCTTGCCTTATCTTATACCAACAGAGAAGATAATCTAATTTCAGGGACTGCATCATCTTCCCTCCCCAGAGTAAAAGAGAATGGGATTTCTTCATAACAAAGTTAACAGGGATATTGTTGTTTCAGAGTTTGCTGACAGGCTGAAGATTTATCCTCTATACTCTTTCTCCTGACTAGTAAGAGAATTGCAGCCCTGGAATCCGTTGTGCCTCTGGGTCACTTGGTAATTTAAAATTGATGACTTGGAAAGAGAATTGAGATAAAGACAGTGCCCTGGGACACGTCTTTTTATAGAAAGGTATTGTAATTTGGGGGATGAGGGTAATGATTTCACACGACTCTTAAGAAAAAACAGTGGCTTAGGGATGTAGTTTGATCAATGACTTAATCAGCTGGGCCCTCATGACAACCCCTTCCTGAACACAGAGACAAAGATGTGCAATTTACTGATTAGAAAAGGGGAGCATGAGGTGCTAATTAAAAGCATACAAGTACTATAGTGTATGATTCCATTTCACAATGCTCAAAGTCAGACAAAATGAATCTATGGTAGCAAGAGTCAAAGCAGAGATTACCTTGGGATCGGGGTTAGTAACTAAAAAGTGGCATACTTCTGGAGTGCTGGGAATATTCTGACTCTTAAATATTTTGCTTGAGTGTATTCATTTTTGGGAAGCTCATTTGTCTCTATGTTTATGATTTGTATGGTTTTCCTTGCATTGTATATTTGATTAAAATTTTGCTGATATATCCTCCAGCACACATAAACATTCTTTTAATCATATTGTCTACTTAGGAAATAAATCATGGGACCCAGTAATCATTGTCTGGAATTATATTTGCAAGTTGATTGTCCAGTGAAAGAATGGATTTCAACTGTTCTCCAAAATTCATGTTTTTCTATCACAGTTTAGAGCTGTGTATGTGTTAGCCTTCTTCCTGATCTTAATAGCTTTGTTTTGATTGTGCTTAATACTGGAAAAGCCATTATTTGGAAGAAGCTGTAACTTTAATGGACTTCTTTATCTTGTTGACAAATTATAGCTTGGATACAAGTTTGCATTGAAATATGCAGCCTTCCATCAGTTATTAGTCACTGAAAGCACCACAAATCTTAGTGACAGTGGTCACTATCGATACCTGTAGGACAAGATGAGGGACCCTTTTGATCAAGCCTAGTGCTTCCTGGATACTAATTAGGTCCCTGCACAATGGAGCTGGCTCTGCAGACCATGTAAAAGAATGAATCAAAATGTCAGTGTATGCTTCTTCTACTCCCTAGGAACAAATCAGATGTAAATGAATCCTTGGGGCCTTTTAATGTCCTTATTTTGAATTAATTACTTCATTTCTGGGATGGATATGCTTTCCTGTGATTCATTAAAAAGTATATTCATTCTGTATATTCATAAATAATATACAGAAAAAGTATTTCTCGAATCTCATTCATCCATAAGGTGGTGTCTAGTCCCCATTGTCACCTCTGGGACTATCTTTGTCTTCTCAAGATTACTAATATATGTTAATACAAATCTGAAAATAATACTGAGGGTTATATCACTCTGTTTTAGAAATAGGCACTTAGTGTAGTTTGACGCCAATAGCATTAGCATCACTTTTGAGTCTGCTAGAAATGTGAAGCTTTAAGTCCCAGCCTGAATCAGAATCTGTATTTTAGTCTGTTTTATTCTACTGTAAAGAATACTGCATATCAAGTAACAATGAACTGAAACTTCTTGACTTACAATACTGGTGGTTGGGAAACCAAATATCACAATTCTGGTGTCTCCTGAGGACATTCTTTCTGTATCACCCAATGGTAGAATGTGAAAGGATGGGGGCAGAGTTGAATACCCCTTCTACACATTTCAACCCAAATCTTGGAGGGAAGAAACATTTAAGCCATGGTAATCTGCATTTTCACAAGATCCTTGTAAGATTCACAGTATCCTACATTGTGTTATACTCTAGGATAAAGCAACCTCTAAATGTTATCTCCCTTCCCGGTTAGTTTCTGACTTCTGAATCATCTTTTTCAACATTTTCCATCTCGTGTTACCCTTTCCTCCCCTTTTGGATCCTTCTTCCCTTTCTTTCTGACTCATCACAGTGCTCTCTGCAGGGGGCAACACCATATTTCTCCCTAAGCTTGCCAACTCATCAACCTTTGTCTTTGCTTTGAGTGATTCCTCTTAGGTTTATGGATCCTACTAATACATCCAGGACACATAATATTATTTCAGCCTAAGAGTGTGAAATCACCACCATAATAACTGTGTATGTGTGAGGGGCAGGGAGTTACTATATGATTTTTAGCTCTATCAAGTATAATAGCTTAAGTCTTTGATTTCAGCATTCTAGGCCAAGACTAGTGATACTGTCTCAAAACATAGCAAATAAAGGCCTGGTGAAATGTCTCAGTGGGTAATAGTACTTTTTACCAAGCTGGATGACCTGAGATCTCTGGAATCCACTGTGGGAAGAGAGAACAGACTACAGAAAGTTGTCCTCTGACATTCACATGCACTCTGGCTTGTGAACATGAACACACACACATACAAATTAATAAATTTCAAAATAAAAAATATAAAATAAATGAAGCAAAATATATGAAATTCTTTATTCTTTTAACAGCTCATAATGAACTTTTAAAAACAACTTTTAGCAAAGAAAAGAAATATCATAGATTAGTTACCTCTTTGTTTGACACATGAGCTTCTTTTTGCTAGTTTTGTATCAGTGAAAATTTCTTTGCTTAGTGCAGCTGGTTTCTCCAAGAAGAGACATAATAAACTCAATATATTTTCCATGTCTTTTCCTCTACTTTTTCAACTTCTTTCTTCAAGATACAGAGAATAAGCCTTTATACTACAAAATATTCATCTAAATGCACATGATTATAGCATTGCGTTAAGTTATTGAGGGTTTTAATTTTTAAAAATTACTTTATTGGATTACAACATACTATGAGACATCTATCATAAATGTACAGCTTTGTGAGGTCTCATAAACTGTTGACACCTACGAAGCTAACATCTAAATTAAAGCTTTGTATCTTGCACTTCAGAAGGCCCCTTATACATCCATTATAATCTCCACAGGTGTCCATCGCAAGTCATTCACTATTCTGAGCCATAGATATTTATTAAGCTCTTGTTTGTATGCCTTATGTAAATGGTATCAAACTGTATGTATTTTCTTATATCCATCTGGCTTTTTTCCCTTCAGCAGTTGATAGTGAGATCTTAATCATATTGTGTATAAAGTTGAAAATCATTAAGTCTGATTACTAGAATATTTATCTGTCCTACTACTGATGACTCTTTCTATGGGTTCCAGTTTCCATGTAAATTGAATGCAACTACTATGAAAATTCTTATACTCCTTCATAAAAATTTCTAAGTATTTCGGTCGGGCATAGAATAAAGATAAAAAGACTGCTGGGTAATGCTGAGTTTTTAATGTATCAAGACTGATTAGTTTATGCACATCAGTGCCAAGGAAGCAAGTTATGTGATTAGGCAAGCACACATGCATTCAGACACCCAAGTGGGAGAAGAGGAGCCAACATCTTTTTTTTCTACCACATGAAAAAGGAACTCTCTGCCTACCAGCAATTTTTAAGTTCCTGCCTCATTCCAGCTTTCCAAGGATGTGGTGTTGATTGCTTTAGTTTATTATGATTTTAATGAGATCACCCTGCTGCTGCAATAGCTTTTCCAAGCATGACACATCCTGGCTCCATAGTGGGAAGAAAGTCAGTTCTCAGCTGTGTGCCAGCAGTAGCTAAAAAAAAATCGCTGCTCATGATTTTCTGCCTTGGGATTGCCATCCTTGAGGGGAAATACTGAAGACAGGACAGGCCATAAGCAGAAGAGGTGGTTGTCCACATGCTGTCACTGGAAATTCTGCCTGGTCCTTAAATAACCCTAACCAAAACACCCTGTTTGTACAAGGCCTCAAATCCTTATCATTTAAAACAGCACTTTAGAACAGTCCAATCACTGAGGTTGAAGACATGCCTCTGAAAGGCTACTGCTGGAATTCAATGCTTCTTTCAGGTTAAGAAGGGGGCTTTTAGCTGTTTGCCAGTGAGTTAATCCATCATAAACTTGAAAGTCAAAACAGAGTCAATGTTCAGGGCACAAGAACTAGAAAGTTCAACGGAGGTAAAAGGGCTAGGAAACTGCAACAGTGTAGTCTTAGAAGGTAAGCAATGATCCTTAGGGCAGTAGTAAAAACATACCAGGCCAACAATGGACCCAATAAAATATCAAATCTGAAGTTCAGACAACGGCAAGGAGTCAAATGCCTGCTGAGAAAGCACTTGGATCTCTATTGATCTGCACATCTGACTGTGTAATTTCAGCTGATAAATAAAAGGTATAATGAGGACTGTATTTAAAACTATCTGCCCCTTCTGATGTTCATCTAACCTGGATATATTTTAATCTCGTGGAAGAGGAGGAATCTGGTTATTACTTTATTCATTATTTTCAACTCCAGGAAGTTCTTTTTTTTTTTTTTAGTTTTTCAAGATAGGGTTTCTCTGTGTAGTCCTGGCTGTCCTGGAACTCACTCTGTAGACCATCTACTTCTACTGCATACATATTATTTGATGTCATTGTGTTATTTTATGGTGAAGATTTTCAAAGAGAAGAGACATGTTCGCAGAGACTCATTTATACTAAAAAGACAAAATCTTCACTGCTTTTCTGATAATAAAATAATGCATGCTCATAACAAATTTAGAATTCATAGGGATGAAAAACGTAGAAAGTAAAAGAGACATGTACTTACCATATATGATAAACAATGAGAGTTAAAGCTGTGTGTTGCTCACATTTATTATAAAGGGCATATTTTAAAATTAGTATGGCGACTACTTCCAGTATCCAATAACGAACTGTTCAGTTGGGCCATGACAAACAGTAAGCATTTGATAAACAGACATTAACTTTGTCCTTTGCTTCTCCTTTGCTTTTTTCACCTTCAGTCAAGATATATGAAGCAAAGAAAGAGACAATATAAAGGGGTAACTGTATTTATCGAAGAGCTTAAAAGTGACAAGTATAAAATCCGCAAGAATTTTGTAAGGATCTTCTTAAGTCTTCTTTAGATAGTTAAAAATTCAGAAACAATTGAAATTTCCACCAATGGAAGACTATATAAAGAAATCATTTAATTCAGCAATGAAAAGGAGCAGGCTCACTGATCACCCAAGATTATTATTGACTTTAGTGATCTTTCTACCTACTCTTCCAAGATGGTCCCTCAGTCTTGGGGAAGGAGTATAATATAGAGATCCTCTTCATGGGACATTCAGACTCTGCCCTTTGACCAGTTGTGAATTTCTCTGATAATGTCTGAGAGCTGTACATTAGACTATGGGCAGAGACACAGATGTTGAGGGCAATTTGATATCATACCCATTTATCAGGCTAATAGGAGCAAACAATCTCTTCTGGATATGACAGGGCAACTGCACTCATGAACTCACAATGGTTTGTGCCTATGATCAAGCCAGTCAACATTCTAGTGTGGAATGGAAAGGGATGGACAGTTTATGGCTCCTCGGGGATGGAGAGTTAGTTTTCTTTAAGTTTGTGGCACATGAAAGATCAATCATATTAGATGGACTCATACTAAGAAGTATAGAGACAGTACAAATTGCCACAAATGAGTTATTAAGTTTAAAAAATGAGGTCATAAAGTTGGCAGAGTAGGGAGCTGGAGGCATAACTGGGAGAAGTAAACAGGGAGAGTTTGGAGTAGATATGATCAAAATACATTATATAAAATTACCAAAGAATGTTAGATGATGGGTGAATTAGAGGAGGACATATGAGCTCATTTATATTATTTTCTAAAATATGTATCATACATGGTGATAGAAATCAAAGTGATGCTAAATAGGGTCGAACAGGAATTGGCTGTAGGGAGTCAAAGGACTACCTAGGATGCTGAGACTATTCTGTGCCCCAAGCATGATGGTCTTTGCATGCCCACATATATTTGCTGAATTTCATCAATGTGTTCTATTATTACTGATATCCTTAACTGTGTATAAATAAATTGTAAGTGAGCATAAACAAGTTTTTGTTTTTAAAGTTTCATTTATCTATCCTTTAAGAATTTCATGTAAACATTTTGTTCATATCTTTCCCTCCTCCCTTCTAACTTCACCTAACTCTTCTTCATACCCCTCCCAATTTCATAATATTATACTCTTTATAACTTAATGAATCTAATCATAACTGCTCCTATGGAGATGAGTGTATAAAAGGCCACTGGAGTATGAGCTACCTACCATAGGCACACACCTGGAAAAAAACTGACTCCCTCTCTGTCACCAGCCATCAAATAGCTCCCAGCTAGGTAAAGGGCTGTGTGAGTCCCTACCCCATCCATAGCATAACAAATTTGAAAAGAAACCTGTAATACATGAGAAAGGGACATTAAGCAAATGCCCCTATCACCAGGTCAGTGTTCTTGAAGTGTAAATATGAAAAACAGTACTAACTTTTTACTTCTTTTCCCTAGTCAATTTCTCAATGCCCAGAACTCAAGAAACTCACAACCTGTAACTGATGATTTTTATGGACAACCTTAAGCAATGGGAGGAAAAGCATTTATGATAAAATATTCCAGTTTACCTGGAGGAAATGGTCAGGAAATGTTTGAAGATGGTTTAGTTATATTAGTAAAGAAAGTGACATTCTTCTCCCAACCACCGTTGACTGTCAATAGTCCCTTTGAGAAAGGTGCACCATCATGAGTCCTCTCCCCTTTCATTAATGAAAACACTGATAATTATAATCTTGTGCAAGGCTTGTGCAGACAACCATGCATGCTTTAAGTTTATAAGTACATCAGCTGTGTTATGCCCAGAAAACTGTTTTACAGAAGTCCTCCCAAACCTCTGGCTTTTAAAATCTTTTAACACTTTCTCCTGTATTGTTGCCTGAGTCTTGGGAGAGGTGATATATATGTCATATAGATATTCTGATTAAAGAAAGGCACTCTATTGTTGCTCGTTTCCTGAAATTTAACCTGTTGTAAGTGTGCACTGGAATTTTTAGTTCCCTTTCCCTTGTTACTTCCTCCTTTCTTTTTTACATGTTTCTATGAGTCTACTTTAGTACCACACAAACACACACATAGACACACATGCACAGACATACACTAAGTTACTTCATAAAAATTGAGGAACAGGTGTATTTCTGATTAGAATGTAAGATGATATTGCCACTATGGAAAAGCAGTTTTGCAGTTCCCCCAAAAGCAAAACATACAATTATTCTGAGGCCCAGAAATTCTAGACATAGTGTATATGTAAAATAAATGGAAGGGAGGCTTTAAAACAAAAACTTATATGGAAATGTCCATATAGCAGTATCCACAATAGCCAAAGGATGGAAACAACCCAAATAACCATTAACAGAGTATGGAATATCTGTATAATGGACGATTATTCATCCATTATAAGAAATGAAGTTCTGATACATGTTATAACATTAACAGACCTTGAAAACATTATGAAAATGAAAGAAACCACTTCCAAAATACCATAACGAATGGTTCCAGTTGTATGAAATATTCAGATTAGGCAAATTCATAGAAACAAATGAGAGGATTAATGTCTACCAAAGGCTAAGATAGTAAAAGAGCCAGGACAAGTTGAGGAACAGTACAGAGTTTCTATTTGGGGTTATTAAAATAGTCTAAGATAGTAGTGTTGTGCTGTTGAATCAGAAAAATTTAAATAGGTACATTTTAAACTATGTAAGTAATCTGTCAGTAAAGCCTTTAAAAAATTAATCCTGGCCTAGGGAGAGAAAAAAGCACTATAACTTTGGAACTATAAACTTGTTTGGTAAAAGTCCAAGGACCACAAATAGTGAGAAGAGATTTATATATATTTATAAAAAAAATTTTCTTTGGATATCCAATTTTTAAAATTAATTCATTAGTTCATTATTTAACAAATGTTCTAACATTAATTAGTATTCTGTGCACCTAGATTCAAGGGTGATTAAGATTGTCATTGTTTCTGCTTCAAGGTAATTATAGCCTAGTTGAAGAGAAAAGGAGCAAGAGATTACATAAGTATGTTAAAAAACATCTTAATGAGGTTTAGGATATGATTCAGTTGGTAGAGTATTTGCCTAGCATGTGTAAAGACCTGAGTTGGAGCCACAGCTCTGCATAAAGATAGGTGTGGTAGGTATTAGGTAGCGTATACTTGTAATCCCTGCTCTTGGGAAATAGAAATAAGAGGATAGGAAGTTCAAGGCCATTCTTGGCTACAAAAAGACCCCTTTAAGAAAGAAAGGGATGAAGGAAAGTAAAAAGGACGGATGGTAGTGTAATATAGTTCTTGAGAATAATTAATAACATTTATTTCAAACAATCAATGTGTAGAATAAGGTAGTTTGCTTGGCAGCCGATCTGATGGCATGCAGCTGTTAGCCAATGACCATACTATTCTACTGTTGAGGTTCAGGAACAAGGAAAGTTGTTTGATATGTTAGGATGGTCCCCTACAACGGCTTATGCATTTCCTCTCATTGATACATAGTTAAGAAAGGCAGCAAGCAATTTATCTGGGATGAAGAAGCTTTCATATACAACTTTCTGTTTGACTCTTGTATTACCAGGCTAATATTCTCCATATTGGCCATCTTCTAATTGGCCTCCAATATTCACCATCTTTTTACCATAAAGCCAGGTATGGAACAACTCTGGGCAGCTCCTATACTTTACAGCATAGCATACTCTATCTTTGCAGTAGGAAGCATGTAACAGCTATGTCCCTCATACCTTCTGTTACTGACTGTCCTAACCTTGCTTTCTGTTGTGACCAAAAGCAACTTGGAGAGATAAAGGTTTATTTGCCTTATATGTTACAGACCAAAGGAGGCCATGGCACAAGCTTGGAATAGAAACCATAGAAGATCATTGCTTATAAATTTGCTCCCAACTTAAGGTTCAGCTATCTTTCTCATTCAGCCTAGAACTATCTGCCTACAGGTGACATCACCCATTGTAGGCCAGGCATTCCTCCATCAACTAGAGACCAATAAAATGCCCTACATATATACTGATAGACCAATCTGTTGGAGAGAATCTCTCATTTCGAATAACTCTCTCTCGATGTCTTTAGTTGTGTCAAGTTGACAAAATTAAGCATCATACTGACTGACTCTGTCTGGTATGTCTCCATGTGGCCCTGCATGGTATAGCTCATTACTTTTGAGATGTCTAAATAATAATCTTTTCAATGATGATTCTATTTTGACCTATTGGCTTCACTATATCTAACAATAAGACCTGAATTTCAAACTTGCTTTCTGATAGGAACTGATAGCTCTGGAGATAAGAGGTACCTGATGCCAAGCCTGTTCAATCCCTAGGACACACAGAGAGAAAGGAGAAAGTCAATTTGCAACAGTTGTCCTTTGACTGTTACTACCATGGCAAACATGTACTACTCCTGACACAAAATACTACATAAATAAATGTAATAAAATATTTGCTTGCTCCAGCTAGGGATAAGTCTTCACACACATCAGAGAAAGAACTTAAGAATCTATACAAGTGGATTTACTCTGCTTAAAGCCTAAGCAACAGAAGGGAAGATTTGCTCTGCATGTAAACAGCAAGAAGTGTTTGTGCAGGTTTGAATGAAAATGGTCCCTATAAACTCAGATGTTTGAATAGTTGGTCCTCAATTGGTGGAACTGTTTGAGACAAGTTAGGAGGAGGTGTGGTCTTGTTGAAGGAGATAATGTGATAAGATTTGAGGCTTCAAAAGTATCTCACATCCCCACCTTTGTTCTTCCTTCTTGTGGTTTTGAGATGGGAGCTGTCAGCTGTTCTGGTTATGATGCTTTTGACCCACTATTATGGACTCTAACACTCTGAAACCCCAAGCTCAATTAAATTCTTTCTCTTGTAAGTTGACTTGCTCTTGGTTTCTATAATAGGAATAGAAAACTATCTAGTAACACTATGAAAATTAATTAAATCATGCTCACAAGAATTCCCAGAACCTGGGATCAGTGCTCTGGTTCAGTGGTAAAGGCACTTGTCATGCAAGCCTAATAACCTGAGTTTGATTCCTGGAATGCATATAAATAAGGAAGGTAGTAAGACCAGAATTCGCAGAGCTGTTTTCTGACCTTCACATGTTGCCAGGATATCTCTCTGTCTCTCTGTATCTGTCTCTATCACTGTCTCTCTCTCTGTCTCTCTCTCTCTCACACACACACACACATCTCTCCCTCTTTCTTCCTTTCTCTCTCACACACATACAGGCCTTTTAAAAAAGAATCCCTAGAAATTATAAAAATAAACTTTCTTCTAGTTAAGTAGGTAAGAACTCCAATATCAATGTTTGATAAATGATAAGGAATTTGATAATGCAACATTTGTAAGAGTAAATAAGATAGTATAATTAAATCGTTTAACATATCATTGGGGTGTGTGTGTGTGTGTGTGTGGTATGTGTTACTCGAAATGGAACCTAGGCCCTTGCACATACTATGTAATTGCTCTAATACATCCCTAGCCTCCTGGGTTTTTATCCAAAGCCCCTACACTTTTCTACTTTGATTTATTATTTTCTAGCTACAAACAATATAGTCTCATAGTAAAAATGATTTTTAGATTCACATTAAATATAGAGATTGGGCAAGTGAAACACTTGGTATCAAATAACAGCCATTATCGTGGTAGGTCTTGTCAAAATTGTCTCTTTTGGTACTTGCATCTTGGGAGGTGATGAGTAACTATCCACAGAGAACTGAAAATCTTTCATAATCAAATAATCAGCGACCTTCTATGCACTTTTCTAGATTGAAGTAATGCTGAAAAGTGTTTTTCAATGAGAAGGGCATAAGTAGCTACAAAGAAACTCATTGAAAGAAAGATGCTTTAAAAGTGATTGGAGCCCAATATCACAGTGTTTCTTTTAAAAGATTTATTCATTTTAATGTGTACAAGTGTTTGTCTGCATGTTCATTTGTGTGCTGTGTGCTTGCCTAGTGTCTACAAAGGTTAGAAGAAGGAATTCAGTCCCTTGGAACTAAAGTTACTTACTGACCATCCTGTACTGCCAGATATGGGTGCTGGGAACTAAATTTGATTCCTCTGCAAGGGCAGCAAGTGCATTTTGCTGCTGAGCTATCTCTTCAGCCCCATATGATACTCCTGACCTAGTGCTTGTGTTCTGACATAAGGTATACTGACAACAGTGACTTAAGGTGTGAATATAAACTTAAAGTGTTAGAGTGCTATCATGCTTTCTTGAAAACAGCATGGTCGGAAGAGATTGACACCAACCAATCAACCAACCAACCAACCAAGCAAACAAACAAAAATAGTGTCCAAATGAAAACTTGTGCTGAGGTAGAGTGCTTGCCTACCATTTGTGGGGATTTGAGTTTTATTCTGACCTTCATACAAAAAAAAGTTAAATTAACTGGCACCAATTTAGTACCACAAGAGAAATTCTAGGAAGAAATAGTAGCAACAAGAACAATAAAATAGAACATTATGTTTCGTGTCTCAGTACAGCATTGAACACATAGTTATTGAACTCCATTTACTTAATTTAATCAAATGGCTATAGAAAAAATAAAATCCCTTCAATTTACAGATGATCAGAGAAAGAGATAGAACCGGAAGGAAGTTAACAAAGTCTAAAATATACAATTGTTCAAAAATACCTACCCTTTCCTTTCTACATATTTCTACAGATAAAGCACTTCCTTTCTACACTGATTTGAGTCTTGACCAAAGCATTTCACTTCTTTAGTGTTAAAAACACTGCCCCAAAACACCATTGGCATAGAACATCCACCTATTATTTCTCAGAATTCTGATAGGTTGCTAAGGTTCTTTTAGTCTGGCTTCAGTTCTCATCATCCATTTAACTGGGATCTTGGAGGCTTGGAATATAGGATGGCCTCTCATCCTTCATTACTTTCTTGCACATGGTTTCACAGACTGTGATTGTTATTTCCTCCAGGCTTGTTTTTGTGATTGTTTTTCCTCTTTATTTATTAATTTTATGTATATAAGTACACTGTAGCTGTTTTCAGACACACCAGAAGAGGACATCTGATACTATTACAGTTGGTTGTGAGCCACATACCACGTGGTAGCTGGGTCTGAAGACAAATTAAGCAGAAAGCTATTAATCTTTTCTGACTTAGGTTTGATAATGTCGAAATACTACTATTGGTTTGCTGCATTCTGTTAGTGGAAGATATAAGATACCATTTCCATTTCTGGTGGGCAGAAGATCACATACAGGGAATGGTAAGATGGATGAGGATCATATATATAGATAGACACCATACCATATACCTTGTTTGAGTCAAAAGAAAATAAATGTTCATGACATTTAAATAGATGCTTCAAATGGGTTTGGATAGTATGACTGAATCACTTTTGTCTTACACCTAAACAGGCCTTTTATATACCAAGACTGCTCCTTGGTCAAGAAAATGCAAAATTTATAACCCTAGCACCTAGAAGGCTGAGATAGGAGGTTCTTGAGTTTGATGCCAACCTAAACCCAAAACGAGATGAATGAAGAGAAGAAAGAGGAGGAATTGATGCTGATCATGACGGTGGTAGTAGTAGAAGAGAAGGAGCAACAATGCCAACATAGTCTCCATGATGGCCTAGATCCAGAGTCACTCACAGGCCAAATGAAGGAAAACCCTGTCATTCTCTCTCTCTCTCTCTCTCTCTCTCTCTCTCTCTCTCTCTCTCTCTCTCTCTCGTGTGTGGATGGTGTGTGTGTATGTCGGTATGTGTGTGTGTAGGTATATATGCCTGTATGCCCATACACACCCACGGACAAGAGGGGCACATTAGGTTTCCTGTTCTATTACTGTGTCATTGAGGCAGGATATCTCACTGAACCTCAACCAAGCCCTGCAGGAGGAGCTAAGGTGCTAAGAGCTAGGAGAGGACGAGGAGGAGTAAGGAGGAGAGGAGGAAAAGGAAGAGGAAGAGCTGGAGAGAGCATAAATGTAGGAGGATGGAGAACCACACTGGTATGGAGAGCAGTCATGAGGAACAACTTATAATTAGGTCAGCTAATTGGGATACAACTCTCTTTGTATGGACATCTTGTTATTAATCATTACCAAACATATAAAGTCTTTGATTAATCTATAAGAATTAGAGTCTCATTCTCTTACTGGGCCCTCATGGATAGCAGGATGGTCTGGGCAATGCCCAGCTTTTCGGGGACAGCATCAAAGACTGTTAGAGCCATCTCCGATGCTGGAGTCTTGTGGGTGGCAGGGCGGGTGTTTCTGGTGGGCTGGTTGTAGGTGCTGCGCAAACATGGCCTCTGGCCACAGAGCATGATGGCTGAGTTGGGCAAGGCCACCCTCAGCTTAGATATTCGGCTTGAGCCAGAGGCCAATTTTAATTATTTACTACAACAAAGTGGTGACCAACGTCTGGCACAAATTCACTAGAAATTTAAGTCTATTTCACCTGAGAGGAAAAGTTGTTGTTTTTTTTTTTTTTAAAGAAAATGAGTGAGTGATTGGTGCTGAAAGGAGGCACGTGACTCCTAGTGCGGGGGGGGGGGGGGGGGGGCGCGGGGGCGGGGAACCCTGAACAAAAAAACTGCAGCTGAACTCCACGGCAGTGAGGAAACACAAGTTGCTTTTTGTTAGGAAAAGAGGAAAAGTAGCTGACTCTAGAGTAGAGAGTACAGTGTCTGTGAATTAAAATTGAGATTATTTGTTTTTAAGATAGATTTAGGAACAGTTTTGTCCGATACATGTGGGGAATCTTGCCTGCGGTTCGGGACAAAGGTAGAGAAAATTTGTCTGTGGCTCTAGGCACAGAACCACAGACAGGTATACTTTGAACCGAGAGAGCTAAATAAATAAGCCTCCATTGTGGAGCAGTTACTGATTTAAGTATAAAGTTAAAATATAGAGATTATTTGCTTTTAGGAAAGATTTATAAACAGATTTGTCTGAATCACGTGGGGATTATTGCCTGCGATTTGGAACTTAGATAGGGAAATTGTCACTGGCTCTAGAGTAGAGAGTACAGTGTATAAGTGGAAGCTGCTTGGAGTACAGAGTAAAACAGATAGATGGTATAAATAAAAAACTGTTCTAGTCAGAGGGCTGGACAGAAAGATAGTGTAAGTCAGGTGTGTTCAGATGATATAAAGTTATATTGCTTCACAGGAGACTTGGGTTCTGTCTAACGTGGGCCCCACGGGAACTCTGGGTTCATTTCCTGCTTGGCAAAAATAGGGAAAGCCTAAGAATAGGTCCATACAGTACTTTAGTTAAGATAGGGAAAATTGTCACTGACTCTAGAGTAGAGAGTACAGTGTATAGAGACTGTTCTGGCAGAGAGCCAAACAAAATGATAGTGTAAAGCAGCTGTATTCAGATGATGTAAAGTTATATTGCCTCACAGGAGACTCAGGTTCTATCTAACATGGGCTCCACAGGAATTCTGGGTTCTTTTCCTGCTTGCCAAAATACAGAAGGCCTAAAGAATAGACACATACAGTATTTTAGTTATTAAGTTGATTTTATTTTCAAGATGGGTGTGATTTTCAGTTTTGCAGTTATATTTTTCCTCTGGGAAAGAGGTCAAGATAAAGGTTTTTCTGGTTACTGACTCAAGGAAATGCTGTTTTGGGAAAAAGCTTTTGTCTGTGTGTTTTCAGAAGAGCTGATTAAGATATTTCTACCTCCCAGAATTATATGGATTAGACATGACAGAGGCGGACCACCAGAATACTAGATTTCAGAACTCAAACAAAAAGTTATCTTGATACTAAAATTTGTTTTGAGAATTGTATATTGCAGAATATAAAGCCTTGGTGTATCTACTCATCAAGCAAGCTGAGCAGAGCTGCTCGAACCTCTGATGTCCTGGAATTTCAGCTGGATGCAGTGAAGACACAGATATCAGAGGCATATCAATTTACCCTGCCCCCTGCCCCTCTTCTAATATCTCAACGCCCATAATCAGCTTGAAGAAGTTAATGAAGAGTCAGCGCCCCTATTCCCTGGGCTTGGGGACTGGGCTGGTTAATATATGGGCTGTCTTTCTTGGGAAAAGTAGTGGTTTTGTTGGAACAGGGAGGAATAGCTAGGATTTATTGCATAACCATAACCTATTGGAAGAAATTTGTATAAATTGTTATTAAGCTGCAGTTATAATTTCTTAAGTGGTACAAAATTTACTTTTATTTCAAATTTAAGGTTTTCATTGGTACTAGTTTCTTATTGATATAAAAATGAGATTAATATTTTTACTCTTGTAGGCATTGTGCCTATATAACACATTTAGGAATACAAGGCTTAGACTCAGTCCTTCTTTAACTTTTTTTTTTTATAACTGATTTGAGATGCTTAGCCTGTGAGTTAAGGGCCTATAGCAAGTGCATGGCTCTGAGTTAATTGTTAGGGTGTTTTCTAGATTTTAATTAGAAATAGTGGAGAAGACTTAATGGACAACAGTCCAGATTGCTTTACATAGATAGTTGGTTTTCAAAAACGTCAGAAGTCCACAGAAGTGACATTACTAACATTTTTGTATTAATGTTCATTTTAATTAGAGACCTGTCTGCTCCTGACAGCTTCCCTGTCTTGGATTCTAAGAAGAAATTGAGTATCTTTGGAGTTATTCCAGTTATGGTGAGACAGCCACTAGGCAAAAATTGCCTCATTTCATCTACAGACTAATTACTGTCCAGAAAAGGACACACTTGCAGAATAGTCGACTGATTATGTCTGCCAAGACAGAGTAATCAGCCCTTAAAAATTCTGCATTACTAGGTCTGTCAGATGATCCTGGGCCAGAAGACTGAAGATTGGATGCTCCAACGTTTTTGAGGTTTAGAGACTGTCCAGGTGTTCAGCGATCTCTGTAAATTGGCTAAGTTTTAGAAGCTATGCTTTTTGCTTCCCATAATTTCAGTTAATTCAATCATTCTGGATTTCTGACGGATTGAAGGCTTATAGTCTCATAGCCAACCCAGGCTACTTACTTTGAGAGAACAGATTTGAGAGGATGGTTTTCAGGTGACATTCATTCTAAAGCAAGGTTTAGAACTAAGTCTTTTAGTTAGGAGAGATGACAGAGGTTCTGTTTAGTCAACAAAATGATGGACTGGGTATTAGGTCTATCTTCTACCTTACTGATACAAATTGGTGTAGTTATGCTCTATTGTATTTTGAGAGAAAGGTTTTTTTCTTTTAACAGAAAGGGTGATATATAGGAGCTAAGGTGGGAAGAGTTAGGAAAGGAAGAGGAAGTGTAAGGAGGAGAGGAGGAAAAGAAAGAGGAGGAGCTGGAGAGAGCAGAGATGTAGGAGGATGGAGAACCACACAGGTATAGAGAGCAGTCATGGGGAACAACTTATAATTAGGTCATCTAGTTGAAATACAACTCTCTTTATATGGGCATCTTGTTATTAATCATTACCAAACATATAAAGCCTTTGATTAATCTATAAGTATTAGAGTCTCATTCTCTTACTGGGTCCTCATGGATGGCAGAATGTTCTGGGCAATGCCCAGCCTTTCGGAGACAGCATGGAATATTGGCAGAGCCATCCCCCACTCTGGTGTCTCGTGGGTGGCAGGGCTGGTGTTTCTGGTGGACTGTTTCTAGCTGCTGCGCACACATGGTCTCAGGCCACAGAACATGGTGGCTGAGCTAGGCAGGGCTGCTCCAGCTTAGATATTCGGCTTGAGCCAGAGGCCGATTTTAATTTATTACAACACAGCCCACTGGCAGCAATTCCCAACAATCTTGTCTTTTCTGCTCCCCGAAGCACTGGAGTTAGAGGCACATATGTCCATCCAGGCTTTTATGTATACATGCTGAGGTTTTGAACTCAGGTCCCCACCTAAGCACGCCTTCGTGCACTGTAATCTTCCCAGACTCATAATTTAACCTTTTTTTGTTATATAGTTTAACTTAATGTTAACATTTGATCAGTATAGAGGCAAAGGTAAGATTTCAACTTGGGCACTTGAATGAGAATTCAGCCTCTAAGCCATTTTACTTCATTTGCAAGTAGTATTTCATTTTTTTTTTAAATTCAGAAGGCTCTGAGGATACTAAGACAAACCAAGGATTCAAAGAATATTGTTCTATGCATATGAAATGATAGGGGTTACAAAAAGAAGTATACTTACTATAAGGAGATATGAGAAATTCATACTACAATATAAATAAACATGATACTGTGCTCATTCAGCTAAACTAGACAACACATTTTTCATCTCTAATACCCTTGTTTCCCAAATTAAAAGCCTTCTACCTTTTACTTAACATTGTCATTTTTAATAAATGTGAATAAAGGATATAAAAACCAAATTAGTAGTTACCTAATACTTTATCCTAAATCAACACTGAATTTCTTCTACTAACAGTAAATATTGAAAAAGACAAGGAATCTTAATTTTAAATATTGAGGATTTGAAGAAATATCTCAGTGGTTAACAACATTTTCTCTTTCAGAAGACTTGAGTTCAGTTTCCAGTGCCGACACTGTGACTCACAACCACCTAAACACCAGTTCCAGAGAATCCAACCCCATCTTACAACTGCTTCAGGTACCAGGCACTGATGTGATGCACATGCATACATACACACAATACACTCTTACACATGAAATAAATTTAGAAAAAAAATTAAAATATATTAAACAGACGTCCTGCCCTTCCAGAGACCCCTCAGACTAGGAGAAGTTCAGGTAGGCTGCCAGCTGTCAATGTCCCTCATTATCTCACTATCATGGCCTCCCTCACACCTCCCCAGTCCTTTGAGCTCCCTACTGGTTGCTGTGCCCCAGCCCTCAACTCCCTCCAGATTGTAAGTCCAGATAGGTTGCCCACCCAGCAAACTCGACCACTTGTTCAGCCTCTTCCCACTCTATTCCTAGTGACCCTCACTCCTAGTAGCTATACACCAGTCTCCAACTGTGGTGAAAACTTACTGCTCTATGGAGACCAGCCCAATAAAACAAAACCAAAAGCAAACAAAACAACAAAAATTTAAACACAAACACCAACAGCAACATCGACTCCCTAGTCTACAACAGAAACAACAGAAAGCCACAGACTCATGGAAACAGCACAACTCTCTACTGAATGACTACTGGTCAAGGCAGTAATGGGTCAAGGCAGAAATAAAGAAATTAAACCTTTCCTAGAATTCAATGAAAATGAAGGCACAGCATACCCAAATTTAAGGGATACATTGTAAGCAGGTGTTAAGAGGAAAGCTCATAGCACTAAGTGCTTTTATGGAACATTAAAGAGATCTCATACTAGCAAAGTAATAGCACACCTGAAAGATCTAGAACATAAAGAAGCAAACACACCCAAGAGGAGTAGACAGCAGGTAATAACCAAAGTGAGGTTTCAAATCAACAAAATAGAAACAAAGAGAATAGTACATAGAATCAATGAAACTAACAGTTCTTTAAGAAAATTAAGAAGACAGACAAACCCCTTTCAAAAATAACTAGACAGAACATCCAAATTAACAAAATCTGAAGTAAAACTGGTGATATAATGACAGACACCAAAGAAATCCAAAGAATCATTAGGTCATGTTTTAAAAACCTATACACCACAAAATTGGAACATCTAAAAGAAATGGACAACTTTCTTAATAGATACCACTTACCAAAGTTAAATCAAGATCTGATAAACAATTCAAAGAGACCTAAAACTCCCTAAGAAAATAATCTTATAATCTTCCAAAGAAAAGGGGGGGCTGGGCCATATGATTTTAATACAGAATTCTAACAGACTTTCAAAGAGGACCTAATACCAATACTCTTTAAGTTATTCCACAAAATAGAAACCGAAGGAAAGTTGCTGAATTCATTTTATTAGGCCACAGTCACAGTGATACCCAAACCACACAAAGACTCAACAACAGAAGAGAATTACAAACCAATATACCTTATAAACATAGATGCAAAAATAATCAACAAAATACTCCCAAACCAAAACCAAAAACATATCAAAAAAATCATCCATCATAATCAAGTAGGTTTCGTCCCAGAAATCTGGGGACCATTCAACATACAAAAATATGTCAATGCAATACTCCATATAAACAATCTGAAAGAAAAAAAAATAAATGTTTGTCCTAATTGGGGTTTTATTGCTGTGAAGAGACATCATGACAAAGGCAACTGTTTTTTTTTTTTTGAGGAAAGAGTTTATTTCATCTTATATATTACATTATATTATGAATGGTAGTCAGGACAGGAAATTGAACATGAACTTGGAGGCAGGAATTGAAGAGACAAAGACAACTCTTAGAATGGAAAACATTCAATTGCAGCTGGCTTAAAATTTCAGAGGGATAGTCAATTATTATGGAGGGAAAAATGGAAACATGCAAGACTTGGTACTGAACAAACTGAGGGGAGGCAGCACAAGGGGACTATCTTTCTCACTGGGCATAGCTTGAGTATTTAAGGCTTAAAAGCCTTGCCTCCACAGTAACACATTTCCTCTAACATGGCCATATCTCCTCCAATAAGGGCATAACTCCTTATAGCACCACTTCCTATGGCCAGTGATTCAAACACATGAATCTATGTGGTACATACCTATTCAAATCACTTTATTGATCATGTCATTAGATGATGAAAAAGCTTTTGACAAAATCTAACACAATTTCATGATAAAAGTCTTGAGGCAATCTCTGATTGTACAATAAAGCCAATACAGCAAGTCAATAGCCAACATCAAATTAAATGGAGAGAAACTCAAATCAATTTCACTATAATCAAGAACAAGAGAACACTGTCCACTCTCTCCACATCTATTGAATGTAGTATTAGAGGTTCTGTATAGAACAATAGGACAACTAAAGTAGATAAAAGGGCTACATATTAGAAAAGGAAAAAGTATCATTATTTGCATTGTATATGAAACCCTCAATATTCTACCATTCAGCAAAGTGGCTGCATACAAAAATATCAGTAACTCTCCTATATACAAATGACAAAAAGGCTGAGAAAGAAATCAAGGAAACCACACCCCACACCCTTCATAATAGCCACAAATATAAAATATCTTGTTGTAACTCTAACCAAGCAAGTGAAAGAACTGTATGACAAGAACCTTGAACCTCTTAAAACAGAAATTGAGGAAGATGTCAGAAGATGGAAAGATCTCATATGCACATGGATCAGTAGAATTAACATGGTAAAAACAGACATCTTACCAAAAGTAATTTACAGATTGACTGCAATTCCCGTAAAAATTTCGATACAATTATTTACAGACCTTGAAAGAATAATTCTCAATTTCCTATGGAAGGACAACACAGGATAGCAAAAACAATCCTATACAATAAAAGAACTTCTGGAAGTATCAGATTCCTGATTTAAGCTATATTGCAGAATAATAAAATCTTCATGGTATAAATATAAGAACAGATAGGCTGAGCAACGGAATTAAAAAAAAAGACCCAGACATAAATCCACTCACCTCTATATGCTTCATATGAACTCCTGGATATATATGCCAGAATTATACAATGAAAAAAAAAAAAACAGAGAGCATTTTCAACAAATAATCCTGGTCTGACTGCATCTCACATTGTAGAAGAATGTAAATCGACCCATATCTATCATCCTGGACAAAACTCAAGTCCAAGTGGATCAAAGACCTCAACATAAAAACCAGACACACTGTACCTGATAGAAATGACAGTGGGGATTATACCTAAATGCACTGGCACAAAAGACAACTTCCTGAACAGAACATCCATATTGCAGGCACCAAGACTGACAGCTAATAATTGGGATCTGATGAAACTGAAAAGCTTCTGTAAGGTAAATAGGAAAAAAATAGTGGCCTACAGAATGGAAAAAGATTCCCACCACCTCCATATCTTACAGCAGGTTAATTTTGAAAACATAGAAAGAACTAGAAAAACTAGACATCAAAAGCCAAATTACCCAATTAAACTGGGGTACAAATCTAAACAGAATTCTCAACATAAGAATCTCAAGAAGTACTTGAAGAAAATTATTCAACATTCTTAGCCATTGGGGAAATGCAAATCAAAATGATTCCAAGATTCCATCTTACACCTGCTATAATGGATAAGATAAATAAACAAACATCAACAACAAAAACAAGTGGCATCTCATGGTGATGTCAAGTGGTATACTCCAAGTGCAATCTTATACTGCCACATTGGAAATCAATATGGCAGTTTCTCAGAGAATTGGGACTAGATCTACCTCAAGACTCAGCTATACCACTCCTGGGCATATACCCAAAGGGTGCTCCATTTGACCACAAACATATTTTCTGAATTGTGTTCACAGCAGCTTTATTCATAACAGTTTGAAATTGAAAATAATCTAGTTGTCTTTCAACCAAAGGATAAAGAAAATGTGGTATATTTACACAATGGAGTATTACTCAGCTGTTTTAAACAATGGCATCATGAAATTTACTGGTCAGTCAATGGAACTAGAATGAAATAGTCTCCTTTTTTGCTTTTATATCATTTTAATTACATGCAACTACTAAGGTCAATTCTAGGTTGAGGAACTAGCAATATAATAGATGCAAATAGTCAAGGAAAAAGCAAGACAATAAACACAAATAGTCAAAGAACAAGCAAGGCAATAAAAAACAAAGTTCCATGATCACTCCTGTGATCACTGTTTCTAAGTGCTTATCATGATGACCAAAATATCTGAGCCTACTTCCATGTCCTAGCCCAAAGTCATTTTGAAGCCTGAATCCTACTTCTTTGTTCTAGCCTAAGATTTAGATTTCTGCCTGAATTTACTTCTTTGTTCTAGCCTAATGTCAGATTCCTGCCTGAAGCCTATGTCCTTGTCCTTGGTCAATGTCAAATTCCTGCTAAGCAGACCCAAAGCTCTCCACATCTCCCCCTTTTTTATTTAATAAAGAAGACTGAGTCTGTATTAGGTCGTTCTGACAAGAATACCTTCCTTACCCATCATGGAATATGCATTTTCATAAGCAATGCACTTTTGACTTAGGTTGATAAGGCTCTGTGCAGAATTTTACCCGTCCTGGCTTGCCAGCTTGTTAAATTAATAACTCTGTCTGGGGGTCCATTTTCAATTTCAAGCCATGTACTCTGACTGCCAACATGTTGATGTTGTTAAAGGCAAGCTTTAACAAAATGGGCAGAAATAAAAGTATTCCCAGAAGAAAAAGGATGAGAATGATCCAGCTATATAAGCCACTCTTGAAGCTTGACCAAAATGGAAATACTGACCTCAGATAATTTTATCAGCATTATCTGCAGCATCAAAGCTCAACAGAGCAGCATTCTTTAAATTCATAATCTCACTATAAAAAGTTAAAACATCCAGAATTATGCCAAATGCCCTGCAACTGTCTTTAAACTTACTGCTAATTATAATGACTATCATTGTAAATTTTTTGACATGACACTCGAGATGGCTCCTTACTCTTAAACTCTGATCTTCCTTGCAATAATTTGAATACGATAAAGAGCATCAATCCATTGTTCCAAACACCTATATAAATTCTCTTGTATACTCAACACATTGGTAACATTTTTTTTTTGCTAAATGATTGACAAAGGTAGCTGTCTTAACTTCTTTTGTCAAAGCAATTGCAGAAGCAATTCCTCAGTTTCTGTTTTTATGTCTCCCTTTTCATTTCTGATTTTATTAATTTGGATACTGTCTCTGTGCCCTCTGGTTTGTCTGGCTAAGGATTTATCTATCTTGTTGATTTTCTCAAAGAACCAGCTCCTGGTTTTATTGATACTTTGTACAGTTCTTTTTTTTTTCCTACTTGGTTGATTTCAGCCTTGAGTTTGATTATTTCCCAGCCATCTACTCTTCTTGGGTGTATTTGCTTCTTTTTGTTCTAGAGCTTTCAGCTGTGCTGTCAAGTTGCTAGTGTATGCTCTCTCTCCAGGTTCTTTTTGTAGGCACTTAGAGCTATGAGTTTTCTTCTTAGCATTGCTTTCATTGTGCCCCACAGTTTTGGTGTAATGTGCCTTCATTTTCACTAAATTCTAAAACGTCTTTAATTTCTTTCTTTATTTCTTTCCTGACCAAGATATCATTGAGTACAGCATTGTTCAGTTTCCATGTGTGTGTGGGCTATCCATTGTTTTTGTCATTATTGAAGACCAACCTTAGTCTGTGGTGATCTGATAGGATGCATGAGATTATTTCAATTTTCTTGTATCTGTGGAGGCCTGTTTTGTGACCAACTATACGGTCAATTTTGGAGAAGATACCATGAGGTGATGAGAAGAAGATATATTCTTTTGTTTTAGGATGAAATGTTCTATAGATATATGTTAAATCCATTTGGTTCATAACTTTTCTTAGTTTCACTGTGTCTCTGTTTAGTTTCTGTTTCCATGATCTGTCCATTGCTGAGAGTGAGGTGTTGCATTCTCCCCTTATTATTGTGTGAGATGCAATGTGGGCTTTAGTAAAGTTTCTTTTCTGAATGTGAGTGCCCTTGCTTTTGGAGTATAGATGTTCAGAATTGAGAGATCATTTTGGGAGATTTTTCCTTTGACGAGTATGAAGTGTCCCTTCCTTATCTTTTGTGATAACTTCTGGTTGAAAGTTAATTTTATTCAATATTAGAATGTCTACTACAGCTTGTTTCTTGGGACCAATTGCTTGGAAAATTGTTTTCCATCCTTTTACTCTGAGGTAGTGTCTGTCTTTGTCACTGAGGTGCATTTCCTGTATGCAGCAAAATGTTGTGTCCTGTTTATGTAACCAGTCTGTTAGTCTATGTCTTTTTATTGGGGAATTGAGTCCATTGATATTAAGAGAAATTAAGGAAAAGTGATTGTTGTTTCCTGTTATTTTTGCTATTAGAGGTGGAATTATGTTTGTGTGGTTATCTTCTTTTGGGTTTGTTGAAAGAAGATTATTTTCTTGCTTTTTCTAGGGTATAATTTCCCTCCTTGTGTAGGAGGTTTCCCTCTATTATCCTTTGTAGGGCTGGATTTGTGGAAAGATATTGTGTAAAATTTGTTTTGTCATGGAATATTTTGGTTTCTCCATCTATGGTAATTGATAGTTTTGCTGGGTATAGTAGCGTGGGGTGGCATTTGTGTTCTCTTAGGGACTGTATGACATCTATTCTGGATCTTCTGGCTTTTATAGTCTCTGGTGAGAAGTCTGGTGTAATTCTAATAGGTCTACCTTTATAAGTTACTTGACATTTTCCCTTACTGCTTTTAATACTGTTTCTTTGTTTTGTGGATTTAATATTTTGATTATTATGTGATAGGAGAAATTTCTTTTCTGGTCTAGTCTTTGGAGTTCTGTAGGCTTCTTATATGTTCATAGGCATCTCTTTAGGCTAAGGAAGTTTTCTTCTTTAATATTGTTGAAGATATTTACTGGGCTTTTAAGTTGGGAATCTTCTCTCTCTTCTATATGTATTATCCTTAGGTTTTGTCTTCTTGCTGTGTCCTAGATTTCCTGGATGTTTTGGGTTAGGGGCTTTTTCCATTTTGTATTTTCTTTGATGGTTGTGTCAATGCTTTCCATGGTATCTTCTGTAAATGAGGTTCTGTCTTCTATCTCTTATATTCTGTTGGTGATGCTTAAATTAATTACTCCTGATCTCTTTCCTAGGTTTTCTATCTCCAGGATTGTCTCCTTTATGAATGATTTCTTTATTGTTTCTACTTCCATTTTTAGGTCATGAATGGTTTTGTTCAATTGCTTCATCTGTTTGGTTGTGTTTTCCTGTAATTCTTTAAGGGATTTCTGTGTTTCCTCTTTAAAGACTTCTTCTTGTTTACCTGTGTTCTCCTGTATTTCTTTAAGGGAGTTATTTGTGTCTTTCTTAAAGTCCTCTATCATCATCATGAGAAGTGATTTTAAATCTGAATCTTGCTTTTCATGTGTCATGGAGGCATTCAGGACTTGCTATATTTGGAGAACTATGTTCTGATGATGCCAAGTAACCTTGCTTAATGTTGCTTATGTTCTTGCACTTGCCTTTTGCCATCTGGTTATCTCTAGTGCTACCTGCATTCACTGTCTCTGCCTGTCTCTCTTGTTATCTTGGTTGCATCAGAATTTCTCAGAGTCCATCTGTCTCTGTGATCCTGTGATCCTGAGATCCTATGTGTAAGAGCTCCTGGGAGTCAGGCTGCCTCTGGGATCCTGACATCCTTGTGTGACCAAACTTCTAAGATCCTCTGATCCTCTGATCCTATGTTCCTGGGTGTTTTAGAGCTCCTGGGAGTCTAGCTGCCTCTGAGTGTTGTGGGATTGTGTGCAGAGCTATGATCCTGGGCATGTTAGTGCTCCTGGGAGTCCAGCCTCCTCTGGGTGTTGTAGGATTGGGTGCAGAGCTGGTGCCCAAGGTCTGCTCAGGGCAGCCTTGCAGACCATAAGTCTATAATGAAATAATTTTAAGTGAGGTAACCTAGTCCCAGAAAGACAAATATGATATATACGTACTTGTAAATGAATTGTAACTATAAAGTAAAGAATAATCATGGTCAGTCCACAGACCCCGAAAGGCTAAGTAACAAAAAGGGCTCAAGGGGGGGGGTGAATTAATCTCCTTGTAAAGTGAAAATAAAATAGATATCACCTGTCTCCTGGTGGTAGGTGGTGGCAGGACAGATGTGGGGAGGGGAGACGGAGTGAAAACTGGGGAGGTGATTGGAATTTGGGGCCTTTTGTGAGGCAAGATAGAAACCTAGAGCAATGGAAACCCCCAGAAATTTATGAGGGTAATTCTAGCTAAGACTCCTAGTAATAAGGCACACAAAACCTGAACCAGCCATCTCATATTTCTAGGCAAGACTTCCAATGTAGGGATTGGGATAGCAACACAGCTAAAACAACCTTTGACCTATAATATGCCCTGCCTGCAAGATGTGTTGTGGTAAAGGTGGCCAAAAATTTGTGGGAATGGCCATCATTTATGATATAATCTATACTCTTCTATCTATAGTCTTTTCCTTGGTGAACTCATTTAAGTTTTGGTACTTCAAATACAAGTCTAGATGTCAACGACTTTGGACATCAGAGTAATGTTTGAATGAGTTATGATTCTTAGGACTGTAGGGATAGAAAAAAAAAGGGTTCCACAGTCAGGCAGGATTTGAATTTTAGGGATCCAATTATGGAAACTTAGAATCTAAATATTTCAGCATACCAAAAGTTCTTATAGGGATACTCTATTCCTTCAGTGTATTTGTAAGTAATTGGGATTTTTGAGAGGTAGATAGGATTAGATAAGTTCATGAAGATAAGACTTCTATGAATGAGGCTGGAGTCCTTGCAAGTACTACAAGAGAATTTGTTTCTCTTTCTTCCTCTCCAGAATTCAAACAGGGTGGGACCCCAATATATGACTTCCACCCTCTACAATTGTAAGAAATAAATTTTTGTTCTTAAGAAGCCGTGCAGTCTGTAGTAATTTGTTAAATTGGCTCAGCTGTCTATAATACTCTATGTCTGATTTCTCTATTACTGGACAAGGCCCTTTGTCTTTGACCATAAATGTAGGCACAGATACAAAGAGAAGATATACACATATACGAGGAATCAAAAAAAATCAATACAGCTAAGTGTAGGGAAATTATTTAAACCATGTGTTCTATGCAAACAAAGAAATGGAAGTGCAAAGTGTGTATTGGGGGGATGTCTTGTTTTTTCTTTTTTTCTCTTCTTTATTTTTTTCATTTTCTGTTTTTACGTTGGAAGTACAGCAAGTTATATTCATATTTCTCCCAAAAGCTCTTAGAGAAAAAATATGGAGAGGAGTTTGGAATGCCTCACCAAATTATTTTATTCCATTCTCTGGACTTGGTTGAATGAATTCAGCAGCCCTCAGCCACACTTTAATGGCACATGGCCACATCTGGCTTTTCTGAGCTCACACAGCTGTTCTGTCAACTCCCTGAGGGTTTACATCCCCTCCTCTTCTTGAAAATTGCACTGCCTGTTGGCAATTAGCCCTAATGAAGCAGCAGGAGTTTCCTGAGGGGAATGCATTGCTGACAAGTATAATTACGGTTAGCAGCTGTGGGGCCTCTGGGGCTGCAATAGGAACCCATCCACCTGTCTGAATGTATAGCTGGACTGCTAAAGCTGCACGTAGCAACCAGTCAGACACTCTGAGCCAGGCCACCATGCACCAAAAAGAAGACACTGGCACGTGGAAGTCAATTGACAGCATTTACTTCAAATGCTCACATTTCTGTAACTCAGCTGCATGGGCTGTGAAGCCACAGCAAATAACAATTCCCATTTTCCAACTGAATGTGATCATTGTTGGTTTTAGCATCCCTAATGCTGCTTGCATATATGTACAAAGAGTGAGTATTCCCACAGAGATGAGCGGGGAATCTAGTTATTCATATATTTTTTGAAAGGAGAGTAGGAATGTGTGCCACTATTTAGTAACTAGTAACTGTTAGATTAAAAAAATATCAGTAAGATACCTTCATGTTCTCTTTCTGAAGAAGACTTGGAGTTCTATGAGGAAGGGTTTATAAGGATTGCTTTTAGTGTATATATCTATGAATAAATATACAATAAATATATTTATAGTAAAAAAGTATATAGATATATATTTAAAAGAGGCTAACAGCCTTTTCGCTGGTCACTTAGAATCTTGGGACAACCATGTGGCAAGAAAATCCAAGCTAGTCTCCATGAAGGCTGTATGGAGTTAGATGCTTTGGCTCTGATATGGTTCTATTTTCCAGAACATGTCATCCAACCCATAGCCCCAAACACTACAAAATAGAGGCAAGCTGTTCCAACAACACCCCATCTAAGTTCCTAAACCACAAATTCTAATATATAGTAATAAATAATAATAATAATAGTAGTAATAATGATAAAATTATTACTTTAAACACCTACATTTCAGAGAGCTATATATATAATAGTAAATAATATAAAATGTACACATTTATGTATCTAGTTAAGAATATTTTCCAACAAAATTAAATTTAACTGAACTTTCAAAACACTGATCAGTACCTCAAGAAATGACGAGAAACACTTTGATAGATAAAAGTGCCAAGACCAATCCAAATGCACAAAGGATCTGATGTCCCTCCTGCACATACAGATATGTTGAAATGTGGGAGAAATAGAAATAAATTTCATGAAAATTTATAAAGCAAAATTTATAAAGAAAACCATTTGAAAAGTTAATATACACACATTTTCGTTAACTATACAAGACTTGAAGTGTATATTAGTTAATAATAACAAAACCATAATGATTATCAAGACATTAAAAGCTGAGTATTGAAAGCATGTAGCTAGACTTGTACAATTCATAACAGAAGGGTCTTTGTTTACTCATGAACAAAAGAAAAATATTTTATTGTTATTTTCTTCTTTCATGTATTATTTTGCTGGCTTTTTGGTGCACACATTTAATCCCAGCATTTAAGACACAGAGACAGGGAGATAGCAGTAAATTCAAGGCCAACTTGATAGATGTAGCAAGTTCTAGGCCAGTCAGAGATACACTGTGAAACTCTGTCTCAAAGAAAGAAAGAAAGAAAGAAAGAAAGAAAGAAAGAAAGAAAGAAAGAAAGAAAGAAGAAAGGACAAAAGAAAGAAAGAAAGAAAGAAAGAAAGAAAGAAAGGAGGAAAGGAGGGAGGGAAGGAGGGAGGGAGAGAAGGAAGGAAGGAAGGAAGGAAGGAAGGAAGAAAAGAAGGAAAGAAGGAAACAAGGAAGGAAAGACAGACTGGCTTTTTGAGATGAGACTCAGTGCTCAAGAATACTCACTGCTCTTCCAAAGAACTCAGGTTCAATTCTCAGCACCCTCATGGCAGCCATCAGTCTTCTGTCACTCCCATTACAGGGACATCCAATGTCAGCTTCTGGCCTCGATGGGCACTATACATACATGATTCATAGAAAAATGATGAGCTAAAACACATGCATAAAATAAGAATAAATAGATATTTTAAATGCATAAATATAAAAAACCATAATGTTTGAGTTTGTGCTTTACAATTCATATGTATTATTAGAGTAGGTATATATAGAATTTTATGCATCTCTTTGTAGAGATACATGTATCTATGCCCCTTTTATAATTAATTTTGGGGCACTAGGGCTCAACAAGTAAAAGTGTTTTGCACCAAGCTGACAACCTGAATTTTATCCCTGGAATCCACACGATGTAAGAGAGACTTGATATCCAAAGTTCCTCCTTGGCCTCCACAAAAATAAATAAATATGAATTAACTTTTAAAAAGTATACATACAGGATCAGACCTGTCAATCCTTCCTGACCCATCTTCTTTGCCTGTTGAATCCTCTGGGGCACCACTAACAGTCATGAGCCACCTGAGCTATCCCCAGAGGACCTCCATTATTTGGACACTTCTCCACCCACCTTTACCAGATCTGTGGAGCCTGAACCATACAGGTTAGATTCCCTTCCTCCATTCATCTTCCCTGCTCACTGAGTCTTCTGGGACACCCCAGCTGCCCAGAGTAGCTTGCTATCCACACTGGAACTTCATTTGACCACTATCTCTCAGCCAACCATTATCAGACCTGCTGATCCAGAACCATACACCCCAAGGATACTCATCAGAGGCCTGCCACACCAGGATCACTGAGGTTTGGCCCCCCCTCCCAATACCTACTACAACAGGGACATCCAGGGACTACAGCCATACAGATGGCTAAAGGGCCTCAAAAGAAGAAAATCAACAAAAGCCAGTGCAATGTGACACCTTCATGGTACAGCTACACTACTATAGCATACCCTGGATATCCTAACACAACCAAAGCACTATAAAATGACCTTAAATCCAGTCTTATAAAGATTGTAGAGGCCGTTAAAGAGGAAACAAATAAATTCCTTAAGGAAATACAGGAAAACTACAAATAAACAGGTGAAGGAAATAAATAAAACGGTTCAAGGCCAGAAATAGAAATAAAAGCAATAAAGAAAACACAAGCTGAAGGACTCCTGGAGATGGATGACCTAGGGAAGAGAACAGGAGCAACAAATTCAAGCATCGCCAACAGAATACAGGAGATTGAAGAGAGAATCTCAGGTGTAGAAGATGACACAAAACATCCAAGAGTTCTGGGATTTTATGAAAAGACCTAACATAAGAATAAAAGAAACAGCCGGGCAGTTGTGGCACACGCCTTTAATCCCAGCACTTGGGAGGCAGAGGCAGAGGCAGGCGGATTTCTGGTTCAAGGCCAGCCTGGTCTACAGAGTGAGTTCCAGGACAGCCAAGGCTACACAGAGAAATCCTTTCTCAGGAAAAAGAAAAAGAAAAAAGAATAAAAGAAATAGAAGGTGAAGAGTCCCAGCTCCAAGGCCCCAAAAATATTCTCATAGACTAGAAAAGAAAGTCCTCCCACCACATAGTAATCAAAACACAAAATCAACAGACTATTTAAAGTAACAAAGGAAAAAGGCAAGGCAACATACAAAGGAAGGCCTACCAGAATTACACCCAACTTATCAATAGAGACTCTAAAACCCAGAAAGGCCTGGACATATATCTTGCCACCTTTAAAAAAATCACATATGCCAACGGTGATGACTTGTGCTTGGCCCAGGGTGCAACACAATATTAGAAGGTGTGGTTCTGATGAAGTAGGTGTGTCACTGCGGATATGGTCTATAAAACCCTCATCCTAGCTTCCTGGAGGCAAGTATTCTGCTAGCAGCCTTCAGATGAAGATGTAGAATGAGAGGTTCTGTTGAACCATACCTGCCTAGATGCTGCCATGTTCCTGCCTTGATAATGGACTGAACCTCTGACTTGTAAGCCAGCCCCAGTTAAATGTTGTCCTTTATAAGACTTGCCTTGATCATAGAGTCTCTTCACAGCAGTAAATCCCTAACTAAGACAGAAGCTGATACCAGGGACTGGGGTATTGCTATAATAGGCCTGACCATGCTTTTGTTTGCTAGAATGTGGGTTTTGAGACTTTAGATTTGTAAAGCAGTGAAATGTTTAAATGGGGCTTAACGGGCTATCCTAGTAAAAATATGGAAGACTTTGTTACTGAGAGTGATTTGAACTGTGCAGACCTGGCCCAAGAGGTTCAGTGGAGAATTTCAGTATGTGGCCTAGACAATGTTTTTGTGGTATTTTGGTGAAGAATGTGGCTGCTTTTTGCCCTTGTCTGAAGAGTCTGCCTGAGGCTAAGGTAAAGAGACTCGGATTAATTGCACTGACAAAGGAAGTCTCAGAAACTCCCATCATAGACTTCGTTCTCTAATTAAGTCTCATGAAGAGCATTTTAAACAAGCATAGCAGGATGAAAAAGAAAAAAATATAAAATATGTGGTTGAAGTATTAAAGGGGCACCCAGAAGTAAAGTGGAGCTAAATCCTGTGTTCAAGGATATTAAATTGAATTAAGGGAGTAGTGACCTTGGGGCAAGATCCCACCCAGGTAAATTTAGATCTAGGTTTGGTGGTTTACAACATTAATCTCAACAGATAAATGCAAGCAGATCTCTGAGTTCAAGGCCAGCCTGTGACAGAGCAAGTTCTAGGTGAAAAGAAGCTTAACTCCAGGCATGGTATATACACTTTTAAATCCCGGAGACGGATGGACAGATCTCTGAGTTCAACGTCAATCTACAGAGCAAGATCCAGGACAGCGAAGCTTAGGCAGTGAAGAAGTTGGAAAACAGAAAGTTGGTGATAATGTAATAGAACAAGGGGGGACATGTTCCAGCCCCAGCAAGCAGCAGAACTCGGTAGCTTCGGCCATGTGGCTCTGGCTTTAGAGTCAAGAATAGAAGGAACTACTTCGCTAAACTAACCAAAAGACATAGTGACAGTATCCAAATGAACAAAATCAGAAATGAAAACTGGGACATAACAACAGACATTGAGGAAATTCAAAGAATCATTAGGTCTTACTTCTAAAGCTTGTACTTCACAAAATTGGAAAATAATGAAATGGATGCTTTTCTAGACAGATACCAATTACCAAAGTTAAGTCAAGGTCAGGTTAACTACTTAATCAGCTCTTAACCCCTAAGAAAATAGGAGCAGTCCTTAAAAGTCTCCTAACCAAAAAAAAAAAAAAAAAAAAGCCCAAGGCCAGATGGCTTTAATGAAGAATTGTAGTAGACTTTCAAAGAAGAACTAATGTCAATACTCCTCAAACTATTCCACAGAATAGAAACAGAAGGAACACTGCCAAACACATTTTATAAAGCCACAGTCACCCTGATACAAAAACCAAAGACTCAACAACGAAAGAGAATTTGAGACCAATTTCCCTATGAACATTGATGGAAAAGTACTCAAAAACACTCAAAAACCAAATCTAAGAACACATCTAAGACATCATCTACCATGATCAAGTAAGCTTCATCCCAGGGATGCAGGGATGGTTCAATTTATGAAAATCCATCAACGTCATTTACCGTAAAAATAAACTAAAAAAAAAAACCCACACACGATTTTGAAAAAGCCTTGGACAAAATCAATCACCTCTTCATGTTAAAAGTCTTAGTGAGATTAGGGATACAAGGCAGATACCGAAAAGTAATAAAAGCAATATACAGCAAGCCAATAGCAAACATCAAATCAAATGGAGAGAAACGTAAAGTAATTCCACTAAAATCAAGGACAAGACAAAGCTGCCCACTCTCTCCCTATTTAACAAGACAACTAAAGATCAAGGGAACACAAATTCGAAAGGAAGAAGTGAAAGTATTGCTATTTTTGGATGATATGATTATACATAAGTGACCCCAAAAATTCTACTAGAGAACTACAGCTGAAAAACACCTTCAGCAAAGTGGGCTGGATACAAAATTAACTCAAGGAAATCAGTAACCCTCCTTTATATAAATGATAAAGGGGCCAAGAAAGAAACAATACCTTTTTACATTAGTGATGAATAATGTAATATATCTTGGTGTAACTCTAACAAAGCAAGTGAAAGATCTGTAAGACAGGAACTTCAAGTTGCTAAAGAAATAACTTGAGGAAGATATCAAAATATGGAAAGATCTATTCTCATGGATCAGTAGGATTAACATAGTAAAAATGGCCATCTAACCAACAGTAATTTACTGATTCAATGCAATTATCATCAAATTTCCAACACAATACTTTATAGACCTCGAAAGAGCAATTTCTCACTTCATATGGAAAAACAAAAATCCCAAGATATTTAAACAATATTGATCAATAAAAGAACATCTGGAAGTATCATCATCCCAGATCTCAAGTTCAACTACAGAGCAATAGTCATTAAAACTCCTTGGTACTGGTATAGGAAGAGACAGGTTGATCAATAGAATTGAATTGAAGACCAAGAAATAAACCCATACACCTACAGACACTTGATTCTTGATAAAGAAGCCACAACCCTACAATGGATCAGGGAGCGCATCTTCAACTACTGGTGCTGGTCTAACTGGATATCTATCACCCTGCACAAAACTCAAGTCCAAGTAGTTCAAAAAACTCAACTTAAAACTGGATACACTAAATCTAATAGAACAGGAAGTAGGAAATAGCCTTCATCTCAGTGGTACAGGAAACGATTTCCTGGACAGAATAAAAAGGGCTCAGACTCTAAGATCAAAAATTGACAAACAGGACTTCAATGAAACTTGAAACCTGCAAGACACAGGAAACTGTCATTAGAACAAAACAGCAGTCTGCAGATTGGGAAAGGATCTTCACCAACCCTACTTCTAACAGAGGGACGATCTCCAAAATTTGTATAGAACTCAAGAAGTTAGATATCAACAACCCAAATAAACCAAATAAAAAAAATGGGGTACAGAGGTAAACAGAATTCTCAACAGAAGAATCTCAAATGGCTGGAATACACTTAAAGAAAAGTTCAAAGTCCTTAGTCATCAGGGAAATGCAAATAAAAATAAGTCTGAGATTCCATTTTACACAGGTCAGAATGTCTAAGATCAAAACTCAAGTGATAGCTTATGTTGGTGAGGATGTGGAGCAAAGGGAGTACTCTTTCATTGCTGGTGGGTGCACAAACTTGTACAATCCCTCTGGAAATCCCATCTGTTGGTTTCTCAGAAAACTAGGACTACTTCTACATCAAGACCTAGCTCTACCACTCCTTTTTTTGTTTTTTGTTTTGTTTTTGTTTTGTTTTGTTTTGTTTTCGAGACAGGGTTTCTCTGTGTGTAGCCCTGGCTGTCCTGGAACTCACTCTGTAGACCAGGGTAGCCTCGAACTCTCGACCTCAGAAATCCGCCTGCCTCTGCCTCCCAAGTGCTGGGATTAAAGGCGTGCGCCACCACCGCCCAGTGCTATACCACTCCTAATTACATACCCAAAAGATGTCCCACTATACCACAGGGACACTTGCTGAGCTATGTTTATAACAGGTTTATTCATAATAGCCAGAAACTGGAAACAACCTAGATGTCTCTCAACTGAAGAATGGACAAAGAAAATGTGGTACATCTTTCTACACAGTGGAATGATATTCAGCTATTAAAAACAAAGGCCTCATGAATTTTGCCAGCAAATGAATGGAACTTGAGAATATCCTTCTAAGTAAGATAACTCAGACCCAAAATAACATGCATGGTATGTACTCACTTATAAGTGGACATTAGCCTTAAAACACAGGATACCCATGCTCTACTCCACAGACCCAACAAAGTTAATCAAGAAGGAAGGTCCAAAAGAGAATGCTTGAGTATCATTCAGAAAGTGGAATAAAACAATCATAGGAGGCAGATGGAAGGAGGGAACTGGATGGGAGAGGAGAGAGGGAAATGAAGGGGAGGAGTGTAAGAGGAGCTAAGGTGGGAGGAGTTAGGAGAGAAAGAGAAGGAGTAAGGAGGAAAGGAGAAAAAGGAAGAGGAGGAGCTAGAGAGGGCAGAGATGTAGGAGGATGGAAAGCCATGCAGGTATGGAGAGCATTGTGGGTAACTACTTTTATTTAGGTTAGTTAATTGGGAAACAACTTTCTGTATGGGCATCTTGATATTAATCATTACCAAACATATAAAGCCTTTGATTAATCTATAAGCATTAGAGTCTCATTCTCTTACTGGCCTGCATGGATGGCGGAATGGTCTGGGCAATGCCCTCCCTTGTGGAGACAGCGTGGAAGATTGGCAGAGCCATCTCTCACGCTGGTGTCTCATGGGTGGCAGGGCTGGTGTTTCTGGTTGACTGGTTCTAGCTGCTGTGTGCACTTGGCCTCCGACCAAGAAACGTGGTGGCTGAGCTAGGCAGAGCTTAGACAGTCGGATGAACCAGAGGCCAGTTTTAAATAATTACCACAACAGAGGAGGCTCAGGATCATGTGTGGGGTGAGACAGAGGAGATGATCAGATGGCCATGAGACTGAATGGAAATCTGCAGCTGGCAGGGCAGGGGATGAATCTTGAGGACATGCCTGAGACCTGGAATAAGGGAGGCTCTCCGGTGGTAAACTTAGATGAGACTCACAGCAGTGAGGATATAAAACCTGAAGAGGTCACCTCCTGTTGCCAGGCAGGAACCCCAGTAGAATGATAGGGACACCAACCCACCCACAAAACTTTCAACTCAAAATTTATCTTGCCTACAAGAAATGCAGGGACAGGGGATGGAGCAGAGACTGAGGGAATGGCCAAGTAATAACTAGTCTAAACTTGAGATCCATCCCAAGGGGAAGCACCAATCTCTGACACTGATAATTATACTCTGTTAAGCTTGTAGATAGGAGCCTAGCATATCCTCTGAGAGGCTCCACTTAGCACCTGGCTCAGACAGATTATAGAGACCCACAGCCAAACATTGGATGGAGCTTGGGGACTCTTATAGAAGAGTTGCAGAAAAGATTAAAGGTCTGATAAGGGATAGGAACTCCATTGGAAGACCACAATTGTCAACTAACCTGGACCCTTGGGGGCTCTCAGAGACTGAACCACCAACCAAAGAACATACATGGGCTGGACCTAGGCCCCCAGCCCATATGTAGCTTCATTGGACCTGTGCAGACAGGAGCCTAGCATACCTGTCCTCTGAGAGGCTCCATCCAGCAACTGACTGAAACACATGCAGATACTCACAGCCAAACATTGGTCAGGGATTCTTATGTAAGAATAAGGGGAATGACTATAGGGCCACAGGAAGACCAACAGAGTCAACTAACCTGGACCCTTGGACTCTCAGAGTCTAAACCACCAACCAAAGAGCATACACAGGCTGAACCTAGGCTTTCCCACTCATACATAGTGGATGTGTAGCTCTGTCTTCATGTGGGTCCTGAACAACTGGAGATGGGGCCATCCGAAAAACTGTTGCCTGTCTATGGAATCTGTTCCCCAAACTCAGCTGTCTTGTCTGGCCTCAGTAGGAGAAAAACCTTGTTCTGCAGAGACTTGATGTGACAGGGTTGGGGGATACCCAGGAGGGGGCTCCATTTTCTCAGAGGAAAAAGGGACGCAGGAGAGACTGTGGGAGAGGAGCACCTGGGGCTAGGAGCAGTGATCAAAATGTAAAGTGGATTAAAAAAATACAAGTATACAAACAGAATAATGGATTCCATTGTTTTATTTTTTAGTTATCCATTTTCATAAAACACTACCTAACCATTAGGGATAAAGCCTAGGTCAATATCCCCTACATTTTTTCATGTTCAGACCAAGAACTCATGACTAGATTGATCATAGTCCATGGGGGAGAACCTATTACTAGTATTCTGCTAAGTGGACATAGTAATAAACTTACTTCTAATTAATTATACACATAATTAATGCAAATCTAAACACTTACCCGAGAAGAACCTATTTATAGTAGATAGTGATATACTCTCTATATAGTAGATGTCTATCTACATCTTTGTCTATAATCTATATATTTATATAATTTATATAATAGGTGATAGCTACTCACACTGGAAAAGGTGCACAGAATGGGGTTGCAGTATGCTTATCCCTAAATACAATATCTGTATCACACCCTCCTTGTAAGAGTCAATGGTCATTGCAGAAGAGGGAGTGGAAATAGGGTAAGAAGCAGAGGTGGTAGAAGACTACAAGGAAGCAGTATTTTCTGGACACACCAGGGCTGCTGCACATATTCACTAACAGTAGGTAGGAAACTTATGAAAGCATAAGACCTGTGCAAGCTCAAACCAGACAAAAAATCCTAGGATGGAGTGAGGAGGTGAACATGGAGCCCCACCCCTAGCAAGGGAACTATTCACAATTGACAGGTTCTGGCAGAGGGAGAGAGTTTTTGTTTTTTAAAGTGTAGCTCTTGGTGAGTTAAAATGGTGCAGTGGAAAGACAAATATCTAAGAGTATGTGTGCAGCACAAGCTGGAGTTGATGGACCGTCTAACAAAGAGAACACAAAGCTGAGTGGATAAGAAGGGATCTATCTTGAAGGTGTGTGTGGTGGGCAATCATGATGATCAGCACACTTCCAGCAAAATTTTTAAAGAAATAATAAAAATCTATTTATTAATATACTGTAGACCCAAAGTCTTTATTGTACACAAATAAATAGCATACATTGGATTTGGAAAATGACAGGCACATTTATGGAACTAAAATCCATCTTCAGCAAAAGGACATTGCCACTAAAAGTAGTGGTATGGTCCCTGGATTCTCTTGAAGCCTTCAGGTGAAACTGTCCTGGATTTGGTTTTGACAGTATATATTAGCTTCATAAGGTTTAATTTCTAATGACATGCAAACACATTAGATTTTCCTAATAAGAAAGTGAGAAGACAGGAGTTACACAGTACATATTTAAAGAAAATGGAGACTTGATCCTCTGGCTGAACTTTGCTTCTTTTTTATAGTTGACATATAATAATGTCACATATTTATGTGGTAAGTCTATTTTGATTTGTGTATACATTTTGCAGTAATATCAAGGCATCACCTCATACTGAAATGATGTCTTGCTATGTACCCAAGCTGTCCTTGACATCATGATCTTTCTGCTGCTGCTTCCTGAATGCTGAGATTACATGCATGCGCCATCACATTTGACTGGCCTTGTACATTTTTCATTTCTCAGTAGTAAAACACTCAAAATTCTCTTTTAGCTGTTTCAAAAAACCCAGTACATTATGCTAACTATAGACACGGTGCTCATGTTGCTCTCATGGAAGAGGGTGGTTATCCAGGGACAGTTGGGCACGGGGGTGGGGGTGGGGGTGAGAGTGGTGGGGGGATGAGGAGGCTAGAATCTGGAAAGATTGAACAATGGATACAAAGTTACAGTTAAGTAAGAATTAACTCCAGGTGCTCCTTTTATATTTTACCCCTTTTCAGGTTGATGCCTGGGGCAGTAATTTTTTTGTGTGTATTGTTTTATAACATTGTGTTGTGTGATTATGTCCCAGACTTTTAAAATTTTGATTTATTTTATTTTATTTTTACCAGTCATGGTGAAGTAGTTGCTTTCAGGAACAAGGCTGCTGAGGACCTTTGTTTCCTGAGGAATATGTAAGAAGGTCTCATGTGTATATTCTTAGAGATGAGATTACTGGGATACTGATATATGCAGATTCAACACTCCTTTTCTAAAATCAGTGGGCTTATGCCAGCTGGGCACAGATGCATGCACTGCTTTTCGTTCTTGTCAACCTTTACCATTATCTGACTTTTGAATTTTACTAATGTGATGTTCACAAAATACTACTTAGTGAATTTAAGTTGCATTCACCTCAATGGTAATAAGTCTCAGTATTTTAGGAGATGTTTGCAGTCAATTTTTAAGCTTTCTCTTTCCTAAAATGTAGAAATCACTTTGTTAGTAGTAAAGTGTCTTAAATGATATACCATTAAACATGTGGCATTATTTTTCTTTCCTACTATATATGCAAGAAGCTCCCAAGTGTATAGTATAAGAGATGCTAAGACCAGATATGTGTGATAGGTGCTCATATTTAGTTTCATTACAAGAAAGAATTTTTTAAAAAGAGGCTGTGCCTTGAAAGAGAGTGGGATGGGGGTAGGGTAAATGGGAGGGCTTAGAGGAAGAAATGGGAAGAGGGAAATGATCCAATCATATTATAATCTCAAAGATAAAGAAAGATTTACTGTATGTGAGCTGGCAAGATGGCTCAATGAGTAAAGTGCATGCTGTCAAACCTAACAACTTGAGTTTGATTCTCTGGGGTATACATGGTGGCAGAAAAGAACTGACATTTGTAAGTTGAACTTTGACTTTCAGATGGAGAGGTAACCAGTCACAAGTACACATGGGCACACATCCAGAGTAAATAAATAATCATTTTTTTTCTAACTGTTTCTAAAGTATAGAAAATCTATCACTCTTTTTTAAATTTCTCAGTTTGTGCTCAGTAATCTTGACAGCCTATCTTATTAGTTCATATGTTTTATCTGTAGATTTTTTATATAACTGCAAAACAGGAAGCATTTGTTTTTCCATATCATCTTAAAGACTTTTTCAGGTCTTTACTGCAGTGATGGGTCATCTAAAATAATACTGCCTAGGGGCAGGGGAAGCTGAGTAATGGTGTGGAAATTACAAGCCTACAAACCCTACTGGCTTACAAGAGAAAAACTTACTCCTCATTTGTGTTTTTTTATCTATGTTGAATTGACTATAATCTGCATATCATTTTAATTCCAGAATCAAAGCTGAAGAGATTTTTCCCCTGTAACAGTACTTCCTTAGGGCTACATATGCTGGGATCACATTCTGACCCTTAAACTCAAGGGATATTACTATCAATCAATGTCACTAGCTATCAATAGAGTGGGATTAGAGAGTCCTAAATAGGAAGTAGCAGCAAATATATTGAACAACACAATCAAAATAAAAGATGTACTCTAATGTTTGCTAGTAGAAAGAAGTGCATCTTGAGGACTATGCCCTAGAGGACCAAGTCTAACTTTTTTGGAAAACTTTATCCTTCTCTGTTTTTTTGTTTCTGCTTTCTCCTAACTGACTACATTTCTTTTGCACACAAATGCAAACCCCCTTTGCCATCAGTAATTATCAGATTTCCCAAGACCTTTTCTTCATTCTCTTCAAGTAATATCCATGCTCTATTTTCTTTCAAGTAGAATCTTTCTTTATAGCCTGATGGAGAAATGATTCCTTTATATATCTCATCCTTCACTAGTAAGTTGAATCCCTAGAGCATATCTTTTCAAACTTCAAGACTGCTAATTGACTAAATACCATTTTCGTGTTATTTTAAAGTTGTTCTGTGCATATATTCTATTTCCTTTTGCGGACTATAAACATCTGGAAGGCTGAAGCAGGTGGATCAGTAACTCATGCTCATCCTTAGCTAAATAGTAACTTTGAGGCCAACCTGGCCTACATGAGATCCTGTCTCCCAAAAGTAAGACAAAGAAGAAAAGGATATAGAGGTGAAGAAAGAGGAAGAAGAAGAAAACAAAAAAAATGGTAAAAATATACAAAATCTCCTGCATAATATAAAAGATATGCTTGTTTTATTGTTTAAGGATATTCATTTCCAATTACATGGAGAATGAAAAATCAATAAGACTAGAGAAGGAGAAGCACTGTGTTTTTGAGACGTTTAAGCTATAAGGTATAGAACACATATACTGAATACAATGAACTTTGACTGCAAGAAGTAATAGAGAAGGACCATATCAGATCGAATCAGCTTAATAATTGCTGATTGTTTTATATTAGTTATGCATTACTAACTCCCTTTCTGGTCACAATTATCCTATTTGAAATCCATAATTAGTACTGTTATCTGTTCAGCAGATTATTAAGCAACTACAACTATGGCTAGGTATACCAGCCCCCATATCTCTCTGATAAATCCAAAATATGTCCTTTCCAAGTGCCATTTAACTTTATTCTCCCTGATCTTTCTAACTACATCTTTAGCAGTCTGGGTGAACCATGTGAAATCCAGGATTCAAAGAATGTTCTCTCTCCATTCCATTTACACCCTCTGGTAAATGTGTTAAACTAACTCATCTCTTTCCCTTTGCTTTTCACTGCATATTTTAAATCAACTAAAATTATATGATATGAAAATCGTAATTTGGTCGCTGAGCTTTTCTCTTTCTTATTCCTTGGGATAACGTGCCTGATGATGGAATCCTTAGTCTATTTCATCAAGATATTTTTTCTACCCAACAGTCCCTATCACAGTAGGTGTTCAATCAATACTAATTTCTTTCCTTCACTCAGCTCTCTAATGGAAACTGATTTTTTTTGTACTTTTCTAATGTCATCTCCAATGTCCTCTCTAGAAACCAAAATTGGGCACATGGTAATACTTACTGACTGACTTGTTCCAGTTATCAATTAGGCATAATTCAAGGGTGATAATATTACTAGTTGTAGTGAACCACATACTGTTTCACAGGTACATGTACAGTGTGTGTGTGTGTGTGTGTGTGTGTGTGTGTGTGTGTGTGTGTGTGTGTGTTCTGTAGAAAGAATATCTTGTGTATTATATAGATGCACCACCTGTCATATAAAAATCCTATGGCCTATAGGAAAGAGTAGAATAGAAGGTGGGGCATCTTGGAAGTAGAAAGAATTCTGGGATAGAGTAGGGCATGAGAGATTTTCCTGGGAACAGATGACGAGATGGATACATGCTACCTGAGTGAAGGTAACCAGCTATGTGGCTGAATTACATTAGAATAAATGAGTTACTTAAGTTATGACCAGTCAAAGAAGAGCCTATCCAAACGGCCAAGGTATTTGTAAATATATTTTGAGTCTGAGTCTTATATCTGGGACCATGGGGCTGGGAGGAAGAACCAGAAATAACTTCAACAATGTTAATTTGTTTGTTTTGTACTATAGATACTAAAGTTTCCTAAATGGTACACAAAAGCAATTATTTTTTCCTGTGGCTCTGTGGTATGACTACCTGGCACTTTGCCAGAGTATTTAGAACACTGAAGCATCTAATTACTTGTGTAAATATCTCTTAAACTTTAATGTGCACAAAATCAATGAAAGATCTTATTAAAATAAGTAATTCTGGGTAGCACTCTCCCAGTTTTTGATTCAGTAGGAGTAAGGAATCTTCTTTCATCCAGGGCCTAGGTACACAGGGTGCTGGTGGTCTCTGCCAGAGATTGAGAATGACAGTCTTTTGATCACTCTGTGAAGTAGGTATTATTGCAAAGAAGAGAAAATAGATACATAAAAATACATTCTTCAATTTTATAGTATTAAAAAAGTCATGGAAATCACAAGAATCCACATTTCTTGAATTCTAGGAGACAGGAAACCTGTGGGGATGACGAAGATCAATGCACAGTTTGTAAGTACACCATAACGTTCTTGAAAATATAATCTATACAGAATTCATCATATCTAGTTCATGCTAGTGTGTGTCTTCTATCATCTTCTCTCCCTCATTCACAGACTTAATGGTCATATGAGCTAATGTAGATCTTTCATCTTTAACTTTGTCTTGACTTTCAACAATTCTATAAGCAAATTGTTTTGTTGTGCTTTCCAAATGTCTTTAAATAGCCATACCGTGTTCCCCATGAAGGATATTTTAGTGATGATACAATGAAACCTTAGTTCAACATAAAAATTGTGAGTCAACTTCAAAAACTGTTTTCATCATATTCATTTAGTGATTGTTGGTCACTTGCTTCTCAGGCTCAATATGGTTAACAAATATCATACTGAACAGCACCAAATATCATTATCAATAATATAGATGTCCATTTTTATTTAGTTTTCAAACTGTTTGATGATCTATATCATTTTTATCATTATCCTTGTATATAATACATTCATACCATAGTTTCCCCTCTCCGCTCCTCCAAGTCCCTCCCCCACCTCCCTTCTGCTCAAGATCCATTCCTCCTCCATTTCCTTTCAGAAAAGAGCAGGCCTTCCAGGGGTATCGACCAAATGTGGCATAACAAGATACAATAGAACTAGGCACAAACCATCATCTCAGGGCAGGGAAAGGCAAACCCAGGGGAAGGAAAGGGGTCCCAAGAGCAGGCAATGGAGTCAGATTCCCTGACTCCCACTGTTAGAAGTTCTACAAAACCACACAATTAACAACCATTATAAATATGTACGTACATGCGTGCGTGTATGTGTTTGTGTGTGTGTGTGTGTGTGTGTGTGTGTGTGTGCTCACGCATGCGTGCAGAGGACCTAACACAGACCCATGATTATTGCTTCAGTTCCTGTGAACCCTGTTTTGTTGATTCTGTGGGTCGTGTTCTCTTGGTGTCCTTGACCTCTCTGGCTCCGACAATTCTTCCTCTCTTCTGCAGGATTCCCCAGCTCTGAGAAGAGAGACTTGATGGAGATCTCCAATTTGGCCTCTAATGTTTTGTTGTGAGTCTCTGCATCAGCTCTCATCAGCTGCTTGAGGAAGCCTCTCTGATGATGATAGATATAGGCACCAGGCTACGAGTATAGCAGTGTATCATTAGGAATCATTTTATTGTTTTTTTCTCCTAGGTCTGTGGACTATCTAGTCTCTGATTCCTGGTCATCCAGTCAGTGTTGAGCATGGTCTAGTGGCTTGGACCTCAAGTTAGACCAGTCATTGGTGGGTCACTCCCACGTGTTCTGTGCCTCCATAGCCTCCTCACATCTTGCAGACAGGATAGATTGTACATCAAAGGTTTTGTGCTCCAGTTGGTATCCCAGTCCTTCCACTGGAAGCCTTGCCTAAATGGTAAGATCAAACCAAAAAGAAGATCTATATTCTTATACTCTCAAAAACACGTGAAAATCTTTGAGACTCCAATTACAGATAAATTCTTGAAGATGGAAGAAGAAATTTCATTGGCATTTTTAAAAATACAATATAGGTACTTGGAAAATATTTGCTAAATAAATGAAATGAAACAATAGGTCTCAATAACATTATCTTCATTCCAATGGTTTTCTTGACACAGTTTTCAACACAAAATCTTCCTGCAGAAGTGTCTTTCTTTTTTTTTAATAATTTATTTTTTCTCAAATCGTAATTCATTCACACAGGGGTTATAAAGACAGAAAGGCAGGATGTGGGGAAGGGGATGACACCAGAGCATGGGTGTTCAGGGGGAGTACAGATATCCTTCAGGATTGGTTATTGGCTGGGTGAAGGTTCAGGGGATAGGTCACTATGACTCTGCCTATGATTCACTTGTCCTTATCTAAGTTGGTATTATCTGCCAAGGCTACCTATTTACAAGGTCTACGACTACTCAGGCTGGTAAATTTCCACAAAAGCTGCCTGTTTACAATAGCTCACAGCCCTCTGTTTCAATGCTTTTCCACAGAGACCCAAGACTTGCTGTCAGTATACATGTATGACAGGCCTATTGCTGATTTTAGGCCTATGGCTGATTTTAGGCCTTCAGTGTATAAGCAGGGCTGCCCCTGAAATCTCCTCCCTTCTCTAAGTATAGAAGGGCTGTGGTGATTCTAATCTTGTGAAGGCAGGGATAGAGGCCTGACCTCCAGTAATTGAAGAGGACTTTGTAATGGCTCTGGTCCCCCTGTCATTGTCTGGTGAGGCATGAGGGCCATACCCATCCCGATGTCTTTTTCCTGGAGAAGGGATACTTTTGACATCAACCCCTATGCAGTCAGGCTTGTTCCTAAGGGAAACCAGAGAGATATTTTTATCTTTTATTTATATTCCCTTGCAGTGCTTAGCCTTGAAGCCTAAGCCAGGATTCAGATCGCCTGTCAGAGGGGGTTCTGGGTGGCCCCTCTCTGCTTGGTCTAGGGGCAGAAGTCCCCCTTTTTAGGTTGGGTGGAGATGGGTTTTGGAAACACCCTGTATAAAGTAACAACCTCATCTTGAGTCTCGTGGTCCTCCATAGCTAACTTATGATAATGTATCTGAATAGGTTTTGCTACCAAATTATTTATCTGTTGTATCACCATGTTAGTCCACCTATTTGAGGGCCAGGGATCAGCAGAAAAAAGCAAAAAGAACCCAAATAATGGTCCAAAGATGGGAGGAAATAGGGTTGACAACCTTGGAGAGGCTGAAAGCCAATTCTTGTACCAGCATTCATCTGTCTCTTTCTCTCTCTGATATTTCTCAGGGCCTTCACTGACCTATTTTATGCTCTCTTTAACCCTCCTTGTCTTGTCTATGTAAAGGCAACATTCTTCTTTAAGGGCTCTACACAGTCTAGAGCTGTACACAGCCTTCTTTCAAAGTTTAGGTTTTTGTTTCTCTCTTGTGGCTAGGAACCAAACCTAGAGCCTCAGACATGAGTCCAACTGCTCTATTCTTGTGTTCTATCTATCTAAGCCCTAGTTTCATTTCTGATACTAGTTTTTAGAGATCTCTCATGACATACTCTAGTTACCATAAATGTTTTTTTTATTCTTTTTCAAATTAAGATTAGGATTTAAGCTTAATCATCTACAGTGGATGTTACTCCCATGCATAAAATGGGGAAAGTTCTAACTGAATAAACTACTATATTACACACACACACACACACACACACACACACACACACACACACACAGAGAGAGAGAGAGAGAGAGAGAGAGAGAGAGAGAGAGAGAGAGAGAGAGACTAAAGACAAATACAAAGTAGTATGTGCTCCAAGAATGGATTTTTAAACTATATACACTATATAGTTTAAATGATATTGAGGAACTGTTGAATAATAAAAATATCACATCCCTTAAATTTTTCTAAGTTTTATGGTTATGTAGAGAATATTCTTTTTGCTAGACTTTAATACTTTAATGTGAAACTGTCCAACAAAGTTTATGAATCTTAATGCAGTGATGTTAAGTGGTTGGGCCTTCAAGTGGTGATCAGATCATGAGTGTTTGGCATCATGAATGGATTATTGTCATTATTGCAGCAGTGAATTCATTATAGAGGGAGGGCTTCCTTATAAAAAGAGGGGCTTGATGCTTGGCTTCTCTTTCCAACTCCTGCCTGTGTTCCCTTTCTTGCACACCTGGCTACCAACCTGAGATGGGACAGCAAGAACATTCTATATAGATATCAGCTTTGGGTCTTGAACTTCTCAGCCTCCACAGTGGTGAGGATTTTTTATTCATTAATAATTACACAGTTTGCTTATTCTGTTTTAGCAACACAAAACAAATTAACAAACTGTCTAGGTTAATCATGTTATATTCCCACGTGGCTCTCTAATCAACTAAACAGTTGCCCCCACGAAACTGGAGTTCTAGAAGCAGTTCCCGAGCATCCAGATTATAGATTATAGTAGGAACTTCTGACTACCTGGAGCACTCAACACATGCTTAGGCTCTTTTCTTGGATTATTTGTTGCCTAGATTTAGGCTGGGATGATCATTAAGTACATATCCACAGAGACATAGTGAAGTAAGAGGAACCAAATCCAAGTAAAGAAATTCTTTTATCTGTGCTCAAGGTGCAAGAAGAATAGTACACACAATGTCTTATATTCACTGGGTCATATTAATTCTTCAAATTGGAACAGTATTTTGATGAGTAGACATTTTTACACAAGCATTCCCATTTAGCCTCTCCAAGAATCCAGTGGACTTGGTCTTCTTATCCTCATTTCACATGTGACAAACTGCCCAGAGATATATTAATCAAGTATCTAACTCCACATTGCTTTTAGATTTCAGGGCCCACTGTAAGCAGAGCCTGGGGTGGAGATTCTTAGTCATGTGCTTTATTACAGAAGTCCTGCCAAGAGAAGGGGAAGAAGGGAAACAGTATAGGCGAGGTGATGAAAGTTAGGCAAGGATATGGTCTGAGCTTAAAGACTGACTTCAGCCTGATCTTAAAGATGCCCATGAGCACAAAAGTAGTACAGCACAAATCTTTTTTTTTTTGTATCTCTGTGTCAGTCATGTGTTAGCAACTATCCTGGGGTCAGGGGTAGAGGTAGGGTAAAGTGGAAATGAAGGGTTAATAGAAATTTCATTTCTAACAGTCTAACAGTAAAATAGAGCTGGGAGAGCAGGTCAGCTAGCTCTGGGGCTTTGTGTTCCAGAAACCTGACTGACTATAAGATAGATGGTAGATGATATGGTTGAATAAGGTTGAGTCCTTATGAACAGGATGTTCCCCCCTGCCGTGACCATTTCTTGAACCCTGTTACACCTGTCATATGCTAAATTGTATAAACTAAATAATGAGTTGGGACTTTCCATTGTATTGTCTGCTGGAGTTCTCCAGCCACCCCCCTCCCTTTCTGGTTTGTGATTTTTCTGACCCTGCATGGGTTACGAGGTCTCAGACTCAGCGCGCTGATTGAAATATACCTCTTGCTGGTTGCATCAAGATCAGTGTCTCATGAGTCTTTTGGATGGCCGTGGTCTTTCATGGCTTGAGTGGGGGTCTCCCCTCCCCGGGGGCCTTTCAGAAACATATGGTTTCTTTGGAAAGTCAGTTGTTTCAAATGATGTTTTTCTGTGACAAACATGTAGTCTTTTCCTGAAGCTCATGCAAGTGAAAGGATGTTTTGCTAAAACAAGCAAATGAAAGGACACCTGAAGAAGGATTCTTTGCTAATTACACACATGTATTGGTTCGTCTTATGGTATGTAGCTGAACTCCATTTGTTGTGACTCCATAGATAGAAAAACACTTTAAGAAAAACCATCCAGTAGTGTTCTGGCAGCTTCTTGCTGCTTCTGAGGACTCATGTCAATTGGCAGAGTGATGTCACCTGATACAGCCACGTGGAGTTTTGCTAAGACAGACCCATATGCTGAGACAAGACACATAGTGAGGCAAGGCTCGTAGAGGATATGTGATGTTTGGAGGGAGTATAGATAGGACTCAACAGACAGTGAGAGAGGCCTAGGCTTGCATAGCTAGGTTTACAATGCATTGCTGGTCTTGCATCTTCTCTGAACTTCGTTTCATTGAGAGAGGCACTGCAGAGAACTTTTCTTGGCATAGTTCTGGTTGCTGGTCCTGGGTGTTCCCTCTGACTCGTGCTGATTAAGCAGAGGCCTGGCTTTTTTCTGCTGGGTCGTGCCCCACCTTGCTGATTTATTTTTGCTATCCCTCATACTACTGAACTGAACTGCTGGTTTATTCCTGAAGTGTTTGTGAGTGGATCAAGCTGCAGTTGCTGAATCCTGTGAACTGAACTGATGAATGATTTCTTGACGAAGCAGATGGGATTTGCTTCAAAGAACCATTTCTAAATAGGTCCACTTCTTGTATCCTAATAACCTTTTTTCTCCACTGCCTCTGGTGGGTGGTGGGCTAGAAGGGAAGTTAAAGCATTTAAGAACCCCTATTAAAAGTGAGGGTTTGAAAAATTAAAGATTATCTTCATCTACTGGGAAAAGTACTTCTCATCTTGCTGAGAGCAATTTCGTGAGAATGGGGAGAAAGCTGTAAACAGATAGCTACTTACATTTTCAACAGCTAGACTGCTCTATCAGTCAGAGGAACAAATGATCTGGGTTGAGACCAGTAGTACCACATGCTACAGAGTGTTAGTGAGCCTTGGGATTGAAACCCAATGCTTCTGTTCCTAGATCCCATGGATTGTTTCCATTCAACCTGTGCTAGGAGACCTATATAAGGGTCAGTAAACCTAGTCTGTGATTTTTGCCATTGGTAAGTTGGCTCAGCAGGTAAAAGTGCTTGTCACCAAGACTGATGACCTCAGCTTAAATCTCCAGGATCCACATGGTAGAAGGAGTGAATTGACTCCTGTAAATGATCCTCTGATCTCTACATGCATACAGGACCCACATACGTATATATATATATATATAATTTATATATATATATATATACATGCACACAGCATACAAAATAAATAAATGTAACTTAAAAATAGTACAAATATTTTCAAATTTTCTATGTGAGACAACAATCCTTGTGGAAATGGAAGACAGTTTTACTTGGTAATACTTTCCTATAAATATTTAAAACACTCTTGTATAAAACCCCTAACTCAATTTCACAGTTTTGCCACCTTTTTCCCCTAAATCCACTTTTAAGGAAATTATGAAATTAGTTACACTTTGCTATAAAATTCCCAATAACTTTTCCTGTCCATCTTCCCCTCTTCTGTGACCTCAGGATAATTAAGTGTCTTTTTCTCCCAAGTAGAAATGTGAAGCGTGTGGAGAGCCTGCTGGCCTATTTGCTGATTTATGGGTCAAGTCTCCAGTTATTACAGACAAAATTTGAAAGTCTCTGATTAAGAAACCCTGCTGATTTAAGGATCTTGCTAGAAATATGTGCATAATGAATTATCTACAGACAATAATTCAAATTGGCCCTGGGTGATTCAGATCACCCAGTTTTATTAAATTATCCATTTTCTGTGGGTTTTCAGGTCTACACAAGGTGTAATACTATAAGAGGTTTAAACAAGAATGATTTTACTTCCAAAAAAACATTTATCCCCAAATGTAAGCCAGTTCCCACGGGATCAGTGCATATGTGTGACTCACAGGGGTATTTTTTTCCTGAATACTTTGTCTCCTATGTGCTTGAGCCCTTGTTATACTTAAATTATTTTGGGGAAAAGACAACCAATTTCTTGTCAGTGCTGATAGAAAGAAGCAAGATAAAAGTAATCAAATTATTTCTTAGAATAAATGAAAATAGCAATCACAGAGATCCATTTTTAGCAAGGCACACAGGCCTAACAAGGCATGAGTTAAGAGAATATGTCACCCTAAAGTATGTGGGTTTATTTAACAATAGAACAAGCAGATATATAAAGAACAGAGTTCAAGTATTGAAAATACAGAAAAGCTTTTTTTTAATTTCACCTTTTGTTTCCATTTTTCCAAGGGAATGAAGATTGTTTCTACCTGACTCCCAAAACAGTTGCATCAATAGTCAGTAAAGCAGATGCCACATTCAGGTCTGTACTGGCTGCTTTTTTGTGTCAACTGGACACAAGCTGGAATTACTACAGGGAAAGGAGCCTCTCTTGAGGAAATGCCTCCATGAGATCCAGCTGTAAGGCATTTTCTCAATTAGTGATTAAGTGGGGAAGGCCCAGCCCATTGTAGGTGGTACCATCCATGGCCTGGTAGTCCTGTGTTCTATAAGAAAGCAAGCTGAGCAAGCCAGAGGAAGCAATCCAGTAAGCAGAATCCCTCCATGGCTGCTGCATCAGCTCTTGCCTCCTGGTTCCTTCCCTGTGTGAGTTCCTGTCCTGACTTCCTTTGGTGGTGAACAGCAATGTGGAAGTGTAAGCTTTCCTCCCCTACTTGCTTCTTGGTTATGATGTTTTGTGCAGGAATACAAACCCTGACTAAGATAAGGCCAAAGGTTTTGCTCACTGTTTACATTCTCTTCTGATGGGACAATTGGGAGGGGATGGCATAGGGATGACCACTTTAAACAGGATCTACTTTCATCCAAAACCTTGATTGTAGTCTATTCTCAAAGAATTGGGCTGCAAAAGTTGAGGGGGAAGAACCGTCTAGTTTCTTGCCTCTAATGTGTGCTGTGCTTCCCCCTTCTTGCCACTCTAATCAATTGGAGGGACATGGCACATTCTTTTTTAGGGCAAAATTGATGCTGGTTCTGCTAGGAGGGCATTTCTGAGATGCAGCTCTGTTACCTTTTGCTTTCCTTCTGATGTCCCATTTCTGCTTCCTTTCTCCTCTGACTCAAGGTCATACTTTCATTCTATCTCTGCTATAAAACCTCATAATGCTTTTGGTTTTGGTGCTGGTGTTAGTGCCTTTTCTTGTTGTTGATAAAATACCCTAGCAAAAGAAATTTAAGGAATCATTGATGTTTGGGGAGGGGAGCTCACAATCCACCATGGAGAGGAAGTCAAGGGAGCAAGAGTTTGAGGTTCCTGGTCACATTTCATTCATAGTCTGGAAGAGGAGAGTAGCAAGTACTCTAATGCTTAGCTCATTTTCTCCTTTTTATATCATCCAAGATTTTAGCCTAGGAAACAGTAAGTGGGCATGTCCATAAGCCAATCTCCCAAGTAAATCTCGATCTCGTCAGGTATTATCACAGTACCACATCCCTAGATGTATCGTTGAGCTTCAGTAATTAAACAACAGGTCCCTTAGCTAGGGAGGTATCTCAGTGGTAGAGCTCTTGCCTCGCCTGGCATATACATCTTAGATTCTACCTCAGTACCTCTCCTCCAGAAAAGAAGCTTGCTGTTTAACATTGGGAATGAGTATCTCTGATAAGTTCCACTACTGGGCATACTAGGCAGAGTAGAACATGCTCTGATTTCAGAATTGGACTATCCTTGTTTTGGTAACATGAGAGAGTGATTATCCATTTGAAGCTCCTGAGGGCAAAGTCTGAAATAAGTAGAATTTAGTAGCCCAGGACACCACTAAAAACAATAACAATCACATTAGTTATACACTTTTTCATGATGGACTAAGTAATACCAGTTTTGCAGGTCAGAAATAGTGGACAGTTGCAATTTGTACTGAACAATAGCAGAACAGCCATAAAGATGTGATATTTAATGATACCTGAGATTACTTCCACGTTTTTATCATTAACTAGGTCTCTAGTTTCCACAGTGACTATTTCAAACCTCCTCTACTTGTAGCATAGCTCTAGTGTTCTGCTTGTCCCTCCAGGCTCTACATAGGTACCTATTTCACTATTAAGAAAGGTCACCAGGCAGAAATCCATAAAATTCCTGGCTTCCAGGCCTGACAAGATTTCTGAAACCACGTTTCTCTTTTATTCTTTCCTCTTTGTGATAAATTTTCCATTAGTACTTTAGTGCCTCTTGTACCACATCTAGGGTTATATCTATTTTGTTCCAACCATCCATCCATCCATCCATCCATCCATCCATCCACCCATCCATCCATCAGTTTTATCTATCAGCATCCCCTCTCTCTTGACCTTTCCTGTCTTTTTCATAGAGAGAAATATGTATTACAAGGCATTTTCATGTCACTGTAGCTTGTTGTAGTTCATCTCTCTCCCAAACTGTCCTCCCTTGTGCTGCTTGTTGGCCTCTGGTTGCAACTTTTCTTCTCCAAAATAAGCTCCCCTGCTTTTAAACACATCTTTCTTATTCCATTGTCTTCTTTACTTGTTTATTCCCTTTCCTTCATTCCCTTGAGTTCTTCAAGGTGAAACTTGAAGAACAAGGGGTTTTCTACACTTGCTTTCTTCATTTCTTACCTACAATGCACTGCTGAAACCTTTAAAATTTCATGTCTGTTCTCATCATACAGTTCAGACTGAACTCACCATAATTTCTCTTTTCCTTCCATGCCAAGAATAGAACCCAGGACGTTGTGCATGTTAGTCAAGTGCTCTACCACTGACCTCCTTGCCCCCTCTATATTTGTTGTAAAATTCAATGGACTCCATAGAGCTGTCAGTACTTGTTTTCTTAGTGTTGAAAGATTCTCTAGCCTTGATCAGCAATACAAACCACTTCAGTTTTTAAATCATTTTCTGGCTTTCAGTCTCTTGTTCAGACTATACTTTTAACACTGGTGATTCTCTTCATTATGTCCTTGGCAATCTTCTATTGCTCTATAAATGTCCTGGGGAGAGCTTGTTCGTGTTCATGGCTCCAATTATCATCTGCCTGCTTTTCTCTTCCTTGATAGTGTGTTCATATGATTGTTTTCTTTCTATTTTACTGATTGTTCATTTCATTCTGGGCCATTTTCAACAACAAGATTATATCCAGCACCTCAGTATTCTACCACAACTTCAGCTGGTCTTTATTAAATACTTGTCAAATACAAGCTTGTTAACTAACCATAGGTCAGAGTTAGTTGATCTAAATTAAGAAAAATTCAGTATACTTCTTGTTTTACAACTCATATTAACTGGCTTAATGATGCTTATTTATTTGGGGCAGTTTTGATTTATTGAATGAAAGTGTAAATTGTATCCAGAAAAACAATCTGTTAACATTTTAAAAAACTACTTGAGAGCCTTCACTGCAAATAAACATAATAAAGCTTATGGATAATAAACAGAGATGCCTGAAAGGTATTTTGGGTTACCCAGGGGGCATTCCATGACATTCTGATTCAAGGCAGCTCAAAGGTAGATTTAACCTGCTGGGCATAGGTGGAAGAAGAGAACCTTGACCTCATGAAGGCTGGATGCCCCAGGGGGTGGGAATTTTGAGGGTGGGGAGGTGGGAGTGGGGGGGTGTAGATAGAGGTTACATCCACAGAGAAGAAGGAGGAGGGGCGAGGGGATTGGGGGTTCCGAGGGGGTGGTGGGGGATGGGGTAAGGGGACAACATAGGAAATGTAAATAAATCATCCAATAAAAAAAAAAAAGAAAACGCATTATGTGGGTATCCTCCAACAACAACAGTCACTATCGCTGTGTAATAAAGTATGCTTTGGATGCTGAATGACTATGTGATTGGAATATGGTGAATCAGCCTTGCAAATAGCCAGTTGCTCCTGGAGTGAGTTGCAATTTGATGTATGTCAAATGAATGGTAAAATGGCTGTATTCATTCGTTGCACAATTACTGAATCTCTTAGAGACAGAGAGGAGAGTTGTTGTTTTTTAAAATCTTGATCTTGTGCTTATTTTTCAGATTGCAGAATATGGATTTAATAAAAAAAAGACACATAACACTTGTACCTTGTTCCACTGAATGAGACTCCTTAGATACTATTTCCAGATGACAATCTCACCAAACATGTTTAGCAAGAGAAACAACATACTTTGAAAGTGCCTATCAAAGGAATTTAATCATAGTTGTAAAGACTCCTGAGGTGAGGCTGGGTAGCACAATTCTGCCCTATTCACCGCTACAGGTTTATTTAATATATTCTGCACAGTGATGCTTCACATAGCAGTGAGAATGCTTGATTTGGGCATTAGGATGTTTCTGATCCCCCAGGAAGCTTTTCTGCCTCAACAGGTCATAAGCTTCCATGGCTGCCTTTGATGAAGCCATTTATCTTAGTGCCAGCAGCAGGATGTTGAATGTGTGCATATGGGAAGGTACAGAAGATTATTATTGACAATAAGCTTGGAGGAGATTTAATATATCCTTCTGTATAAAGCTGCTGAATGACCTGTCTAGAAACAATTAGTTAGAGAAATAAGAGATTATTTCATGTTAGCTCCTTGCTGCTTCTAGAGGATGTATTGGTCAGGACAGACTGTGAAACCATTTCCAGCATGCAAGTAATGAAAAGCCTTGCTTGAATATTGACCCCAAAATGTCTGCTTATCTGTGGTGTGTACTTCTGGCCAGAATCCATAATCGAGATACTAAACAAAGTGCATAATACCAATGGCGTGTAGCCTATATTCATTAGCTTTTGCCATGCCAGAAGCATTTCTAAAACCTGGGCACTTTAAACAACAATGAGTTATAAATAGCATAGTTCAATAGGCTGCCTGTTCTGTTCTTTTAGTGTAGACTGCCTCTTCCAATTTTTGCTGGTACTGTTCATCAGTCTGCAGTTAGTTGGAAGGTCAGCAGATAGCTGGATGATCCAATAGACAGTCACTTTCATGGCTGGTAGTTGGCTGGCCACTATAACTGTAATCCTCTTGTTCTCCAGAAGTCTCATTAAGTCTCAGTCCCATGCTATTCTCAGTATCTCAAACACCAACCTAGAGAAATTCTAAACATGCTAGGGCTTTCAAGCTTATGTTAGTGTTGTGTTGACTTTTATCCCAGACGTAAGACACAAATGCAGAATGTGAAGGAAAATACTCCACCGTTAGACTGGAAAACAGGTGAGGTCAACATTGCATGGTGGTGATGTGGACAATTGGGGCACATTTTTAAAATTTATCATGTGGCCATTTGAAATTTGTAGTTCTTTCACATGTGCTCATCCTCACTACAGTCAGGTGAAACAGAAACAATGATTCTTACTTCAGAGCCAAATAAGCTGGCTCGTGAAATGTAAATGGCTTATTCAGGTAACAAAGAGCAGCGTTTTTATCCCTACGACCACAGCAGCCTAAACTGCAAAATGTGGAGAAAGCCTGTTACATGGCTACCTCTAAAAGCATGCCCTCAGTATTCCATCACTTCCTTTGGCTAGTTGTTTTTTGCTTTTGCTTGTGTATCAGGCAGATCTCAACTTAATGACAACCAGAGTTACCTCGGCAGTTGCGACAATGCTGACTTCAGATTCTCTTAGCAGTTCCAATCCAGTAAGTTTGCTAAGGAACAGGGATCGATCTGCATTTTGTATTTTAGTATTCTTGTTGTTGTACTGATTCTCTTTCTGTTAAAGGATCTTATTATATTTCCCAGACTGGCCTTAAAATTATGGTCCCTTTGACCTGGCCTGTCTAGTTTTGGGATTAGTGACCTGCATCTGAGGGACTTGCATGTTTCACGGATAATTCCAAGAATCCTGACGCAAGTGTCTTGAGCTTCATATGCTAAGAAACACCAGCCTATACACATTCATTATCACATTACCTTGTGTTAGCATGGCATTTGCCCTGCCATAGTATAAAGCTTATACACAATTGTTTTGGTCAGCTTTCCAGATCCCAAAGGTAACGGCATCTAGACAAGTATTTAATTGCTGAGTCACCATCTTGGTGTTCCCAAAATAATGATAATAAGATAGACACTCATAAAGCTGATATAAATATCAAATGCAGAGTGGAGAGACAGCATCAACACCAGGGCCTAGAAAAACCTCAGCAAATACTTCTTTTCTAGGATCAATTAGGGAGGTGAGTCTAGAATTGGTGGAAAAAACATTTCTATAATATATTGCAAAATTGCAGTGTCAGTGCTTGTAAGTGAGAAATGATGCTCCAATATTCATCAGTGCCTCAGAAGGCATGTAGATCTGTTTCAGGGGAAAAAACCTATCAGATTCTTCAGAAGCCTACGAATCATGACTGGAAACAGTGACAGGCCTGGTCGGAAACAGCTGTTGTCATTAGAGACTAGCTTTATGCATAAGAGGCACAGAAGGGCTGGTCATGCCTCAACCCCTCCAGCCTTTTCCAAATTACTGCAAACATTGGTGTCAGCACTATTGTCTGTACATCCCCAGACAATGACAAAATGTATAATGATTCTATATTAAGACTTGGCCTTAGTCGAGTGAATTGGGACCATGTGGGTGGAATTCCTATAAAATATTTGCTTTCGATAATATATAGGGAAGTTCTAATGTATGGCATGTAGTCTATTATTTCCAGATCCTGTGGGGGCTTTGATTTGAAGCTTCTGTGTTGAAGTGATGCTCAAATGGCGTATTTCCTGCAGCCTTAGCAGTTCAGCACTTCCTTCCCAGCTTTTTGTTTCTTTGCCCATTATCTCTCCATCTAGCCCATGTACATTTCTGTTCGTCATCATGTTGTCTTGGGAAATTTTGTAGATCTCATTTGTTTTTTGCTCTTTCTGTTTTTCTCCCAAAAGTGAAAGTATCCTTTCTTCCTAAAAAGTCAGAGTGCAATTTATAATACATGTCTTCATTTGATTTTACAAACTGTGCATTTCTCTCTGTGGTTGTCATCTTTACCAGTAGATGGAGCACATCTCATGTTAAATCACACTGCAGCTCCTAGGATGGGGAATTTTCCCGTCTGTCAGGACTTTTTTTCTCTCTTTTCCCTCCCAGCAGTGAAATAGGAGTTGGAAGCTGGTGTAATACAAAAACAAACCTTCTAATCTTGACTAGACTGCAGCATATACTTTTCTGACTCATGTCAGCAATTCAGGTCTTAACAGCAACTGATCTAGATATGAGCTACCTAAGCAATAATGAGAGTTTCGTGCATGCATTCTTACTTGTGTGGTCTCCGCTCCTTTGAAGAACTGGAAGCTTTGTGTGAAAGGTATACTTCTCCTCTCCTCTTCTTTCTTCTCCTCATTCTTTCTACTCTTTCTCTTACTGGCAAGGCCTTAGGGAAGCACACAGGACAGAGGCTTGTCTAATGTCATGAATGTAAGTGTATATGTTGTTTAGAGCTGAGTAGAATATGAGCATCACATACTACTGAAATCAATGGGGCTCAGGCTAAAGAAAGGGGATCACAATGTGACTTGGGACAGCCCTTGGCATTTGATTAGACTTTCGTCATAGCTGCTGTCATCAACATTATTGTGAGAACAAATGTCACTCCTTAATGATGGGCTCTTGGCTTAAAGACTTTGCAGATTTTGCTTTAACTAAAGGTGCCAAAAAATCCTGTCAAACAGCTGAATGAATCTTTTTCGTCAAATCAGCCAGCTGTTTTAACTTTGTGCTTGGAAGTGAAGATGCAAGCCTCAGCTTTTGAATGAATTTTCTCCGTATGTTGCCTGTTGTAGCAGCAGCCTGTATGTTTGAGTGTTTCATGCATAGTTAGAGATTCCAAAGATCCATTCAGATCAACCAGGATGGGCAAAAATATCCAACAGATTCCTGGATTCTGTGGCACTAGAATCATTTAGCTTGTCGTTCGGGAAATTACATTTGAATCACTTTCCCCAAATGTGCTTCTTTGACTAAACTAAGACTAAAGATGATGTTGATCTTCATTCTTTTGGGCACCTCCCCTGTTTCTCCTGGACCTCCTTCACTTTCTACCTCCAATGTAGGCAAGGCAAAGCTAAGGTTCCTTGCAGACCTTAGGGCTAGGAACCAGTAAAGGCGAAACCTTTAGTTGAAAGTGAAGGCTGGAATTTCCTTTGGTGGAAATAATGAAATGTGTTTCAGTTCAAGCTATATATAGTGATAATTATACAACACTAATCCAGGCATGAGCATGAGACAGGAGGACCCGGATTTGTAGGTCAGCCTACACTACTTAGCAAGATCTATCTCAATAAAGGAAACTAACAAACAACAAGGAATGGCTCCTTTGAACAAACTCATGCTTGGATGAAATCAACCACTTGCTTCTGTGATAAAGAAGATATCCTGAAAATTTAGAAGGACTATGGGCTGCCATCTTATGGGAGATAAATGGTATGAAAGGACTCTATAACCAATCCCTTTGGTTCCATATGTATTTGAAGGTCCTAACATTTATAACTTATAAGTGGAAATGTCATAGATGATAACTATGGACTGAATAAAAATGTTAGTATAAAAAGGTAAAGAATTAGATAGCTCTAGATGTTTTCCTAGATTCTAGAATTTTTCAGGCAGAAACTACCTGATATCACCTGATATGAATTCTCTCTTTTCCATTAGTATTAGAATCCTATGCTGGTTTTAAATACTTCTAGAAATAGAATATAACAGGCCACATTTCCCACTTTCCCCTGTGAGTAGTTGTGGCAATGTAACTGTGAAATGCGTGTTTTTAATGTGTAGGATTTCTGAGATAGATGCTTAAAGATCATTAAAAATCACACTGTCTTGCTTTGGAGCTCCCTCAGCCCCCCTCTGTCTTTTCCTAAGGTTCTTTCATATTTCCTTAAACCTGAGCTGGGAGAGCTAGAACTTGAAACACTGAGGAGGAAAACCAGTGCTCAGGATGGCAAAACAGAATGACAGAACATGGGTTTCTCATGAGTGTGTGATACTATTACCCCAGCACTGATCACACTGCCTGTGTCCTTCTGTGCAAAACAAATGAAGATGTATTTGCAAGATTTTTTACATTTTATGTGTGGTTGAAACTAAACCAGACAGATACAAGTTCTAACGCTCCAATTACACACTACAGAGATTCTCATACTGTATCCATCATCCAGAATCATGTGCAGGAATTTACAGCTCAGGATGCTGGACCCTACCTCAGTGGTTTGAGTACCTAAATTGGTGGTGGGATCTGAAGATTGACTTTGTGCAAAATCCCAGGACTATACTTTTTAAAAATTAAATTAATTATTTTCTTTTAAAAAACTAATCATTTTATTTATTTATATCCCAAATGTTGATCCCCCTCCCAGTCCTCCCTGCCTCTACCCAGAGTTCTTCACCCCATTGTCCTTCCCCTTTGGCTCTGAGAGGGTGTCCTCCCAGGCATCCCACTTCTCTGGATCATTAAGTCTCTACAGAATTAGGCCCATCCTTTCCCAAGGAGGCCAGACAAGGCAGTCAATCCTTTGCTGCATATATGCAGGAGGCCTCAGACAAACCCATGCATGTTCTTTGGTTGGTGGCTTAGTCTCTGGAAGCTTCCAGGAATCCAGGTTAGTTGACACTGTTGGTCTTCTTATGGGGTTGCCATCCCCTTTAGTTCCTTCAATCCTTGGCCTAACTTTTCCAAAGGGGTCTCTAACTCTGTCCAATGCTTAGTTGTGAGAGTCTGAAACTGTCTCAGTCAACTGCTGGTAGAACCTCTCAGTGGACAGCCATCCTAGGCTTTTGTCTACAAGTACAACATAGCATCAGTGATAGTGTCAGGGATTCGTGCCCACCTGTGGGACAGATCTCAAGTTGGGCCAGTCATTGGTTGTCCATTCCTTCACTCTGCTACATTTTTGTCACTTCATTTCTTTTAGACAGGAGCAATTTTGTGTCAAAATTTTGTAGGTGGGTTGATGTTCCCATCTCTCCACTGGGGAGTCCTGCCTGGCTACAGGAGATAGCCTCTTCAGGTTCCATGTCCCCACTGTTAGGCATCTCAGCTAAGGTCACCCACACTGAGTCCTGGGAGCCTCCCCCATCCTGGATCTCTGGGACTTTCTAGAGGTTGCTCCAACCTCCAGCAGCTGCATGTTTCCATTCATTCTCCTGGTACTCTGGGGCTCTCTCCTGTCTCCTCTCATACCTGATCCTGCCACCTTTCCCCTAAGTGTCATCTCTCCCACCCAGGTCCCTCCCTCTGCCTCCCATGACTATGACTATTTTGTTCCCCTTTCTACATGGGATTTAAGTATCCTCACTTGGGCTTCCTTCTTGTTTAACTTCTTACAGTTTGTGGGTTGTATCATGGGTTTCCTGTACTTTTTGACTAATATCCACTTATTAGTGAGGATATACCATGCATGTCCTTTGGGGTGTGGGTTATCTCATTCAGGAAGATATTTTTTAGTTTCATCCATTTGCCTGCAAAATTCATGATGTCCTTTTTTTTTGATGTCCTTGTTTTTAATAGCTGAATAATATCCCATTGTGTAAATGAACCCCATTTTCTGTATCCATTCTTCAGTTGGGTACATCTGGGCTGCTTCTGGTTTCTGGCTATTAAAAATAATATTGCTATGAACATAGTGGAGCATGTGTCCTTGTGATATGTTAGAGCAACTTTTGGGTATATGCCCAGGAGGTATGTAGCTGGGTCTTCAGACAGAACTATTTCCAATTTTCTCAGGAATGGCCAGACTGATTTGCAGAGTGGTTGTACCAGTTTGGAATCCCACCATCAATGGAGGAGTGTTCTCCTTTCTCCACATCCATACCAGAATATACAGTAGCTTGAGCTTTTGATCTTAGCCTTTCTGATTGGTCTGAAGTGGAATCTCAGGGTCATTTTGATTTGCATTTCTCTGGCTACTAAGGATGTTGAACATTTCTTTAAGTGTTTCTCGGCCATTTGAGATTCCTGTGTTGAAAATTCTCTGTTTAGCCCTGTACTCCATTTTAAACTGGGTTTAAATCTGAGAGAAAGCTAATATCTAAAATATACAAAGGACTCAAGAAATTAGACACCAAAGAAGCCAGGAATACACTTTGAAAAGTGCTCTTTTTATCATGATTACTTTAATTTGAATCAGGCTCCTGTTCTAATCATTTTGGATCAGCATATGACAACTAATTTAACGTCCTTCAAATGGTGCTGTATAAGAATTCTCCCTCCCTTAATAAAATTAATAATGTATAGTCATTCCATTGGTTTGGATCCAAATTACCTTTAGACTATTGCATATAGGAACAATGCCAAATCTGTGGTAACTGTGTCTGCTTCACTTCTTCCTGTATCACTAACTTATCATCTATCTCTTAAACAAAATACACAACTTCCAGAAACTTCTGTTTTCTCTATTGAAAATAGATGTTTTTCATGGAATATATTCTGTTTCCACTGTAGAGTTTCCCTCTCCAAACTCCTCCCTGACTCATTCCATCCACCCAAATCCATGCCTTTTCTTTCTCTTTGTCTCACATATAGGAATCAAAACATGATAAGATAAAATTTTTAAAAACTGCAGTAGAACAAAACAAACTAACTAAGGATATTGATCAATGGTAGAGTTCTTGTCCAAAGCCTCTTACATTCCATGGAGAATTACTTCACCATATTCAACCTCCATCCCAGTGTCACTCAGCCCAGCCAAGCAGAGACCCCCTGTTTGGTGCCACATGTCACAGGTGAGACATAGCACTCCTGAGACAACCCTATACTCCCAGGGGCACCATATGCCACTAAAGGGAATGGTAGAGAGATGGAAAAATAGAGAAGCAAAAGGATATGTGCACAATGAAGAGGCAGAACTGGACTCATTGTAGTGAAGAACAGCCTGATGTCAGGAGCTGTCGAGGCCACCTAAGGCCACTTAAGTTCATGGTGAGCTCCTAGCCTATGTTGCCACTGAGGGTCCTGTGTGGATCTGTGGCTCTGCAGCAGTGGGGATCTGTTATCATCAAAGGCCAGGCAAATGCCCCTGGCCTAGGCTGTTGCCTGGGACCATGTTGATGTCTGGGGGCTGTGCAGAGCTGGCTGCACCCCTCACCTGGGCATCATGAAAGAGCTGGCTTCACCATCACCAGCTGCAGTACTCAGGAGAGCAGGCCCCACACCATATCCAGGAAGCACAGCAGAACTGGCCAAGGTTTCAGAGGTTGTGGGTAAGCCAGCCCCGTAGGTGCAAGCATGAGACAGCTAGCCCTGCAACTTGTCTACTGTGGTTTGGAGTGGACAAAGGAGAGATGACCTTATACACTCACCTCTCCTTATCTATGGCAAGCAGGAGAGTTGCCCCTGAGATCTTGAGATAAGGAAAGCAGGCCTTGCTCCTCACCAGCTGCAACACTTGGGAGGACAGGCCTTGCGCCTTGCCTAGGCCCTGTTGGAGTGAGCACCAGTGAGCTGGCCCCTATGGCATGAACCCTGGAGAACTGGCTCTGCCCCTTACTGGGTGCAACTTTGGGTGAGCTAGCCAGGGTCATGCTGGAGAGTTCATACTGGTGGTATGGGTGTGGGAGAGCTGGTGGGCCTACCAGCTTAGCTACCACCAAGGCCCAAATCTAGGGCTTTGAGTAGGCCCACACAACATCTACCCCATCTCTGATCTGATGGAATGAATGAAAAGGCCAGTCTTGCTGACCCAAATCTGAAGGTTCTCAATGATACAAGGCAACAAGTTATCCAAAAGGCGTTATAGTGAGGATCCAGTATTGATAGTGTAGCAGGAGTCAGAGGCCTCAAACCAGACCAATGACTCATTGTGATGATCATATCCAAGTAAAGAAGTGCGGACAAAATGGTATACTGTGGGACACACTGACACACTACAGATTCTACAATGAGATTTTTTTCTTTTGTGAGAGTTTGCAAGAGGACAGGAAGATGAGGAGAATTGGGGTGAAACTAATGTGAAATTCACAAAGAATCAATAAAAAGTATTTTAATAGGAAATCATTTGGTGTCTTAACTGTAGTGGGAGTTTCAGAAACACTATAATACAGACAAGAGAACATGGGTGCATGCATGAAGTCAGATCTGAAGTATGATAAGTTATATTGTGAAGTTGAAGCCCTGGCTTTGATAACATGTTATTGTTTTATAATATGTCACAATTGGAGGGAGCTGTGTGTCACGTTCATTGACCCATACTACTTTTTCCAGCTTCCTGCAAATCTACAATTATTTAAAAATCAAAACATGTGCTTTTGAAGATATCAAGGGGCTGGGGAGATTACTCAGATTGTAAAGGTAGTGTCATATAGGAGAGAGGACTTGAATTCAGATGCTCAGCACCAACATAGAACAGTTCAGATCCCTGAAATTCATTTGTCAGCCAGCCTAGCTAATTGGTGAGCTCCAGGCTCAGTAGGAGACAGTCTTAATCAGTAAAACGGAGCAAAATTAAGAAATATTCATGACTTTGACCTCTGGCCTATACACGTGTATGCACACACATATATACCAAAACAAATACAACACACACACATACATACATACACACACACATACACACAACACACACACACACACACACACACACACACACACACACACACTTTTTTTAGAATTGGCATTAAAAATATAGTCCCAGTCCAGAATACTAAGCATAAATTGAATTGTTAAAATGAATGGAAAAGCCTTGAGTGATATTAAATTCTATATTTGATTGGCTGGATAAAAACTAGATTTTGAAGTGACATGAGATATAACATATTTTTTAATATAAAAATTACCAATATGGATATTTTCATAAGACAGTTATTAGGTCTATTCATTACTTTTTCCATCACTATAATGCAATGCTTGACAGAAGCAACATAGGTTCTTGTTTGTCTATCTTGAGTTGGCTATATGTCATTATATTACCACAGATCTCATACACTAGATTATTAAGTAAGAATGGAAATATTTTAAAGAAATTCAATGTTGAAATTCCTCTCTGATCATGTGTATTTTTCTCCTCATTATACATGAGCTTAATTTTCTGAACACTTTAAGTGCAGTAATGATAAGGTGGCTTTGTAGTGCAATTTTAATCACCGAGAGTTAAAAGTGGATGGTAGTGTCAAACAGCTTTAAAAAGTCACCAAGAGTTGTATTTAGCGGAAGGATAGCTTAAAAGAGCAAGAGAGCAATTCAGCCCTTAAGCAGAGACCTTATTTATATGTCACATTTCAGCTGAGAGGAGATTTTATGACCAAATCTTAGAGCTTTAAAGATGAAGTCTATAATATAAACATGCTAGCAGCATTAACTGAATGGCACAAGGCAAAGCTGGTGCAAACCTCTATTTATTATTATGCTGTGTGAAAGACATTTCAGTAGTCAGGGTAACAGTTCTTCACCTCTGAACTTTTAGGCAGGATACTACTGCCATGCATAAAATCAAAATATAAGCCTTATCATGTATCCCCCCCCCCGAATGCATTCAGCCTTTAGATTCTAGAATGAGCTTTGTTATACTCTTTGTTTAATAAGATAGTTATGGGTATGGGATGGGCAAGTAAAGGTTTCATTCTGATTTTTCCCTGGCTACTCTTCCAAGAAAGATAAAAGACTGAGATATATTAATTTTTTTCGTTTTGAATTACAGCTAAATCAGGTTGGTTAAAGTGAAATGAAATACCAGGCAACGAAAGTAACAAAAGCTCCATCAATGACCTGCTTTCTATAGACTCAGCTTACAGGTACTTCATCTTCTGTTATCTACTCTCATCTCCAATCACCTTTTTCCCATTCTTTCTTGTCAATTCCTACTTTTAGCACAAAGGTTACTTTCAGAACCTAAGGATTGACTCAAACAATTTCATTATACCCCCCATCAAGGAATTCTTTTCATAGTCCTTATCAAAGATTCAGATAGTTTTCATATTATACTTTCTTTACTATTGCATTGTTTCTGTTCCTATTTCTATAATACAGTGATCAAACAAAAGCCAACTAAATCCCAGTGCCAGACAAAGAACACATATAAGCTATTGCCATTGCCTTTGGTTACCTCCTACAACTTGAAGATATATCCCTATTGCTGAAGACATGATATACTTAATTCACACATTTGAATGAATTGTTATGGATTTGCTTTGGCAGTCTCCCACAACCCCAAGAGAACTAGATGTCATAATACTAGAAGGTACTAAGGTGCCTAGGGAGAAAAATTATCAACAGTTCTACCTACTGGCTAAACTTGAGAACAACAGTAATGACTAGCCTGTTAAGATATCCTCAGTAAATGCTATAGTGGCACTTATATATTGAGACTAGCTAACAGGTGTCTAAACAAAATTTATACCTGCTGAATGTAAGTGACTCATGTCTGATACTGTAAACCTACGAAACTACCTATGGCTGGAGATGTCATAGATCCCTCAGGAGAACCTACTACTGCCAATTTCCTTAACCAACATATTTTCAATGTAGTCTCAATATTTATATTCATACTCAGAGATAAGGGAGGTTCTCACCCCTCATAAAGGAAGCATCTTTTGATAAAGATAAAATATTACAGAAATCCACAACTATTCAAAATGCAGAGAATAAGTGACCACGAGGTGCCCAGCCTCAACTGGGCAATTTTTTACACTACACATCCAGCTAAGGTTCAAAACACACTATGAAAAGAAAGGACAGAAAGATTGTGAGAGCCAGAGAGGGTCATGACAACTGCTGAGCGATAGTGTCTTCTAGATATGACAGAGATGCTATGCACATGAACTCTTAACTTTCTTCAGGGACAAGTTTCCTGATCCAAGTGGTTAGCCCTAAACAAGTTGACACATGTACAATGCTAATTGGACTTGGCATGTTAAGTGTGTATGCATGTATGTGCACACATATGTGTAACAATATAATTATAGAAGAAGAAATCAGGAATTCAATAGTTGATGGTAGAGGGAATATGGGAATATTTGGAGGAGGGTACTGTGGAAATACTATAAATACAATGTATTTATGAAGGAAATTCTCAAAAATATTAAGGGACAATGAGATTATTCTGTGTCACTGTTAAAGGATGCAGTCTATTTTGGAAGTGAAGTCAAGGAAATAGGAGCTTGAAACAACTCGTTACATTACAGTCACAGGAAGGAAGCAGTGAGGGATAAAAGCATGCTGTGGCTAGGACCCATGCTACACTTACAATAGGCTTGTCAGCATGAAATGGTACCACCCCAATGGGCAGGTCTTTACACCTCAAGTAACTTGATGAAGAAAATTCCCCGTAGGTACACACAGAGGCCCATCTCCAAGGTGATTCCAGATTCTGTCAGGTTTACAATGACAACAACATACAAAGCCTAATAGAACAGAGACGTATTTGACTTTTCCAGATCTGTTATTCCAAGTACCCAGCAAAGTACCTGATATTCAACAAATCTGCATTGAATAAAATTATGAAAGGGCTGAGAGTATAGCCCAGCTGGACAAGTACTTGCCTGGCATATACAAGGGCCTGGATTCAGTCTTTAACATTACAATGAAGCCAGGCAGTGGTGGTGCACGCCTTTAATCTCAACACTTGGGAGGCAGAGGCAGGCAGATTTCTGAGTTCGAGGACAGCCTGGTCTACAGAGTGAGTTCCAGGACAGCCAAGACTACACATAGAAACCCTGTCTCAAAAAACAAATAAAGCAAAACAAAATAAACAAAACAAAAAACAAAAAAACCATCACAACGAAATAAAAGAGAAGACTAAAAGAAGAGAAGGAGGCAGAGAAGGAGGAGAAAAGGCAAAAGTAGAAGCAGTAAAATGAGCACTTTGCTAGAGATCACACTAGGGATTACATTTAAAAATGTTTCATAAGGTATGCTGTGTAATTGGAACTACAACTTGAAGAGGTACTCTTATGCTCATTTTATAGATAGAAATCTAAGGCTTCTGAAGTTTGAGGAAGCTAGTCACAGTTACATAGCTGGTAACATTTTCTGTTGTGTAATGAATTCTTTCCTGTTTTGTTGTTGTTGTTGTTGTTGTTGTTGTTGTTGTTGTCTTTTCCCTCCTCTGTCTTTTGGTATCCCTAATCATTCTTTCTTCTGGTTAAAATTCCTGATATAAACACTGGAGAGAAATAACATGATTCTGGATTCTCTTTGAGGATATTACTCTCTGAGGAAAGCTGTTTGTAGATTGAGTATTTGGAAGAATGAAGAGCAGATCAAGTTACCTTACTCTGGCCTTCAACATATCATGGTGGAAGCTGATATGTGTCAGGGTCTTCTGCACTGACAGGTTCAAAAGAGCTCTTCTGTTCATTCTAATATATATGTTAATACCCTTCTGTGCTTTAGTTATCAGATAACATCATTTTTTTAAATCTCTGAGTCTAAAATTTCCTTTTCAATATATCAATATAAGAATCATACTATAATTTTAAATACAGTCTCATAATAGTTTTGAAAAGAAAATAAGCAAACAGCAAATCGACAAGGTTTCAGTTATTTTTCAAATGTCACTTAGTCCTCCTTACACTGATGTCACCTTGTGTTATCCTCATGACAGATCATGGTTTAGCAGTTTCAAAGTATATGTGCTCCATGCCAAGTGGGCTGTGGAAGCTTTCTCCATGACATTTGGAAACACATTAAAATATGCAGCTTGACTTCTTATCCCCTTCACACCTTCTGCATTTACTTTTTGGATAGCTCAGATGGGGAGGTGAAGTGAGAAGAAAACTAGCTCAGGAAAAAAAAAAAGAATTTTAGTGTCATTAGAAAACAAAATACAAAACAAAATCTATTGTTCTTAATTCAGATTCTGGTTCTTAGTTCAGATTGCATTTCTGTATCTTTTTGTTATTGCTATTGTGTTTAACAGTAATTTTGTATCTAGAAATGTTCTTGTGTTCAATCTCTCCTTATGCCAGTTTTTGTATCCTTGTTTCCTTTTTTCTTTTTCTTTCTTTCTTTCTTTCTTTCTTTCTTTCTTTCTTTCTTTCTTTCTTTTCTTTTTTTTTTTTTTTTTTGGTTTTTCGAGACAAGGTTTCTCTGTATAGCCCTGGCTGTCCTGTAACTCACTCTGTAGACCAGGCTGGCCTCGAACTCAGAAATCCGCCTGCCTCTGTTGTGATTAAAGGTGTGCGCCACCACTGCCCAGCAGTATCCTTGCTTTTCTATTGAGGCTTTAGATCTAACTTATTTTTAGACTTGTTGGTGATAATTTGCATTTTCCTTCACTATAGAAGGACATTGAGTTACAAGGTCTGGGTTGAAGGTTCAACTCTGAAAGTTCAGCTTAATCCTTAGAACCTCATGTGCAAAATGAAAATAATGACAGTAACAGCTTTGCCAAAGGATAAAACGAAAAAAAAAAAAACCAACTAAAAATGCACTGTAAATGTCTCCTCCTACTTCAGTGGTGTTTAATCCTCATAGAACTATTATTCCATAAAATTGGCACATCTTTTCCAGACAGGGCAAGGCCATGACAAAATGATGGAAATAAGCTCAGTTCAGTGTAAGAAATAGAAAATCCTATCAATTTCGTCAAGAGTTGCAATTACCCTCTTGATATAGGTATCGTGACACTGTTAGAGCCGAGAATGAAGGCATATCCTCTTGTCATGGCTGTGGATTATGTCCTCTGTGGCTATGCTTTTGCAACAGATGAGGTTGTAGAGAAGGGACAACATATGAAACCTTACTTGCTATATAGAAATTAATTTATAATAAAAACAGAAGTAAAAGAACTCTAGGTTCTAGCAATTGAAACTCAAATTTCTCAATCAAGGATGAAAAATACCTAAACCATTTACTTATGTAGGTTGTATGAAATTTGCATAAATTCTTGTGGGAATAGGATTATTACTATTACTAGTTCAAGAACTACACCACTTTATTGGTAGATGTCCTCTTTTGAGAAATGTAGTACATGATGTCCACCCATTGATTCCAATGACTTCCTGAATAACAATGCTTTCCACCTGTGGCCTCTCTCTGATGTTTCTGGAAAACTTTTAGATTATAGTGTATTAAAGTTTAAATCTCTGTCCCTTCAAACCTATTTCTCATATGACATGGTTTCCCATGCTGTTCAACATTCTAGACTGTTGCATTTGCCAACAAACATTCAGAGCTTGACAACATAATCTACACCTATTCACACCATAGTGAGACTAATAGTGTGGGTTCATTTACCCCAAGAACGTGGGTGCTGTGGCATTGCAGCACTGCACTGCATTTGACTTTAACGGAGCAAAAACATTTTCTTTCTTTCTTTCGCTCTTCCCTCTCTTCCTTCCTTCCTTCCTTCCTTCCTTCCTTTCTTTCTTTCTTCCTTTCTTTCAATTTTAGTTACATTTTCTTTCTTTCTTTCTCTCTTCCCTCCCTTCCTTCCTTCCTTCCTTCCTTCCTTCCTTCCTTCCTTCCTTCCTTCCTTCCTTCCTCTCTCTCTCTCTCTCTTTCTTTCTTTCTTTCTTTCTTTCTTCCTTTCTTTCAATTTTAGTTACTTCTTTGTGTATTTCAGATTTTATTCTCCTCTCCATTTACCCTATGACTGTTCCCCATCTCATTTCTCCTCTTCACCCCCCTACCTCCATAAGGATGTCTTCACCCTCCCACCCCCCCACCTCACCAGACCTCTAAACTCCCTGGGACCTCTGCATCTTCTCTGACTAAACCCAGACCCAGCAGTCCTCTGCTGTATATGTGTTGGGGGCCTCATATCAGCTGGTGTATGCTGCCTGGTTGGTGGTCCAGTGTTTGAGAGATCTCAGGGGTCCAGGTTAGTTGAGACTGCTGGTCCTCCTGCATGGTCGCCCTTCTCCTCAGCTTCTTCCAGCTTTCCCCTAATTCAGCCACAGGGGTCAGCAGCTTCTGTCGATTGGTTGGGTGTAAATATCTGCATCTGACTCTTTCAGCTGCTTGTTAGGTCTTTCTGAGGGCAGTCATGATAGGTCCCATTTTGTGAGTGTTCCATAGCCTCAGTAATAGTGTCAGGCCTTGGGGCCTCCCCTTGAGCTGGATCCCACTTTGGGCCTGTTGCTGAACCTCCTTTTCCTCAGTCTCTTCTCCATTTTTGTCCCTTCAGTTCTTTAAGACAGGAACAATTATGGGTCAGAGTTTTGACTGTGGGTTGGCAACCCCCTCCCTCACTTGATGCCCTATCTTCCTGCTGGAGGTAGGCTCAACAATTTCCCTCTCCTCACTGTATGATGTTTCATCTAAGGTCTCTCCCTTTGAGTCCTGAGAGTCTCTCACCTCCCAGGTCTTTAGTACATTCTGGAGAGCCCCCCTACCTCCTACCTACCTCCTGAGGTTGCCTGTTTCCATTCTTTCTGCTGGCCCTCAGGGCTTCAGTCCTTTTCCCCTGATCATATGCGTGGGACAAACCACCGTGAACTAAGTCAGTAAGAGTCTGGAGAATTTTGACACAAATTACTGAAAATTGCTTATTGTCAGAGATAAACTGGAGTGTCTAGTCAATATAACTAGAACTCTGGGACACCTTAACAATGTACAACATGTCATGCTGGTACAAAGAAAATAGAACAGTAGTTACTAAGCTCTTACTATTTTTTTAATCTGTATTTTTACTCTGTCCTTGGCATGCAGAATATTCTGCATCTTCATCAGCATTCTGAGGTAAGAATGATCACTGTTTAACAGATAAAGGTGTCATTCACTTTGAAAATGGATTTGAACCTAAGAAATCTGACTCTTGACTCCAAACAGCTGATTCAAACTGGAAAATATTATGACAACTCCTTATTTTTCCCCTAAAAGATTAATATAAACTAGAACTTATCCTAAAGTTTCTCTTTCTTCCCCAAGTTTCCAAGATCATCCTATTAAACATTGTTATCTCAAAGTGATGGAGGGGGAAAGTTCTCAAGTGGTCTCTCCTCCTAATTCTTCACTTTGAAACATTGGCCATCCTATAATCTGATCAAATGTAAACAACAGGTTTTCATGAGCTTCTGTACAAATGAACACCTGCTAGGCATCAAATACACTACATATGCTTATGAGTTTTCAGATTACTAGTAAATTTTATATGCTTAAAATTATTTAAAACAGTTACTTCTAAAATCATTTCTGTTTTATAAAATGTTTAAAACTTTTCTAATTTAGAGTTACTGACAGTAACTGCACAATAGGAATGAATTAAGATGTTTTAGAATGTTTTCATAAATGAACCTAATGTACAGGCAATAGCATAGGATAGGAAATGGGAACATTTGAATATCTTTTAATGGTATTTTGTAGTTCTCTGAAGCAGAAATTCAGTTAAGTTCAATCATCCATGATGCTCAAAGCAGCATGTAGGGGAAATTTACATTAGTTGTATTAGGTCACTCCTGTATATATTTAAAATAACAACTGAAACAGAAGTCCTAGCTAGAGCAATCAGGCAAGAGAAAGAGAGAGACTGTAAATTGGAAAGGGGGAAATCAAATTGTTACTGTTTACAGCCAATGTGATTTTATGTATAGAAAACCTAGATTCTACCGAAAACCTCCTAGAATAAATACATGCAGCAAACCACAAGGTAGAAAAGTCAACGTACAATCATCAGTAGTCTTTCAGTGTGTGTACATACATGTATGTGTGCATGCATGAGGGTATATATAATTTTCTGAAAAATCAATAAAAGAATTTTTACTTATAATAATTACCAAAATTAAAATACCTAAAAATAATTTAATTGAAGAGGTGAGTGACACATATAATGTCATGGTTATGCTGGCATAGCAAAGCATGCCTGTATTTACAGAACTTCCAAAGCACAGACACAAAGATGTTGAGATGAAGGCTAGACTGAGCTATGTAGTAATATTTGTCTCAAAATATGAAGAGCTGGAGATGTAGGTCAGTAGTATAACACTGGTTTATTATGCACTAGGCCATGATTTCCATCCTAGGAAATAGAAGAGAACATAAAGAAATTGAAAGACATTGTGTTTATGGATTGCAAGAATCAATACTCTTAAAATGTGCAAAATATTCAATGTGATCTACAGATCCAGTGCCGTCTCTATTAAGATATCAATGACTTTCTTAACAGAACTAGAAAAGGCAATCCTAAAATTTATATGGAATCATGAAAAAAACTCCAAACAGACAGAGACATCTTGAGAAAAAACAAACGAGGCATTACACCTGACTTCAAAATATTCTACAACACTGTAGTAAAGATTTTTTTGCATAAAAAGATGTATAATTCAAGGAATTTGCCAAGGGTGACTTATATTGCTACAGCCAACTGATTTGTTTTTGTTTTTATTTTTGTTTGTTTGTTTGTTTGGTTGGTTGGTTGGTTGGTTGGTTTTGAGACAGAGTTTCTCTGTGTATCCCTGGCTGTCCTTAAATTTGTTCTGTAAACCAGGTTGTCCTAGAACTGAGGTATCTGCCTGCTTCTGACCCCACCCAAACCCACCCCGGAGTGCTAGGATTAAAGGCATGGGCTACCACTGCCCCAGCCAACTGATTTTTAACAAAGGCACCAAAGGTAAAGATCAAGGAAAGGGAAGCCTCTTCAATAAATGTGCTGGGAAAAGTGCACTTCCAGTTTTCAGAAAACTGAAATTTGATCCCTGCCACCTCTTCTGTACAGTCATTGACTCAAAACAGATCAATGACCTACATACAGAAACTGAAGCTACTAGAAGAAAATCCCAGTGAAATATAACAAGATATAGGTTTAGGCATTTTTTTTTTGTTAAAAATCTCAAAAGCACAGGCATCAAAAGTAAAAATAGACAAATGGGATTATTTCAAACTAATAAGTTTTCACATAGCAAAGGAAACCATCAGTACACTGAAGTAGTGGAAGTATTTTATAAAGCAGATATCTGACCAGAGGTTGATATCTAGAATATACAAAAAGCCCAAACTAAAATTCCAATAACAATAGACGCTATAATCTTTTTTTTTAAAAAAATGGGTGGCAGGGATAGAAATGGTAGCACACACTTTTATTCCCAGTACTTGAGAGGCAGAGGAAGACATTTCTGTGAGATTAAGGCTAGCATAGTCTACATACTGAGTTCCAGGTGACAAGGGCTACATAATGAAACCTGACTTCAGGAGAAAAGCGGCTAACAGACATAGGTTCATATATCTTAAAGGAAGGGATAGAAATGGCTGACAGAAATATAAAATACACAATACTGTGGAGTAAGATGATGGCTCAGTGTATAGTGTGCAAGCACAAGGACCCAAGTTCAAATCTCCAAGACCCATGCAAAAAACTGGACACAGAAGTGCGTCCTTTATAATTACAGGATTATGAGAGCAGAGACAAACATATTCTCAGAGCTTGCTGACTAGCCAGTCTAGCCAACTTGGTGAGCTCTAGATTGAGTGATAGAGCCTATCTCAATTCAAAAGCTGTAGAGCAACTTAGGAAGATACCCAATGCTGTGTCTGAGTTACACGAGTGCTGACATGCATGTGCACATGCAGGTACAGATACTACATTAGTTACTTTTGCTGTTATTGTGGTAAAATACCCTGACAAGAGCCACTACCATGAGGAAAAGTTTATTTGAACTCACAGTCCAGAGTCTGATCCATCATGGAAGCAGTAAAGGATCACTTTGTATCTACTGTATGGAAGCAGAGAATGATGAGTGTGTGTGCTTTAGCTCACTTTCCTTTTTATAGAACAAGAGTGTAGGCCACAGCATGGTACAATACACTGTAGGCAGGGCTTCTTACTTGAATTAAACAACACAATCATTCAGAGGTGTTCAAGAAGCCCATCTCCCAGGTGATACTGGATGTTTGTAGGGCATGTGGGACTGTGCTACGAAATAGGCCTAAGAACTGGAATCTCAAGAGATCTGAGAACAGCAGGAGTCAAACCAATTACTATGTGTCTCTGTATCTGCTCTGGAACAGGTAACCATGACAGCCAGCTGAGAGGACTGTGGCACTCAGTCACATAGCATAACACCTGGAATGCTTCCCCATGAGGCATTTTGGTACCCTAAGTTTTCAACCACTGACCTTCCCTTGCTGTGTGTTCCTTTCTTCATGAGGTATATAATCCCTGGTTTTCCCCAAATAAAGTGTATGTGCTTACATCTAATTCAATAAAACAATATGAACAATCAGGTATTGCCTCAGAGATCTGATCACTGAGGGGAAGGTCTTTGCCTGAAAGAGCTGTGCCTAAGGTTCCCAAGGATGGCTTTCTCTCCTCCAGCCCCTCCAGTGCTTGGCCTCACTCCCAACCAGGTGGGATCCTGTTTATCCTGGGCTCCATCTGCCTTCCATTTCCTGCCTGGCTCTGGCTCACACAGGCCCTGAAGGGAAACTTAGACCTCTGACTTCCATTCCTGTCTCCCTCACCTGAGTTCCCAGAGAGGAGACCAGGAAACATAGCATTTGTCCCAGATACTGCTGTTTCCCCTTCCAGCCTGTGAAGGAAAACAGGCTGTGGATGCCTGATCTGGACTTTGCCCTGTCTCCTCTGAGTGGCATACCTGGCAACATCCAGTTACTCTAGGCAGAGAGGCAGGACCTTGGTGTAACAGATGTTATTAAGTTGACAATTGAGAATAATCATCACAAATGTGTATACACTTTTACAACACACACACACACACACACACACACACACAATTAGGAACCTGAGAAGTTGGCTAGATATACAATCCTCATGACCAAAGTCTGATCTCTGGAACCCATATAAAAGCAGAGAGTGGCCACCCGACTGGCGATCTGAATTCTTGCTTAGGCTTCAAGGCTAAGCACTGCAAGGGAATATAAAAAAAAAGTTAAAAAATCTCTCTCTGGGTTCCCTGAGGGACAAGCCTGACTCCACAGGGGTTGATGTCAAAAGTATCCCCTCTCCAGGAAAAAGACATCGGGATGGGTATGGCCCTCATGCCTCACTGGACATCGACAGAGGGACCGGAGCTATTACAAAGTGCCCTTCAATTACTGGAGGTCAGGCCTCTATCCCCGCCTTCGGAAGATTAGAATCACCACAGCCCTTCTATAATTAGAGAAGGAAGGAGATGTCAGGGGCAGCCCTGCTTATACATTGAAGGCCTAAAATCAGCCATAGGCCTAAAATCAGCAATAGGCCTGTCATACATGTATACTAACACCAAGTCTTGGGTCTCTGTGGAAAAACATTGAAGCAGATGGCTATAAGCTATTGTAAACCGACAGCTTTGTGGAAATTTACCAGCCTGAGTAGTCATAGACCTTGTAAATAGGTAGCCTTGGTGGATAGTACCAACTTAGATAAGGACAAGTGAATCATAGGCAGAGTCATAGTGACCTGTCCCCTGAACCTTCACCCAGCTGATACCCTGTTCTGAAAGATATTTGTACTCCCCCTGAACCACAATCCAGTGTCATCCCCTTCCCCACATCCTGCCTTTTTGTGTTTATAACCCCTATGTGAATAAGTAAAAATTATGATTTGATTTAAAAAAATAAAAATAAATAAATTTAAAAAATCTAGATGAGACAGCATATATCTGTAATCCAAGTACTCCTATTGTAAGATCATAGGTGGGCACGGTACAATTGCTCAGAGGCTCATGGGACATCTGTCTTGAAGTATATGCACAGTACAGCAGCAGGAACAAGAGAGATACTGCCTCATCAAAGTCAAAAGAAAGAGCCAAGTCCTCCAAATTCTTTTCTGACCTCCACATACTTAGCGTGGCATGCATGCACCTCTGCAAACACATACACACTAAAATAAACTTAAAAGTTTAAGAGACACACTATTGCTAATGATCCGGTAGTAAAGATCACAATGGATTTTTTTTTTGTCACTCCAGGTAGAATCATTATTAGGAAAAAGAAGACAAAGACTAGTGCAAAAGGGCATGTGGAGAAAAGACAAACAGTGGTAAACAGGATGGAGAGTTCTCACCTGGTAACGAAATACAGATAGAACTACCATACAGTCTGGTCAATGAAATTTCTCTGTGGAAGGAACTTCCCATGTTCACTTCAGCACTCTTGAGTATCAGACTTTAAATAACCAAAGTGTTCATGAACTGATAAATGGATAAAATGTGACACAGTTATAGTGGAATGGTGTTAAGCCATAAATAAAGACGGAATCCCGGCATTTGAGGCACAAGAGTTGAAACTGGAGGTCATAAATGAAATAAGTCAGGCACAGAGTGAGAAGCACTGCATGATCTCAGTTGTATAGAATCTAAGAAAGTTGAGCACATAGGGTATGAGAGCAGAATGGGCTCTCAAAGTGGATAAAGGTGTGAAGACAGATGAAGATGATTTTTATTAATAAGCATAAAGTTACAGTATGTTAGGAGGGAAAAGTTCTGGGGGACTACTGTGTAGCAGAATGGCTTCAGGGAGTAATAATGTATGATACATTAAAAAGTAAAACTATTTTTTAACATAAGTGATAAACTTTTGAGGAATCCCATTTTTTCTTGATTCCAATATTGTACAACATATTCATGTCTCAAAACAGGATGATAACCCACAAATATGCATAACTTTATACTCATTAACTAGTATTGGGTGTGGTACTCAAAGCTTTAATCACAGCATCTGGGAGGAAGACGCAGGCTGATGTCTGTGTGTTGGAAGCTAGCCTGGTCTTCATAATGAGTTTCAGGTCAGAATCTGATGAAAGAAAAGAATGACTATAATAAAGTATAAAGCCTTCCTGACACAGTGAAATTCTCTAAATGAATATCTTTAATGGAATGACTAATATGAACACTTTGTGATTTTTTCCATGTGCCCACAATCACCCTAGGACATCAATAACAGCTCACAAAATTCCAATCAAATCTAGCTTGTTGAACCATTGACTTTAATTGGAGTTACTCAACAAAACAAAACATGAGTTACCGAGAGAATACCGTGGGCAACTTATAAGTGACCATAACATCAAGGAAAATAGCTCCCATCTCCTCAACCCTTTTCCACAACTATTAACTGTTTATATGTCCTCAGGGAGGAGCTAGATTCCAATTTCTAACCTCCCTTCCCTGTCAGAATGTTAAGGGGCCCAATCTTGTTGAGGGTCTCATAAGAGTAAATCACAGCTTCTCTGATTTCAAGATGACAGTAGTCTTGTCATGCCTGAAAGACTGAGTTACACAATACCTTAGGTTCATTTTTATTGTATCCTCTCAGTCCTGTTAGCTAATTTCATTTTCCATGTATTCCTTACACACTGTGATGAATTATTTTAGTTGTTCATTATTCATATTACCTCCCTTTACATTATGCACATATATGCTTTATATTATACACATATATAATCATATATAAATTTATGTATATATTCATGACTCACTTCCCACATAAAAACATTACTTTGGAAGACTAAATAAATTAAGTGAACTCAGTTTCCCTGAGCAAATGGTATTTTCAAAGACAAATTGAAAAAACTCAATCCATTTAGTATCAGACACAGTGAAAATATGAAAACTCATTGTAAAGTCAAAGCAAGCAAGTGTGTACTTTTATATTATCATCATCACCAAATGGAAAAGTAAGTGAAAAATACAAGAACCTTAATTTTGAGAGCAGTCTGGGAAACTGTAATTACATTAGCAATATCCAATAGTGTTATCAACAGTGAGCAATTCCTCTTGTCTCAACACACCAGCTGACTTAGAAAAATCACACCTTCCAGCTCAGGGGATTTGTGACACTTAAGAATATATGTGTAATTGGACAAAAATAGTCATTACTTCAAGCTTTATTTTTATTTTCATCTGTATTTCTCTAACAAAAAAATAATTACAGATCTCATCCTGCTGCTTCAAGGTGACTGTGACTGAGTATCTTCTGGAGTGTAAGGCAGAAATAGTTCAAGACACTCATGTGCTTTAGTATTCATAATAAGGACTAGTGGTTACAGTACTGAGAGACAGACATAGAGACAGACAGACAGACAGAGACAGACAATCAGAGATAGACAGAGACAGAGAGTCGATGTATGCACATAACGAGGCCAGCTGTAGGTGTTGAAGGTCTTCTTCTATGGCTTTCTACCTTATTTTTGAGAAAAGGTAATTGGCTGAACCCAGAACTTATCAATCTGTCTATATTAACCAAACATGTTTTATTGTTCCTCCAGTCTCTACCACTCCCAGCACAGAGGCTACAAGTGTATGCAACTATGCCTGATTTTTCCATGGATGTTGCTGTGCTGAAGCTGGGTCTTCATGCTTGTGTGGCAAGTACTTTACCCAGCAAGCCACCTCCTCATCCTCCTGGATGTGACTCCTTCACAAACCATCTGGTGATGTTGGAAAAAGCCATAGTACCATCTCTTGACCAGATCTCTTTTACATCTAGTTTCTGTACCTTTTTGCCCTCTTTGATGTTGCTACCAGACCATATTACTAAAATAAAAATTGTATAATGTTTTTTTTATTGGATGTTTTATTTACATTTCATATGTTGTCCCCTTACCCCATCCCCCACCCACCCAGGAACCCCCTATCCCCTTATCCCTCCTCCTTCTTCTCTGTGGATGTAACCCCTACCTATCCCCCACTCCCACCTCCCCACCCTCAAAATTCCCACCCCCTGGGGTGTCCAGGTTTCATGAGGTCAAGGATCTCATCTTCCACCTATGCCCAGCAAGGCCCTCCACTCTTACATATTCAGCTGAAGCCCTGGATCCCTCCCTAAGTGCTCCCAGGCTGGTGGTTTAGACCCTGGGAGCTGTGGTTGGTTGGTATTGTTGCTCTCCTCATGGTGCCACAAACCCTTTCAGCTCCTTCACTCCTCACTCTAACTCCTCCATTGAGAACCCCATGATCAGTTCAATGGCTAGTTGTGACCATCTGCCTCTGAATATGTCAGACTCTTGAAGGCCTCTGAGGAGACATCCATATCAGGCTCTTATCAGCATGCACTTCCTGACTTCCACATCAGCATCTACCTTTGGTGACTGCACATGGGATGCATACTCAGGTGGAGTGGTCTTGAAACGGCCCCTCCTTCAGTTTCTGTCCCTCACTTTGTCTCGATGTTTGCTCCCTTGAGTATTTTGTTGCTCCTTCTAAGAAGAACTGAATCACCCCCACTTGGTCTTCCTTTTTTATGAGCTTCATGTGGCCTGTGAGTTGCATCTTGGGCATTTCAAGGTTCTGGGCTAATATCCGATAATCAGTGAGTGAATACCATGTGTGTTCTTTTGTGATTGTGTTTGTCCAAATGGAGTATAAACGTCTTGAAAACACAATAGCTACCATTTAGCATATTCAGTCAAAAAGAGTCTTCAAAAATAATTACCAAGTGCATAAACAAGTTCATTGTTATATATACTTGAATGTGCCTTTATAAGATTAAAAGGACCTGAGGTGTGGTATTGACATTATCACATGCACGTGAAGGCATCTGATAGATATGTTAGAGCTCATGGCAGAGAGTAAGAGGTATAATATGCAATGATTAAGAGGCTACATTTATACATTTATTCCTCCTTCCCAGTCATACTATAATGAATATGCCTTTGACTTATAGAGCAGAACAGTAATCATTTCTCAGTACATCACTTTCAGGTTTCAGCCAAGGGCGCCCATCAATAGAGCTGAACATCAGCTGTGGTTGACCAGAGCTCTAATTTGACCATTATCACTGAACTCTTTTATAAGAAAGATTGACTAAGCAGTAACCTTGTCTGTCTCATAAGATATAGAGGGCTATTTCTTTAAACCCTTATAGATTTCAAGAGCATTCTTTGTAATGTCTAGAGGCCATGTATGAAATATAAATAATCACTGAGGAAGTGGTGATATAGACACATAACACATGAATATAACTCAATGGGCCAAAATCTTGCTCTCGATGGTACAAATAAGACCAGAAACTCTATGAGCATGGTGATTTAAATGTTAAATTTATAGAGTCTATAATGAAAAAAAAATACAAACAATTCATATATAGAAAAGAAAGTTAAACATAAGAGCCAAAATTCACATGATACCTCATGATTCCTAAAAAATAACCTGTTCAGCTGGTTACTTGTAGGGATGGTTAAGTATATACATATATACACACAATGATAATTAGTTTAGAAAGAGTCTTTGAGTTTGAAGAACAGACAGAGGTATATGGTAATATTTTGAACAAGGAAAGGAAAGGTGTAAATGTAATGAAATTATAATCTCAAAATTTTTAAGACTGTTTTTTAAAAAGGCTCCTGATTTTGTCCATATTGTGTGGTTTCCAGTATTTTTCTATCTAGAAGACTTGAATCTTTATAATAATTTAGGAAAAATTCAAAAGTTGGTGATTTCTAAGGATTCCCTGTGCCTTGTTGTTGTTGTGAATATTCTCTATATCTTGCCCCCCAAAGCCACTCTAGTTCTTAACTAGTATTGCCTTCCCTGATGTTACCCTTTTCTAACTCACTCTCTTTCTCCAATATCCATTAAAAGTATGCAATGATGTCTCACATCTGCAGTTCCAGCACTCCAGAAGTGGAGGAAGAAAAACTGTGAGTTCTAAGACAGTTAGGCTACATAATAAATATCTATTTTTTAAAAGGGATTGGGGAATATAGCTGAGTCAGAGAGTGCTTGCCTAGTATACACAAAGCCTTGTGATCATTTACCACAAAAATTCAGCACCACACATGTAAAAAAGGTATCTGATACTAGAAAGCCAAGATCAATATTAATTTAACTGGGTTTATTCTGTAGGCAGATAAGCTTCCAGGAAAGTTGAGCAGGTAGGTATTCCAGGCCTAAATAGCATCATTCATTCATTACATTTTTTGCCCTACTGTGTTCCAGGTAATTGAGATAAAATACTAGAGAAAGGTGGACAGAAATAGTCTGATGACCTTCACATGTGATATGTGGCACTTATTCACATGGACATGTACACAGACAGCCCCCAAAACATAAACGATTAATGTAAAAGAAATGGAAAGAGAAAGAGAGAGAGAGAGAGAGAGAGAGAGAGAGAGAGAGAGAGAGAGAGA
>NW_021604606.1:1548652-1580722 GCF_004785775.1 Grammomys surdaster | reverse complement strand
AGAGAGAGAGAGAGAGAGAGAGAGAGAGAGAGAGAGAGAGAGAGAGAGAGACAGAGAGACAGAGAGACAGAGAGACAGAGAGAGACAGAGACAGACAAAGAGAGAGACAGAGAGAGAGACAGAGAGACAGAGACAGACAAAGAGAGAGAGACAGAGAGACAGACAGAGAGAGAGAACACAGTGGAATCTGTGAGTTCATTACTTATATATTAAAGAAGAGTTAAAAGGCTTTAGCATCATCATTCCAAAAAGAATCAACTAGGGAAGTGAGAGGTGGACATCAGAAAGCCTGATGAAAGATATAGATATTCTATGAGTACAATTGTTTCACATAACAAGGTCTCATATATGGCTACTGTTATGAATGACTATATGGGTTGAAGGACAAGCTCATTGGAGGAAGATATATTGATAGATCAGGGGGCCAAAAGATCACGTTGTTTAAGAGCCACTATGTGTCTATCTAAGTCACTAGGAATTGGAACACTGTTGATATAAAAAATTATCACCAGCCAGGAGCTAAAACTACCAAGAAATAAGAAATGCTGTGTGGATGTCTCTAGATAACCCTAACATGAAAAGATAGGGAGAGGTATATTATGATGGCATTAGATTCTAACCTATAGTTTTAGAGGAAGAATAGGGCATAGAATGTAATAAAAATAGGCGTAGAAACATCGATAAGAAGTAAAAAAGTTGCTATCTTCATCCTCATCCCCAGTAGTACTGTAGAGAGGCATGTAGATGAAGCAGTGTATGAGAGAATTCCACATGGTAGTTTCTAGAAGGTGAAGCAAATGTTCAGATTAGGGGTTGACAGTACAGAAAAATATATAGATAATACTCTATGATGTTCACAGAGCACAGGAAAAGGAGTGGTAGATGGCCACAGAAGAAGATTGAAGTTGAGCTATGCCTTTGGCAGTGGAGATATTGGGGACTGGTGGTTGTTCTTGTGATGAACAGAGCAAAGGTAATGGGGAATTTGAGATTAGATATTTTGGCTGTAAGGCAGATAGTAATGGAGAAGCTCTTGGTTTGGTGGAGCTGGCATATTTCTAGACGTATCTGTCTGCAATGATGAGAGGTTTGGGGAAGGGTACATATATGTCTAGTTACTTGACTAGTAACATGGATAAGTACCATGCTGTATGACCTCACCGTTATTCCTAGATTCTGAGCTAAACTATATGTACTCCATGGAAAAGATTGACTACTTAAGGAACATGGGCATTGTTTAAACTTCAGGGATTGCTGATAAACTTAATGCTTCCAACTATATGACAAAAGTAGTGAATGAGTTTTCAAGGCAGGCAAAAGCTGCCAGAGCTGAGTCTGATGTTCTTTCTCTAAGAAGACGGGTGCAAGCCCTTCATTTCTTTGATGCTGCTCAAAAACACTTGCGCTGTCACCACTGGAGACTTTGATGTTCTTCTAGCACTCTGACATCCTGACATCTGGGCTTGTACTCTTCTGAGGCAGCAAATTGAAGCAACCGTCAAATTCTACTTTAAAAAGCAAAAAGACAGACACCTCATACAGAACATTTTGATGCCACTCATTTCATTAGCGGTGAATGCTCTCCTGTGTCTTCAAACACAGGGTCATTAGTTTTGTGTTTTTGTATTTATGCCAGGTGTCTGTCACTGGGTAGATGCATCATCCCAGGGGGTTTTTGAAGAAGATATTTGACAACTAGCTCCTAATCCAGATCCAAATGTGCAGTCCCCTTGACCTTGAACTGAGATCACTCTCCCCATTCCTTATCTTTTGTCATCTCCCCTTAATTTACACTACTCTTTCCCCTCACATTAGATGAATGTTCTGTCTCTCCTTCACCCCTAATTTCCCCCATCCCCGATTTGAAAATATATTCCCTATTGTTTTCACTTTCTTTCTGTCAAGAGAGATTTTCCTCTAAATTTCCGCATCTTGTAAAAGAGGGCCCCAGCTCACTACTTTTTGACCCATGGACTATTCTGACCTTCACTTCTTTACTGACTTTCTCTACACATTCACATAAGTAATTGAAGAATGAGAAGGAGGATAAATTATTTTTTAGTATTAGAGTTGCTTTATCCAATGCAGATCTCTCATAGTTGCGATATGTGAAAATTTCCTAGACAGAGCTTATGTTTCTGCAAACTTCAGTGCCTTTATGGGTCAGACTGTGGTGATGTCTGGATTCTCCATCTTCCTGCTGTCTTCAGGTCTTCCCTTCAGTTTCTAATATGTTTCTCTTTTAAAATAAATATAAAATAGTTTGGCATTCCTTTGCTCCCAAATTTCTTTCCCTGAAATACTATGAAGTCACATGACCCGTGAGGATAAGACCATCTATGTAAAACCTGACTTCCTCATTTTTTTAAAGGAGAAAGCTCTTTTCCTCTCCATGTGAAAACTGGAGCTCTGGCATGCAGTTACTGCGAATATCAGAGGGTCCCTAGAATCCAGTTAGTACACAGTTGTAGGAGTCCTCACTCGTGACCCTTGGGCCTGCCGTGATTGTGTCAGCAAAAAATATGACCATGTCTGGTTATTCAGTTGCCTTATGCAAGTAACCCTTCTGCACTGAATGACTGAATGACTGCACGTTATGAGTCACCTCAAACCAGAGCAGAGACAGACTCCAAGTATTTGACAACCTTTAGTCACCTTTCTAGTTTCTTCCAGTGGATCTGTCTTTCAGATGTTTCCCAGTGGAGAAGTAGAGATTCTCTTTTACAAACAGAAACCTGCTTGTGTAGAAGAGATCCTTCCAGAACAAATTGTGAACTAAGGTAGCTCATCTGTCTAGTTGTAAAGCTAATTTACTTCACAAGAGGACAAATGGATGTATCTTTTTCTAGGAAGTGAGAGAAAGTTTTACTGTTTACTTTCCTAGAGTTATTTACCCTGAGTTTATTCTCCTTATAGATAGGATTATACTTACCTGAGAAAAATTTTAATAGCAGATTGAATAATACTTTACCAGATACTTTAGTGTTTAATCACTCTCAGGATTCTCTGTGAATTTCATATCATATACCCCAATGCCACTCATCTCCCTGTCCCTTCCTATACACCCTCTACCCTTGCAACCTCCCCCACAAAATAAAGTAAGATAGACTAAAATAATCTTGTCATGGAAGCTATAGTATGTCACAGTGTGCCCCACAGTATATATTCTTTTGTCCACACATCTTTACTTGCAATTGTTCATTGCAGTGAGTCATTGGTCTGGTTCCAGGCCTCTGGCTTTTGCTACACTATACTGGATCCTCATAAAGACTCCTGTCAAACATTGTGTTGCTGCCCTCTGTCATGGAGATCCTACAGCTATGGATCTTCAGGACTGGCCCTTTTACTCCCTTCAGGAGATCATAGATGGGGTAGATGCTGGGGTGGGGCAACTCAAGGCACTAGATCTGGGCCTGGGAGGTAGCTGAGTTGATCAGTCTGTCAGCTCATCTGTGCCAATACCATCAGGGCCATCTCTCAAGCACTACCCTGGCTAGCTCAGCCAATGGTGCAGCCAGCAAAGGGCAGAGCCTGCTTTTCTGCTCTTGTGTACTCAGGGCTTACTGACAAGCAATTCCCACAACCAGGGCCAGCTCTACTGTGCTGCCCAGGTGAGGTGCAGGGCCTTCTCTCCAGAGTGCTCCAGCTAGTGAGGGACAGGTGCAGCTTTCCTGTTCTCATGACCTCAGGGACAGCTCTCCAGCCTGCAGCCTGTGGCAAGGGGAAAATTGTAGGAGGAGGGCATCTCTTGTCACCCAAGCCATCCCACAACAGACTGGAGGTAGAGCCAGCTCTCCTGCTGTCCTGCTCTTGCCCTCAGGTCCAGCTTACCCACTCCCCCTTTATCAGGGTCAGTTCTACTCTGCTACCCAGGCAAGAGGTGGGGCTAGCTCAGCACAGTGCCTTAGGTGGCAGTCCAAACCAGGGACATCTGAGTGACTTTTGCTGGTAAAACATGCCTGGGACATCAGTACAGACCTCACCTGCCATAGAACCATGGACTCAGAGATGGTACCCGGCAGCAGACTGGGCCCAGTTGTTCCAATGGCCTCAATTGGCAGTACAGGAGTCTACACAGATCATGTCTCCTTTGGCAAGCATCGCTCTCAGATATCCACATAGTATTTGGTAGCAATCCAGACCACAGGCATCTGCTTGTCTTTTTGTGGTTACTCTGGCCACAGACATTGACATAGACCCCAGCTGCAGCAGGACTACAGACCCAGATATGGCCCTTGGTGACAGCCCAGGCCAGGAACTCACCATGGCCATCTCATATCTGACTGCCATTGAATATCCAGCTCTACTTTGCTCCAAAGTGTACCAACCCCTCAGCTTCGCTCTCTTTCCCATCTCTCCATTACACATTCATCCATCATAGTAGCATCAGAGGCAGGTGCTCAGGTGTTTTTTTTTCCAGACGTAGTAGGCCCCTCAGCCCCCCTTTTATGTTTCTTATGAGTATCTACACAATGAACTTTAACAAAACTTCTTGATAATTCTTGTATCTGTGTCTATGCCTCTGTATGCTAATCATCTCCATATCTTATCTCAAATACCTTTAGCTTATGGAATTGACCTTCCCTTACTCTTTTTTCTTCAAAAGAGCCTCCTTGACTTAATGCTTACTGCAGTGTCAAACTCCAAACGAAAGTAAGATAAGTAGACTAAAATACTCATTTTAGAGTGCCTCAATTACCATACCCAATGACCCCACTCAGTTCAATGAATCAAAATAGATTAATGCCCCAATTCCCTAAACAGCAGTTAGGAATAGGTCTTCATAGGGGTAACTAGTGGGAACAAGAGCTAGAAACTAGTTAGACTTAAGGAAGGAAAAAGAAACAATTCCAGTAATGTCATTAGTCCTGTAACCAAATACCTGAGGGGATGTCTGCTTTCTTACTTCCTCCTAAATGACACAAACTGCCCAGAGGCTGTATTTGAGGGTGTGGCTGAAACTGCAGGCCACATATTGTTCTCTTCTAAAGAAGTACTGGATCTCTAGATTTTTGTGGGGGGAAAATGGGTTATATGTATTCCCTAATTTTTGCCCATCTCTGAAGTGATGTGAGGGTTGTAGTTTCAGACATTAAACGCACAATAATGAAAACTGTTACCTTCTAGTCGAAACCAGAACAGAACAAAACAAAACAGCAATAATAACAACAACCCTGAGAAACGGAGTCTACCTCTGGGTAGAGATATGTCATTGTTTTCTCCCTTAAAAGGTAATCTAGTTGAATCAGCCAGTCAACTGGGACTTCTTCTCAAGAAGGCAGATTTATCTTAAACCATAAATGGAATAATTGTCCCCCTAGAATTACCATCCCTACTGTAGTCTCTTGCAGAGCTACAGACAAGCATGCAGCTTTATAAGTATGAATTACTCACAAGAATGGAACTTCCCTTTTCTTGTTTCTCTCTCTCTCTTTCAAGCACATCTTCTCCAACACCATGCTTCACTTTTTCTAAACCTCCTATCCCCAAAGTTCTGGCTAGTTTTATAACAACTTGATGCAAGCTAGAGTTATTTTGGAAGAGGGAACCTCAATTGAGAAAATGCTCCCACCAGATTACTCTGTGGTGCGTTTTCTTGATTGATGATTGATGGTCAAGGGCTCAGTGCAGTGTAGGTGCTGCCACCCCTGGGCTGGTGGTCCTGGGTGCTAGAAGAAAGCAGGCCCAGCAAGCCATGGGGAGCAAGCCAGTAAGCACTTCTCCATGGCTTCTGCATCAGCTTGTGCCTCCAGGCTCCTGACTTGAATTCCCACTATGACTTCCCTGGATGATAGACTACAGGCTAGACACTGAAATACAACCTTTCTTCCCCCAAGTTGCTTTTGGCCATAGTGTTTTATCACAGCAATAGGAACTCTGAGTTTACCCACCACATGTCTGCATGTCTACCGTGTGAGTGGTCCCCATGCTGACTTAACTCATACTGTGTGCTTTATTTTTTCTTTTCTCTATTTTCCTACTCTGGGTAGTTGCCAAGATTCATATTTGCCTGCCCTAGGGCCTTTCTTTAAAACTCTAATAAAATTGTTCTCCGACTTTAAAAATTAGAAGGGGAAAAAATAAGAACACCCCATTTAAGGAAGATGATGTTTCTATCTTTTCTAGGTCATTTGAAGCTCTGGGGGCTAGGAGACCAAGATATTTAAAGAAAATAGAGTTTATAATCCCTTCTTCGTGAGCTGCATATGTCAGCAGAAGGGCTTTCAGGTGATCATGAAGGTGGACAATAACAACTTCAGTCAACAGAACCATGGTTAAAAAAAAAGTACCAGCCATGCTCTTCGAAATATTCATGGCACCTCATCATAGCAATCTATCTCTGGGGCTCAGATTTGGAAATGCTTTTACAGCATCATGTTTGGTAGGTGATAATTACTGAACTAACTCCAATCCTGGCACTTGCTAGGCAACTGTTTTGTCACCTACTGCACTCCTAGTCTTTACTGCTTAATAATATTTAATAGGAAAATGAAACAATGAGCATTGGTGAAATGGAATATTGAATGTTCTTGTGAAACATATTAGACACAGAAAGAAGTAGACAAAATAAGTAAGTTTGTTGAATGTTAGAGATCACAAGACCAAGTCAAATACAAGTATTTGTGACAGAGCACCCTAAGATCTGTTACACATTAGTGACAACTACCATGTCCATATTTTTGATAAAAACAACAACAAAAAAAAGAAACCCAGTTGTACAGCAGGTGTTCAGAGTTAAAACTGTAGCCAGGGTTATTTGTCCCTACACTTCTTTAATACAGCAACTATGTGTTAGCTCCAGTGAGCAAGTCTCAAGTGGTGAAGAGAGAACTGGCATAAAAATATCATAAGAGGATATGGGTGGTGGAGTCACTTCATCTTCATAGCTTTCCCTGTCCCTCCTCCATTTCTCCATGCTTCTTGATGTATTTTCTAAATCATTCAATAAGCTCCATGGTTTGAGGCTCTCACTTTCTTAAGGGAGCCTTTTGGTTTGTATTTTCTTCTATGCCCTTGTGGCAATGTATTTGAAGGCTGAAGAGTCATCAAAGTAATTTCCAAGGGTTGTAAGAAGAAAGCCCTCTTACCCTTTAAATATATATCTGTATCAAAAAATCTTATAATGACTAGCCCTGAGTCATTTCTTGATAAAGAAATATAAGCAAAGCAGGGATGTTTGAGAGGAAATAAGTGGCTGATGATGCAAAAAGAAAAACAGATAAAATTTTCTTTCTGTATTATTCAAATCAGAATACAATGAAGCAGAGCCTCCAAGTATTCAAAGAGCCAAGATGTGACAATGTGACAATGTGATAATCTTTAGTCTGCATTACATGCAAGCATACAGGCACTGAGGAATTTCAAGTATATATGGTCTCAAAGAAGATAGATATGAGTGCTTGGAGAAGCTAAATGGTGATTAACTCAGTAACAAAAGGTGACAAAACTATAATTTAAAAACTAATTGATAACACTTAAGCTATTATGTTGTAAAACCAAGACTGAATGGCCACCTAAAATGCAGATGATAAGCAATCATTGGCAAAGAAGATGAAAATGAAATATATATATATATATATACATACATATGTATATATATATATATATATATTTGCTTTTAGTTTGCTTTTGTTGCTTCATTAACATGCATAATACAGTGTTTTGATCAAATCTACCCTATCTATTCCCCTCATGCTCCTCTTATACCCCCAATTTTTCCTTCCCCAAATCATAAGCTTATTGAGTCCCCTCACTGACTCCACTCAGTGCTACTTGTATGTGCATGGGTGTAGGACCATTCATTAGAGCATGGGTAGCCTCTCAAATACAGCTGCATCCCCGTGTAAAATAGAGTGACCCTTCTCTTGAATGCCAGCAATTGCCAATAGGTTCTCAGTTAGTGATGGGACTTTATGAGCCCCTTTCATGTACATGCTGGCCTTATCTGGGACAAGTCTTATGTTTACAGTCATAGCTTCTATGAATTCATGTGTGCAAACAACCCTAGAATAGGCATGTGTGCAAACATGCCTAGAATATGTTGTTTCACTGGGTCTTACAATCTGTCTGCTCCCTCTTCCATAATTTTCACTGAGCTTAGGGGGGTGGGATGGCACAGATGTGCCATTTAGAGTTTAACACTTTTATCCTCTGCACACTGACCAGTTGTGAATCTATTGCAAAGAGAAGCTTCAATTATGAGGGTTGAGAGATGCACCTAACTATGGGTTTAAAGATAAGACTTTAGAGAGCACTGTAATTCTATGTCTATCTAGTAGAATAACAATATTAATTAGGTTCTTGCCTAGAGCCTATGATCTAACCATGTGTTTTGGCACAATTAGCAAACAGTACCAGGCATTATTTCCATCTTATTTGGCGGGCCTTAAATCCAATAAGAACGTGGTTGGTTATTCCCATAACAGACATGACACTATTGCACAACTGAGCATATATTACCAGGTCAGTGATTCTTGTAGCTTGACAGTTTGCAGCTGCATAAGACTGAGTGCTGCCTATTAGCATAGGTCAGCCAAAAATGAAAATCTAGGATCACTGCTTGCTGTAAGATGCTTTATAGGCTGGGTTCCAGAAGCAAAATTCTTGGGAGCTGTTGTTGGAGTTAGTGCAGGACACTAATGGTCAGTGCCTGGCATTGAAAACATAGACATTTACAAAAGCTAAAGTAAACTTAATGTTTGAGCAACGTGGGGCTAAGGAAGTGAGATACCTGCAGACTAAACTGTATCAGCACTCTTCTGATTTAAAATTAACAAAAATCAGAGACCAAGAACCCATGGTCCCCTCTCGATCTCAGGGACTCAAAGACCAATGGACACAGAAGGTACAAGAACTGTCCTTCATCTGGAACATTAAAGCCATATTAACTTTCTTATTCCTTTACCCTCCTTAATCTGGGATAAAAAGTCTAAGTACAAGGGGCTATGAATCAATAGGAATACTGTAAAGTTTTATATTGCTTGAATGGTTCATACTCTAGTGCTCTAAAGAATATGCATGTTTTAAGGTGGCAGCCGAAATTTAGCTCCATGTGAGGGTTTCCATGTGATATCGTATGAAATGGTGTCTTATGTAGTATTTTCATGAGAAATCAGAAGTATAAAATTTTGTGAAAAATTAAAACTCATTAACTTTCCAACATATTGGTTTTTAAATACTATTATTCCAATAAAAAGGACTACGAATCTTTGGATAAATGGCTAGTTATAGAGCATAAGAAATATGAATATGGAACATTCTGTAGAGCCAGAAAGTGAGAAGTGTTTTTTTTTAATTTTTATAGTTTTTATTAAAATATAATTACATTGTATTCTTCCATCCCTTTCCTTCCCCAACCCCTCTGAGATATACTCCCTCTAATGCTTCCCATATACTCCCCCACTTAGAAATTGATACCCCCATTTCCTTTTATTTTAATTGTTACCAATATATACATATCACATCTCCATACACTAAAGCTGAGTCTGCTTTTGTTGTTTGTGTGATTATAGTTTCATTGTTGATCATTCCATGTTGGGTAACCAATAAGCAGACTCATTCCAGGGAAAGGCTAATTCTTCCTCTTTCACCAGTCATTCGTTGGCAGTAGTTCTTTGACTAATGGTGAGATCCCATGAAATTTTCCACTGTCCATGTTAGCACGTGTTTTGATGTTACTATTCTTTCCATCTTGTTTATACAACCATTTCTAGACAAACTGTTTCATAACAGACTTCCTAGTATTCTGGCACTTTCCGTCTTTCTGTCCCTTCTTCTAGGGTCTTCACTGATCCCAGAATGTAGCAGCTATAATGCAGATCTATCCACTGGGGCTGAGCTCCTGACAATCTTTTGATCATTGTACTTAGTTCCATTGTGGTTGTGGCACTCTACATTTGCCAGGAAATATAGCTTGTGAATGAAGATCATTTGTGACCTGTGGGACTACACATACAAAAAGTATTTTATGAGTACATGTGTACATGAACAACACACACACAAATATGAGAGAGGGGTGGAGAGGGGAGAGGAGGAGAAGGAGAATATAAATTTATGGTGTTGTAGTAATTATTTAAAATCGGCCTCTGGCTCAAGCTGACTATTTAAGCTGCAGCGGCTCTGCCTAGTCCAACCACCATGTTTCTCAGCCTAAGGCCATGTGCACACTACAGCTAGAACTGGCCAGCCAGAAACATCAGCCCTGCCACTCACTAGATGCCAGTGTGAGAGATGGCTCTGTCAATCTTCCATGCTGTCTCCACAAGGAAAGGCATTTCCCAGACCATTCCACCATCCATGTAGACCCAGTAAGAGAATGAGACTCTAATTCTTATAGATTAATCAAAGGCTTTATATGTTTGATAATAATTAATAACAAGATGCCCATATAAAGAGAGTTATATCACAATTAGCTAACCTAATTATAAGTTTATAAGTTGTTCCCCACGAGTGCTCTCGATACCTGTGTGGTTCTCCATCCTCCTACATCTCTGCCCTCTCTAGCTCCTCCTCTTCCTTTTTTCTCTTCCTCTCCCAACTCCTCCTCTTCCTCTCCTTAGTCCTTCCACCGTAGCTCCTCCTACATATCACCCTTTCTGTTAAAATAAAAGAAAAAAACTTTCAAAATACAATAGAGCATAACTACACCAATTTGTATCAGTAAGGTACAGGATAGACCTAATACCCAGTCCATCATTTTGTTGACTAAACAGAACCTCTGTCATCTCTCCTAACTAAAAGACTTAGTTCTAAACCTGGCTTTAGAATGAATGTCAGCTGAAAACCATCCTCTCAAATCTATTCTCTCAAAGTAAATAGCCTGGGTTGGCTATGATACTGTAAGTCTTCAACCCCGTCAGAAATCCAGAATGACTGAATTAACTGAAATCCTGGGAAGCACAAAGAATAGCTTCTAAAACTTAGCCAATATTTAGAGACTGCTGAACACCTGGACAGTCCCTATACTACAAAACGTCAGAGCATCTGATCTTCAGCCATCTGGCCCAGGATCACCTGACAGACCTAGTAAACCAGAATTTTTAAGGACTGATTACTCTGTTTTGGCAAATATAATCAGTCGACTATTCAGCAAGTTTGTCCTTTTTCTGGACAGTATTTTGTCTGTATATGAAAAGAGGCAAATCTTGCCTAGTGGCTGTCTCACCATAACTGGAGTAACTCCAAAAGATGCTCAATTTCTTCTTAGAATCCAAGACAGGGAAGCTGTCAGGAGCAGATAGGTCTCTAATCAAAATGAACTTTAATACAGAAATATTAGTAATGTCACTTCTGTGGTCTTCTGACATTTTTGAAAACCAACTATCAATGTAAAGAAATCTGTACTGTTGGCTGTTAACTCCTCTCAGCTATTTCTAATTAAAATCTAGAAAACACTCTAACAATAAACTCAGAGCCATTCAATTGCTATGGTCCCTTAACTCACAGGCTAACCATCTGAAATCAGTTAAAACACTTAAAGAAGGACTGGGTCTAAGCCTTGTATTCCTAAATGTGTTATATAGGCACAATACCTAAGAGAGTAACAACATTAATCTCACCTTTTTATCAATAAGAAACTCGTACCAATGAAAAACTTAAATTTGAAATCAAAATAAATTTTGTGCCATTTAAGAAATATAACTTTAGCTTAATAGGAATTATACAGATTTCTACAGAATAGCTAAATAATCAATTCTAACTATTCCTCCCTGTTCCAATAAAACCATTACTTTTCCCTAGAAGTACAGCCCAATATTAACCACCTCAGTCCCCAAGCCCAGGGAATAGGGGCACTGACTCCTCATTAACTTCTTCAAGCTGATTATGGGCGTTGAGATATTAGAAGAGGGGTGGGGGGAGGGTAAATTGATAAGCCTCTGAAGTCTGTGTCTTCACTGCATCCAGCTGAGATTCCAGGACATCAGAGGTTTGAGCAGGTCTGCTCAGCTTGCTTGATAAGTAGATACACCAAGGCTGTGTATTCTGCAATATATAATTCTTAAAACAAATTTTAGTATCAAGATAACTTTTTGTTTGAATTCTGGAATCTAGTATTCTGGTGGCCTGCCTCTGTCATGTCTAATCCATATAATTCTGGGAGGTAGAAATATCTTAATCGGCTCTTCTGAAAACATACAGAATAAAAGCTTTTTCCCAAAACAGCATTGCCTTGAGCCAGTAACCAGAAAAACCTTTATCTTGACCTCTTTTCCAGAGGAAAAATATAACTGCAAAACTGAAAATCACATCCATCTTGAAAATAAAATCAACTTAATATCTAAAACACTGTATGTGCCTATTCTTTAGGCCTTCCATATTTTGGCAAGCAGGAAAAGAACCCAGAATTCCCATGGGGCCCACGTTAGACAGAACCCGAGTCTCCTGTGAGGCAATATAACTTTATATCATCTGAATACACCTGATTTACACTCTTTCTATTTGGCTCTCTGCCAGAACAGTCTCTATTTATACACTGTATTCTCTACTCTAGAGACAGTGACAATTTTCCCTATCTTAACTAAAGTATTGTATGTGCCTATTCTTTAGGCCTTCCCTATTTTGCCAAGCAGGAAGAGCCCAGAATTCCCATGGGGCCCACGTTAGACAGAACCCGAGTCTCCCGTGAGGCAATATAACTTTATATCATCTGAATACATCTGATTTACACTATCTTTCTTTTCGGCCCTCTGGCTAGAACAGTTTTTTATTTATGTCTTCTATAGGTTTAGCTCTGTACTCCAGACCAGCTTCCACTTATACACTGTACTCTCTACTCTAGAGCCAGTGACAATTTTTCCTATCTAAGTTCCAAACTGTAGGCGATAATCCCCACGTGATTCGGACAAATCTGTTTATAAATCTTTCCTAACAGCAAATAATCCCTATATTTTACCTTTTATACTTAAATCAGTAACTGCTCCACAATGGAGGCTTATTTATTTAGCTCTCTTGGTTCAAAGCATACCTGTCTGTCTGTGGTTCTGTGCCTAGAGCCACAGACAAATTTTCTGTACCTATCACTGTTCTGAACTGCAGGCAAGATTCCCCACATGTATTGGACAAAACTGTTGCTAAATCTATCTTAAAAACAAATAATCTCAATTTTAATTCACAGACACTGTACTCTCTACTCTAGAGTCAGCTATTTTCTTCTTTTCCTAACAAAAAGCAGCTAGTGTTTCCCCACAGCCAGGTAATTCAGCTGCAGTTTTTTGTTCAGGGTTCCCGAGATAGGAGTCATGTGACTCCTATCAGCACCAATCACTCACTCACTCACTTTCTTTTAAAAAAAAAAAAAGTACAACTTTTACTCTCAGGTGAATAGACTTAAATTTCTAGTGAATTCGTGCCCCAAATTGGTGCAACACTTTTTTGCAGTAAATGTTTAAAACTGGCCTCTGGCTCAAGCCGACTGCCTAAGCTGAGGCAGCTCTGCCTAGCCCAGCTGCCATGTTTCTCGGCCTACAGCTAGAACCGGCCTGCCAGAAACACAAGCCCTGCCACCCACTAGATGCCAGTGTGAGAGATGGCTCTGCCAATCTTCCATGCTGTCTCTACAAAGCAGGGCATTTCCCAGACCATTCCACCATCCATGTGGACCCAGTACGAGAATGAGACTCTAATTCTTATAGATTAATCAAAGGCTTTATATGTTTGATAATGATTAATAACAAGATGCCCATACAAAGAGAGTTGTATCACAATTAGCTAACCTAATTATAAGTTTATAAGTTGTTCCCCACGAGTGCTCTCGATACCTGTGTGATTCTCCATCCTCCTACATCTCTGCCCTCTCTAGCTCCTCCTCTTCCTTTTTTCTCTTCCTCTCCTAATTCCTCCTCTTCCTCTCCTTAGTCCTCTGTCCTTAGCTCCTCCTACAGATGGGATGTCAAAGTGACAGAGGAGTTAATTGTAAGAGGTTTTCCACGAGACTGTAGAATGACAAACCAAGGTAATAATTATAAATGAGTTCATATAAAAATAGAAATGATTAAATAAATCAGTTGTAAGTACACACACACACACACACACACACACACACACACACACATTACTTATAGAAGGATTTCAATTACTGTGGGTAGATAATCTGTCTAGACAATGAGGCTTAATTTCTCCTCGCTGCTTTTTGTATTTGAACTAGATTTAATGACCTACATTACAAAATAGAGTTTGGAAAAGGAGAAAAATAGCATGTTTATAGTGGAAAAGCTTGATCAACATTATCATAAGTAAATAAGAAAGGATAGAATGGACAGTGCTGTCATGTGGCTGGACAACATACTTTTGAGTTTATGTGTCAGAGAAAAATATTTCAGTCTCATAATCTTCATCCCTTATGTCTGGAATACAAGTCTAATGGTGAGACAAACATCTGATATATCCAAATTAAGAAATAGTCAACAAAATACCTGAAGGGTACTTTTCAAAACTGACAAAACCATAAAAAGGGCTACACAGTGATAGAAGAAACAGGAAAATTAACTACAATATGGCATCCTGGAACAGAACCTAGTGTAAGAAAATGACACTGCTTGAAAAGCTAAGATCTACATGAAGTTAGTTAATAGCAATGTGCCCATTGTATTTTCATACTTAATCAGATATGTCATGGTTTAGAAGATGCTAATGTTAGATGAAGTGGGAAAGGGTCTAGCTTTTTATTTTTATTCAGGAGCTGAGGACATGGCTTCCCTAGTGAAGGGCTTGCTACAAAACCATCATTAACATAATGACCTTTTTTTTTCTTTTTTCCTTTTTTAAAATTTCTTTTATTAGATATTTTATTTACATTTCTAATGTTATGCCCTTTCTAGGTCTCCCCTCTGGAACCTCCTATTCCATCCCTTTCCCTGTGCCTCTCCACCAAATTCTTGAGAGCAAGATAGTCATCATCTCTTAATTTCAGCCCTGAGGGAACAGAGGCAGGAGGATCCCTGAGACTTGCTGGCCAGCTAGCCTAGCTGAATGACAAGTAAATCTTGTCTCAAGAAATAAGCTCCTTTAGTCCTTTCTCTAACTCCTGCATTGGGGTTCCTGTGCTCAGTCCAATGGTTGGCTGTGAGCACTCACCTCTGTATTTGTCAGGCTCTGGCAGTCTCTCAGGAGACAGCCATAACAGGCTTCTGTCAGCAAGCACCCTCACAGAAGCAGGGGGAGGGAGAGTGGGATGGGGGGTTCCAGAGGGGAAACCAGGAAAGGGGATAACATTTGAAATGCAAATACATAAAATATCTAATAATAAATAAATAACAAGAAATAAGCTAAACAATAGACATGCAAACATAGAAAGGGGAAAAAAATCTCACAGTCCCTCAACCTGGGATGAAACAGTCTGGGCTACTAAAGAATGCTGAGAGCCAGAGGAAAAGTTCCCCCTAATTGAGTATCCAGTAGCAATTGGTCAGCCCTGAAATCTTATATACACAAGCAACATTATTCAGACTAAGCAGGTTGTATTTATATATTTTAGAACATACACACACACACACACACACACACACACACACATGCAAGTGCATGCACACATGTAACAATTAAAAAATCATGAATTTGGAAGAGACTAAAGGGATAAGACTGAAAAAAATTTATAACAATAGAAGATTACACTAGACATTGACCGCTGACCTCCACAAACATGCGCACATACATGAACCTACACACATGAACACACACATGCATCATATGCATAAAAGTAAAATAAAAAACCCAAAGAGAGAAACCTATATTTATATAGTTCACGTTCACATAGAATATAATTGCTCTAAAATGAAAAGTTTAGTAAAGTGTTCTCATTTTGAACTAAAACATCTATTAAAGTGGATCTACTCTGAGGCCTTCTCTTGAATCCTCTGGTTTGAAGGGAAAATAAATGTCCCTGTGACAATGCTCTCCTCAGTCATCAGAGATCACAGTAACCCCCCTTCCCCTACAATTTTATTTCAAGGTTCAATTCTCCATTTATTTTATTTAGATTTCTAATCTTTTCCTTCCTCCAAACAAACATCCTGATCACTTCTGGAACAATAATGTAATGTGTGGGCTTAGAGTAGCTATATTGGACCATGAAATACTTTTAGGTCTGTATGCTCTTAACAGTGGAACAAGCATAGTGGAATATGTTATCAAAGGAAGCAAGATCACTTTATTGTTGTTGGGTTTTGTTTTGTTTGTTTTGTTTTTCCAGATAGAGTTTCTCTGTATAGCCCTGGCTGTCCTGAAACTCACTCTGTAGACAAGGCTGGCCTCGAACTCAGAAATCTGCCTGTCTCTGCCTCCCAAGTGCTGAGATTAAAGGTATATGACACCACTGCTGGGCAAGATGATTTTAAAGCAGACTATCATTTTATGTCTGAGAAAATATTAAACAATGTCACTAATTAAATTCAGGCACAATGTTGTCTTACCTCATATATTTCTTAGTTCTTTTTCTTTTTTTTAAATATTTATTTATTTATTTATTTATTTATTTATTTATTTTCTTGATGAGTACACTGTAGCTGTCTTCAGACACACCAGAAGAGGGCATCCAATCTCATTACGGATGGTTGTGAGCCACCATGTGGTTGCTGGGATTTGAACTCAGGACCTCTGGAAGAGCAGTCAGTGCTCTTAACCGCTGAGCCATCTCTCCAGCCCTTAGTTCTTTTTCAATGTATGTCTTCAGAAAGATTTCTTTACACTTATATTGGTGCAACTTTTATCATTATATCATTTTGACATATACATAAAAGAGACATAAATAATAAATAAGTATAAAGTATTATTAAAATAAACAAATAGCATAACTGATAGTTTAAAGTACTATTAGAACTTCTTCAGATAAAAATTTCTTTCAAATCAGTTTTATACTTAGAATCTGAATGGCCTCCTCTAGGCCATCAATCACGGTGCTGTGATGCTATTTCTTAAGAGTTTTCCTCAATTTCTGCAGGGTTTTTCAGTCAATGGGGCCACTGTTAAAGCTTGAAGCACATGCTCAGGCACTGACAACCACAGTAACAATAATGGTAGGATACTAAACACTCCTATTTCAAAGATATGATTGAAGTATATGAGAGGGGGAAAGTGCCTCTTGGAATTAGTGAAATGTGACAGAAAGTCCCACAGCACCCCGACCCAGTTTCCTTCACATTCATTTCCCCTTATGGAAGAGAAAGCTGTCTTTTTCAAACTTGTTTTATGACTTATAACCTAACTCAGTCCAAACTGAAACAAGAGTTTGAAAATTCTGCTGCTATTATCTTTCCTTCTTCATCATACCTCACCCCACTCCCTTCATGGCCTAGTGAATCCTCCTCTGTACCTTTTAAATAATAGTTTCTAATACAATCCTCCAGACCCCACCCTTCATTCTGGGTTGTCTGAAACAGATTCTTCATCAATATGGCCCTGAAGCACAACTCAAAGGCCACACAGCACTTGCACATGAAGGCAAGCATACGTGTGCATATGCACATATAATGCTTTGTTTAAAACAGAATTCTAAAGTATAAAGCCTTATAAATTTCCAGTATGCCTGATAAGGCCTTCCTCTACCAGCAATTTAGTTAGACATATTTTTTTGGGCTTGTGAAAGGAAACTAGAATTGGTGGTAGATGATTAAAAATAAAGTCAAATATAAAAATCAGAAATGTAGAGTAAATTTCTAGACTAGAAAAGATTTGGGAGAAATTAAAGAGTACTTTGTACTGCTTGTCACACATTGATGAAGAAAAAGTACTTTTCCTTTTTCTAGAAAATGAAATATAAGTTGTTGGTGACAGCCATCTATTAAGAAATTTCCTTCTGTGATACAGTGAAGATTTTCCTCCCAGAGGTAAATTATTCATCGCAGTTCATTTGAATTTGAGTTTGAGCCAGAAATGAAGTATCAATTTTATCATTTTCCCCTAGTGTGTCCTGATATGATCATTTCCTGAGATTCTGGTACTGATAGAAATGGCCACTGTTTCAGATATCATTCCCCTAAAGCAACAGAGCATGGTCAGTGACTGACTATCATCTAGCTATGTGTCACGGGGTGGTAAGTTCCAGGGCTCAAAGAACAAGTCATATCTTTTTACTAAGTATTTAAAGTTCAGTTATCAAGGCATGGAGAGAGTGGCACATCTAGAAGAAGTTTACCTCTACCTTTCTGTCAGGTGTGTTGGCAGCACGGGAAAACAAGGAAAGTCTCAGTAATGGGCGAAGACTAGACATTAGAAAATAAAATGGAGCTTATTTCAGCAGGCTGAAAGTTTCCTATTCATTTTCATTACAGTCTCACATATTCCAGAGCCTGTTTGTGACTGTCAAAACTGAGTCAAAGGGCAGCAGAATAAAGATAAAATCAGTGGGGCTGGACTCTAGAGAGACAGCTGGCTCGGTGGTGAAGAGTACACCCTGCTCAGGCAGAGAATCTGGTCGTCTCCCAGCACCCCTGTGTCTGTTATTACGCAACTATCTGCTAGTTCAGCTGCAGAGGGTAGGCCACTGTTTTCTGGCCCTTCTAAACACCCACACGCATATATACACACACGCATATACATAATTAAAGATGAAATAGGAACTCTTTTTAAAAGAAACAATTGAGTTGCTCCTGTGCCAAGATTTCCCTGTCAGGGATTTTTTTTTTTTTAAGCTACAAAATGTGACCTGACCAACAGTGACTTGTAATGAGCACTGGAGTCTGATCACTGTTATCTTTTGAGTCCTGCACATGAGGAAATACTACTTTTCCAGGTAAAATCAAAGCCTAGCATTCTTAATGGTGTCTCTTGATTTTCCTGGAAAGTCAATCACAAGAAGGAGAGAGAGAGAGACAGGAGGACAAAGTGGGGAGACCTGTCAGGCGAGTTTGGAGTGAGCTGCAGATCCCTGTGACTAGACCACAGATAACAATTTAGCACACAAATTCCAGTGCGCTGCGTCCAGCAAATATGCAGGTTTCTCTCTGAGGGCTTTGAGATAAGCTAGGGTGGCAGGTAAAGCACATGTGTGTCTTGCAGCCATCCCTTATTTATTGTGCTTGAAGAGAAGCTACTCCCAATGAAGACATCTGGATGATAGTTCATTCTGGGGATTTCCAACCCTCTGATCTTCCCAGGCAACCAAGGCAACTCAGGTTATGGCCTGTATTGGGGAAGGGAGTTTAAAGAGAGAACTGACTGCCTTCCTGGGTGGTACCTTACTGATTCTCAGACAGTCTCTTTCCTTGGCTGATGTTTAAAAGTCATCTCTTCCCTAGGCTGGAAGGCAAACCTGTAATTAAGGGAAAGGCTACAGTGAGTAAGGTTACCTTTACCAGTTTGGGGGATTTCCCTTCCTTTGGGGGCTGGTGATCTGGCTGAATTCCCAGTTTACCCACACACTCCTTTTTAACTCATTGATACCCAGAGATAACAACAAGAAAACATCACACTGGATCAGAAGTATGTTTTTGTTCCGATTCTATAACTTCCCTTGTAGCCTCCTTTTAGATTTTTTTGTTTTGTTTTGTTTTGTTTTTTTCGAGACAAGGTTTCTCTGTGTAGCCCTGGCTGTCCTGGAACTCACTCTGTAGATCAGGCTGGCCTCGAACTCAGAAATCCGCCTGCCTCTGCCTCCCAAGTGCTGGGATTAAAGGCATGTGCCACCACTGCCAGGCACTTCCTGAGATTCTTATAGGAGTAAAATATAAATAATATAAATAAAAGCTCTTGGAGCTGCAAAGTTACACTGCTCTTATTTCCGTTTGTTAACCGCGTGGTTATGGAGAGCTTATTCTAACTTTGGCTGCCTCTTATCACCATTGCCCAGAGGAAGCCTGTCACAAGCATTCTGCCATACAGGCTGGCTCACTGTGTTACCTGAAAGTAGCAAAAGCTAATATTTGCATATTTTAATAAAATCATGGGCTTTACGTAAAGTGGAAGTCTTTATTTTAATCCCGTTGCCCTCAACCTTCCTAATGCTGTGACCCTCTGAACCCCAACCATAAAATTATTATTTTTTATTTGATATTTTATTTACATTTCAGATGTAATCCCCTTTTTCCATTCCCCCCACACACCCAGGAACCCATTATCCCATCCCCCCTCCTCCTACTTCTGTCAGGATGTGTCCTCACCCACCATAAAATTATTTTTATTGCTACTTCATAACTGTCATTTGCTACTGTTATGATTCATAATGTAAATATCTGATATGCAGATTATCTGACATTTGATCCCTGAGAAAGGGTCTTTCAACCTCCAGATTGAGAACTGATTGTTTTTTAACTGAGAATAAATAATAAAGAAGTTATGTGTGATATGTGCACTGACATGCCTGAGCCTGTAACATACATACACATAATAATAAATAAAATAAAATAAAACATACAATAAAATAGTAAAAACAGAAAAATAAAATCCAGAGGCTAAAGAGATGGCTCAGCTATTAAAACCACAAACTGCTCTTGCTGAGGACCCAAGTCTGGCTCCACCCAGCCAGGCAGCTCAGGGGCCTCTGAAACTCCAGCTCAAGAGGCCTTAGACCACCGTTTCATCCCTACCAATTACATTTACTTGACTTCATCCATGTGTTTAAACTTTTACCACACATTTGCACTCTCCCCATGCTTAGACCCCAGTGCTACATACAGGCCACTCATTCCACTCTACCCCACCTCGCCCCCACCTCGCCCCACCCCACCCCCACCCCAAGCTCACACTGTTCTTAAGAAAAGGCTAATTTGGTCCTTTTCTCAGGACTTGTAAATATCCTTTCCCTTCCACCTACTTGAGCTCTCAGCTGCAAGGAGACCCGGCTTGGGTGTGTGAAGAGACACCTGGATACTCATTTTAGACCTGCAAGGGAATCTGTCTTCATTCTTTAAAGGTGAGAATTTTACACATATGACTCAACGGAAACGGTTATTCTGCTTAGAAACAAATTTATTGCATAGAATGCCAAACAGAAAGACTAGGGAAGTTTCTAGAAATATAATGTGAGCATCTTGCCTGAAGAGCTGAGGAAGACCCCACCCTTAGCGGGGATAGTCCCACTTCAGTTCTCCTTGATGCTGTTTGCCATGGTGAGTTGGTCGAAGAGCTTCTCGGCGTTGTTATTTTCTGGAGCCCCCAGCCGGCGAAGGTTGGTCAAGTAGCCACCCATCTCCTTGAGGATTTCTACCTGCTGTGGCAGAAAATGGCACTTCAAGAAGTTGCACAGGTAGAGGTCGCCTTTGTTGCTAGCCAGGTTGTACAGCTGCAGAAGGCTCTGGTTGATTGTCTTCTCCAGATGGAAAGCGCACTCCATGGCCATGAGGCCATCCAGCCAGTCCTGGCGGTCTTGATTGGCAATTCTCCCGAGGGTTAGGGAGCCCTGGCGCTCGGTCAGCAGGTTGAAGATCATCTCGGTGCGTTCCATCCACTTCTGGGACTGACGCAGGAAGAAGAGCGCGAACGACCCCAGGGCCACCTCCTCTTTATTGCAGAACGAGGCCATGGAGAGGTAGATGTAACTGCCATACAGCTGCAACTGGATCTGAGAGTTGAGGGCAGCATTAGACTCCGACAGGTAAGTCTGTTCAAGCTGTGAAACAGAAGCGGCCATGGCAGTACAAAGTCGGCTGAAGCAGGAAGGCAGCGCCTGACCTTTTGTGAGCTGAGGAGCTGGCGAAAGTGGCGAAAGTGGCGGCAGGAGTCTCAGTCACTTCTGGAGAGGGAGGAGTATCTGGGAGTCAGAGAATATCAGCTCCTGGCTCTGGCCAGTCAGGTTCTGAGGCGGAGACCGAAGCAGTAACCGCCCAACAAGTGGGGGAAGACAGCACCAGAGACAGCAATGGCAAGGCGGTAAGTGCCCGAGGCGGTTGAACCAGGTCAAAGGTTGAGGAACAAAATAAGAGGACAGTGTTCCACAGCAACCTGGAAGGCATTATACAGACCATCCTAACTCTATAATATCTTTTAAATTTGTGAATAAACACCCAAGTTTTGTTTATTTGTTTGTTTGTTCCTATTAAATTGTGTGGATGGTTGGCTACTTTAAGGAAGTTGAGTATCACTTAATCATGATTGTTCCGTTAAAGTAGTTTTTTTTTCCCTCTGTGATGTCATTATTTTGTATTGTGAAGATTTAGTTGCCTTGGCCTATGACTTCAATATCTATAGTAATGATCCCTCCTAGGGAGAGATCAACACACCTCGTATTTCTGAACAAATAGGGGCACTGAGTTCGGTCCCCAGAACTTGTGGAAGCAGAGAAGTGATACTCAACATCTGTCCTGTGATCTCATTTGTGCAGTGACATGCCCAAGCCTGTACACACATATACACAATAATAAATAAAATGTACAGTAAAATAAATTTTTAAAAAACCATAAAATCCAAGGGCTAAAGAGATGACTCAGCTATTAAAACCGCAAACTCCTCTCACCGAGGATCAGAGTCTGGCTCCAACCAGTCAGACAGCTCAGGGGCTCAGAGTCTGGCTCCAACCAGTCAGACAGCTCAGGGGCGTCTGTAACTCTAGCTCTAGAGGCATTTGACACTTCTGTCTGCTGAAGTCACCAGCTGTCTTCTGATAACACCTCCCTCACCACACCACTCCACACACAGACACACACTTTTAAAACAATTTAAAATAAATCTTTAGAAACCTAGAACAAATTTAACAACAACAACAACAACAACAAAATGTTCTAGAACCCCGGATAGTGTCCCTCCCAGATCCCCCCCTCCCACTGCCCCTTCCCCCATGCCCCTTCCCTTCTCCTCTGAGAGGGAGGAAGACCCACTGAGTATCCCCACTCCTGGCATTTCGATTCTTTTCAGGGCTAGGTACATTCTCTTTCATTGACGTCAGGTAAGGTAGCCATGTTGGAGTTACACAGATTCAAGTCCTTTGCTTATTTTTAAAAATGAATTGTCTTTTTACTGTTGGGGTATAACTGTTTTGTATAATTATGGATAAAGGCCCTTATTCAGTCATATGATTTACAAATACTTTCCCCCATTCAGTGTATTATCGTCTTTTTACTTTCTGAGTGGGCTTCTGAAATTTAAAATTTCTTAATTTTCATGTACAATTAATGGAGTTTTTCTTTCACAGTTTGTGCTTTTAGTGTTTTAAGAAACCACTGCCTAACTTAGAAATACAAAGGTTTATATCTAGATTTTTCTTTTAAGTATATTACTTAAGTGACACTTAGTATCAAATTTATATTTAAATTATTGGTGTTTTTTGTTTGGTTGTTTGGTTGGGTTTTGTACATCATACCAATTAAGGAGCAATTTCATTTTAAAAAATATTTTTATCTGTGTGTCTGTAGAGGAGGTGCCCAAAGAGACCAAAAGAAGGCATCAGATACCCTGGAGCTAGAATTACAGAAAGTTTGCAATCCTACCAGCAACGGAAGAGTGTTGCTCTTTCTCCACAGCCTCAACAACATGTGCTGTCACTAGAAGTCTTTGATCTTAGCCATTCTGATTGCTGTAAGGTGGAATCTCAGGGTCGTTTGATTTGCATTTCCTAGATGACTAAGGACTTTACCATTTCTTTAGGTGCTTCTCAGCCATTCAAGAATCCTCTCTTGTGAATTCACTGCTTAGATCTATACCTCATATTTTGTTTGGGTTGTTTGGTTATTTTTTGGAGATTATCTTTGGAAATTCTTTATATATTTTGAATTTAGCCCTTTATCAAATGTGGGGTTTGTGAAAAAATTTCCCCCAATCTGTAGGTTGTCAATTTATCCTATTGACAATGACCTGAGCTATTGGAGTTCTGTTTAGGAAATACCACCTCCCCCCCCCCCCAGCCAATGAGTTTGAGGCTCTTTCCCATTTTTTCTTCTATTAGATTCAGTAGAAAGACAGGGCATCAAATGGAGGGTTAGGGTTGCCATCCCACAGTCAAAAATTCTGACTCAGAATTGTTCCTATCTAAAATAATTGCAGGGACAAAAATGGAGAAGAGACTGGGAGAAAGGCAATCTAGTGACTGGCCCAACATGGGATCCATCTCAAGGGGAGGCCCCAAGACCTGACAATATTACTGAGGCTATGGAATGTTCACATAAAGGGACCTATTATGACTGCCCTCCGAAAGACCCATCAAGCAGCTGACAGAGTCAGATGCAGACACTTACACCCAACCAATGGACAGAAGCTGCTGACCCCTGTGGTTGAATTAGGGAAAGCCTGGAAGAAGCTGAGGAGGGCAACTCCATAGGAAGTCTCAACTAACCTAGACCCCTGAGATCTCTCAGACACTGAGCCACCAACCAAGCAGCCAGTATACATGAGCTGGTCCAAGGCCCTGGACACATAAACAGTAGAGGACTGCTTGGTCTGTCCTCAGTGGGAGAAGACTTGTCTAACTCTAGAGAAATTTGAGGCCCCAGGGAGTAAGGAGGCCTGGCAAGGTGGGAGGGGCATCCTCTTGGAGGAAGGGGGGAAGATGGATGGGATGAGGAACTGTGAGAGAGGGTGGACTGGGAGGGGAGCAACAACTGGACTGTAAAAAGTTTTACACATACACACACACACACACACACACACACACACACACACACACACACGAGAAAGAATTGAGTCATTTGATGTGAGTTCTGGGAATCAAACTTTTGTCCTCTACAGGAAAAATACATGCCCTGAATCACTGGGCCATCTCTCTAGCCCTCAGTTCCATTCTTTTAGATGTGAATACTCAGTTGTTCAAAGCAACATTTATTGGGAAGACTGTTCTTTCTCTTCTGTGTGGTCTTGCTATTATCCTGAGGAGGGAGCAATCAATCATATTTCTAGATTCTCAATTCTGTTCTCTAAACCTATGGTTAAATGTATGTCTAAACACTAGAACACTGTTTACTATAGCTTTATAGCAATTGTTTTAAAAAGAAAAGTGTGACTCTTTCAACTGTATCTTTCTTTTAGGATTTCTTAGTTTTTTGAATTTCCTTGTGACCTTTAAAATAATTTCTTCAGAAGGACCAGGTGAGATTTTGCTGCAGATTGTATTGACTCTGCTGGTGATGATTTGAGATTATTGATATCATTATATTAATATTTTGATACATAAATATAGGCTATCTTTTAATTAATTTAGGTCCTGGATCCCTTATATTTATTTAATTTTTAGTCAGGAGTCTATTTTCTAAGTTATTCTAACTAATATATTCTAAGATATATACTCTAAGTAATATATTCTAAGTAATATATATTATATTAAGTATATATTACTTAGAAACATATATTATACTAAGTATAATATATACTAATGTATATTAATTATATATTAATATATAAATATAATCTAATATATAATATTTATATATCATATATTATAATATATATAATTATATATAATCTATCTATATATCAAAATATATATAAAAACCATACTTTTGAGTAGCAATTCTCTACAAGGAAAAAGTCTGTCATCTCTTATCAAGAATTAGAGACAAGGAAAACACCTGTGTTGGTCATCGCATGCAAAAATCTCTATTCCAAATTCACAGAGAGAGTTTTTGCTAATTGTAATTGGATGTCAGTTTCCCTTAGCATAAGAAAATACCATTTACTTTCTGTGAAACATTATGAGAGATTTAAAAATCAACTGAAAAAATTTACTGTGTGTCATTTTTAGAATAACTTTCTGGGTTATTTCCACTTCTCATTGACTTTGAGTTATTTTATAACTGTAAATTATAAAAAAAATCCTAATAATAATGCAAATGAATGTTGTCCACAGAAATGCAAATGATTTGTCTGGTAGAATGCAATTAATTCTTGAATCATTTTGCATCTATTTGAACATTCATTTCAACATTCCTTATTGCCTAAACAAATTCTCTGAGTTCTCCTTTGAACAATTTTTGTATCAACATTTCTGTTTATTAGACAATCTCATTATGTTGTTCAAACCGTCCCTGACCTCATGAGATTCTTTCTTCAGTCACTTGAATACCTGGGATTACAGGCATGGACCACTATACCTGGATCTCATTTGTAATATCATACTCATTTCCACATTAATTAATCTTTTCCATGTCCATACTTTATATTTCTATAAGAGCCATGATTGCTACTTCCTACCTTTTAATTATATTTTAACATGCTTGGTCCTCACACCTATTCCATCAGGATCACAAAGCCCACAAAAGCTTGCTTAATAAACTGAACACATCTGAGAAGTACTCAGTAGAAATATGATTCCAGAAAACTATTTGAGACCTAAAGGCACAGAAATCACTAGAGGTGTAAACTGTAGATTTATAGTATATCTGAGGAAAAGGAGGCAGGGGTAAGTTTGGGATGTAAGAAGGCAGGAAAAACCAACAGAAGAAGAAGCCAGTGGTTAGAGAGCAGGCCATCGACAAATACCACAAGGGCAGAATATTGTAGTCACTGTGCAGAGGACGCTGGTACGTACTGGGGATGGCATAGAATTAGGAATTACCAATAATACACTATATTATGTCAGACTTCCAGACACAGAAAGAAGGTAATCAGAGATTTGAGATGTGGGAAAGTGACACATTCACATAGGGACAAGAAAGACTGTGACTCATTATCTAGATGAAATTCATCCTACAAGAAAGGAGTTGGGCATTTGTGTTTTTGGAGCCAGTATGAGTGATCCCTTCACTAATACTTACATGTTGTTCTTGAATCACACCTCTAGAAGGGGAGTTATGATGTGGATACTCAAAGTATATTGAGTATACAGAGATGACTTCTAGATAATGTTGTTTCCAGCTGTTGAAGTGATGTAAGGTAGCTTTAATATATTTAGGTGCATTATAATATGGGGTAGATGTATAGATGTATAGCACATGAAACCTTAGTTTCATGGCAGCTCCTGCTTGGGTGGACATTAATAAGATATATCTGATAGTGACACCATTATATTCTGAAATAGAAATATCTTCAGTTTTCAATTCCTCATTGTTCTGATATTGGGACTATCATTATCTTAAAAAAAAAAAGCAAACGAAAAGAATGAATGTCCACTGAATTTAGAATATGTCCATGGTATATATGGGTTATGTATAAGTTTATGACAGGTATTTGTTCATTAGTTCCTTCTGTAAGATCACAAACTTTCAGCCTTGTTCAGTGTGCTGGCTCTTCTCCCTTTGATTCTATAGGACCATTCTCTGTCTTCCATCTCACTAAGAGACCTAAGAGGATGGCTGACCTGTTTCAATTTTATCCATTAGCTATATGTGCTCTACCTTTGTAGGACTAGCCAGTGGGAGGTCCTGGCAAAAGATAAGAGTGCAGGATGAGAATAAACCTGGGTATTAATTTTCTCAGTTTCTTTTAATCATTGCATATAATTAAGAGGGACTCTATTTTCATTTTAAAGACTTTGGTCTTTAGATAAAGTACAGCCATTCTTAGAGTAGATTATGCTGGCTAGTTTTATGTCAAGTTGACACAAGCTAGAGTCATTTGAAAAAGAGAATATGAATTGAGAAAATGTTCCCACAAGATCAGTCTGTGGTACACTTTATTGATTTATGATTGATGTAGGAGGGCCCAGTTCGGTGTGGACAGTGCCATCTCTGGTCTGGCGGCCCTAGGTTGTATATGAAAGCAGTCTGACCAAGCCATGAGGAGCAAGCTATTAAGCATTGTTTCCCAACCAGCTTCTGCTTCCAGATTCATGCCCTGTTTGAGTTCCTGCCCTAACTTCCCTCAGTGGTAGACTGTGACATAGAACTTGTCTTAGTCAGGGCTTCTATTCCTGCACAAAACATAATGATCAAGAAGCAAGTTGGAGAGGAAAGGGTTTATTCAGCTTATACTTCCACATTGTTGTTCATCACTAATGGAAGTCAGGGGAGCTCACACAGGGCAGGAACTTGGAGGCAAGAGCCGATGCAGAGGCTATGGAGGAATGCTGCTTACTGGCTTGATTCCCTTGCCTTGTTCAGCTTGCTTTCTTATAAAACCCAAGACCAGCCCAGGGGCCCACCCACAATGGGCCCTCCCCGCTTGATCACTAATTGAGAAAATGTCTTACAGATGGGTCTCATGGAGGCATTTCTTCAAGCGAGGTTCCTTTGTGATAACTGTAGCTTGTGTCAAGTTGACACATAAACTACAGTACAGAACTGTAAGTGGAAATAAATCATTCCATTCCCAAGTTACCCCATGGTGGTTTATCAAAGCAATAGAAACTACAATGGAAGACATAAGTTGGTTCCAGATCATGAGGAATTTCTGTAATCAACCTAACCATATGCATTTGAAGACATTGTGAAAGGTCTTTGGAACTTTGGCCTAAAGAGGCCATTGGGTGATCAAAGCTTGGTGAGCGGTTGTGAGAACTTAAAGGGTGTACTGGATAGTTTTACATCAGCTTGACAGAAACTGAAGTCATTTGAGAGGACGGAAACTCAAGAAAATGCCTTCATAAGACTGGGCTGTAGGTCCAATTACTGGAAAGCAATACTGTAGGGTATTTTCTTAACTAGTGATTGATGGGGGAGGGTCCAGTCCATTGTGGACTTGAGGTACTGGGTTCTATAAGAAAGCAGACTGAGCAAACCTTACTGAGCAAGACAGCTAGAAGCACTCATCTCCATGGCCTCTGCATTAGCCTCTGTGTCCAGGTTCTTGCTCTGTTTGAGTTCCTGGCCTGACTTTCTTCAATGATGGAATACAGTGATGTGGAAGTATAAGTCAAATAAACCCTGTCCATCCCAACTCACTTTCCATCATGGTGTTTCATCATGACAATAGTAACCCAAGCTAAGACAAAGGATAATGCTGAGAGTAATAGAGATGATGGAGGCCTGGCTTGTAAGGTTTCAGAGGGGAACAAAGACTCTACCAGGGTCATTTGTATAATATTTTAAAGTAAGAATTTGTAATTCTGATCAGCTTGAGCTGTAGAATCAGCTGAGATTAAGGATAGACCTGTATTAATGAGGCCAAATCTTCTGTAAAGTGTTTCCTCAAGGCTAGCACATTGAACTTTTATAAATACTGCTCAGCTAAAAAGGGATCTGTCGTAAAGCTTTTTGGTTCAAATTTAATGCATAGTCTAGGAAATTCATGGTAACCCAGGAAAACAGTGGGCAACTTGAAACTCCTTCAGGCCAGAGAATAATAGAACTGACAGAAAAATAAAGTGTCTAATCTAAGACAGTCTCTGGCAACAAAAATGTGATATAGGTGGGGGCAATCACTTGAGACTCAAGTCTGTTTTCTATCTTGGGTATTTGTCTGGCCTCTGGCTCCCTTCTTTCCTTCAGTTCCTAGTCTTTGGATTACCTTTCATCTAATTAGTTGATCTATTAGAATGAGGATTTCAGAAGAATCAGGAGAGCGTTATTCTCTACTTGTTAGTAACCATGGAAAAAGTCTGTTTGTTTAAAGATAATATTGACTTAAGTTTTGAAAAATATCTGTTTATTTCAAGTAACTCTTTGTCCTTCTCTACCCACCTCCTGTGGCCCGTGGTTATAGCTTTTCCAGGATGTTTTATATAGCAATGCACAGTAATATATTAGCTCAACAAATGCACAGAAGGAATTATGGATGCTGACTAATTACACATCAGTGGCTTAGGAGTTTTTTTCCAGGAAGCAAAATATAGTGCTTAACTGTAGCTAGCAAAAATATATTTTAGTTGTCTTTAATATCTTTTCTACATAAAGCATGACTAAATTGTATTGTGTGACATTCCATTCCATTTTAGAACACTGGGTATAATAATCAGGCTAGGGCTAGGTGACATTGGAGTAAATATTTACTTCTTGTCATAATCAGTCAGAAGTAGCTAACCCTCTTTCACGGTTCTCTATCTATGATCCATATCCAGGCTAAACTCCTACATGCAGTCCTAACCCCTCAGAACATCACTTGCAATTACACAAAAAGAAAACAAGAAGTATGAGCACTTTCATGTAATCTTCACCATCTTAGACCAGAAGGCCTATGTTTTAGCATAAACTCAAAAGAGTTGGGGAATTACAGAAGGAAAGCATGATATTATCCTTTGCTCTTGGTCGCTGGTTTCTCTTATTTTAAAAATATTTCCTTGGAACTCATATTTTGCCCAGTGTTGTTTATTGAGCCCTTGACCTATACATATGGTAAAGGGTGTTTTGGGGGAGATCTATAAATTTTGTATATGTATAAGTGTTTGAAATAATACAATATGTGTGATATACTCTACACAATTGCTTCTAAAATTCTATTTTGGTTACATTTTTTCACATATCCGATCCTATCTCAGGTTGCAGTTCAGACTCAGACCCAACCTCATTTTTTCTCTAAAACTGCTCTATGTAAAGTGGACACAGCCTTCCCTGAAAAAAATCTATAATATTATTGCCCTCATAATTAGCATGACAATCAATTATGGTCTACTTATTGATGTTCTGTCTGTAATTACCTTTAACTAGTAATCATCTTGTTGTCTGTCATGCCCCTCTACTGCTGTGCTGTTCCTGACTCATCAGCCTCTGGAGAACAAACTTGCTTTGTTCATCTCCATAGGACCTAACCAGGCTCATTGGCCTGGAGTAAGTGCTCAAAATATACACAACACACAACAGACATACCGCCGCCACCCCACATAAATTTATTCATCATGTCATCTCAGAATTATGCCAGTTAGGATCAGAGATGATTGCCAAAATAAACCTCTCTTCTTCTGTTAAAAAGAAAACAAACGGAATCAACAGTCTGGTTTAATTGGATTAATAAATTGTAAGTATGTAACCAGCATCCAAATACCATATTTGAGGACTTGTGTTAAACATATAATTAAAACATAATATCTGGGGTCTTTCTAGGTTTTAGAAGTGGAATTAATATCAACCAAGAGTACAGTAATCACTCATAAAAAATGTTTCAAAAAGTTGTCCTTTACATATTTTATTTTCCTTGTTCTTTTCTCTCTTTTTTCTTGTTCTGTTTTTGTTGTTGTTGTTGTTATTGTTTATAAATCATAGTATGCTAGAACTCACTCTATAGTTTATGCTGTTCTTCAACTCAATTCTTCTGGTTCAGCCATTTGGGTTCTGAGATTACAAGCATATGGCACCATGCCTGGAGTTCTACTCCATCTTTAAACATCTTTCTGCCTTTGGAACTTATTTTGCTCACCATTGATTTCCATGCAAGTAGAGTGTCAGAGACACAGCATTTTAGAATGTCCAAGAGAACGAGTAGCCCTTTCTTAGTACATTTATCAAGTTTTTCTCCTGAAATTTCAGTCCTGGGAGACTTATCACTATGTTATGAGAGGATCAAACCATATGAAATGGCCTTGAGGAGGTAATGTAGGAGGGCTTCCTAGACAACAGTTAACATCAAGTTCCAACCACGTAAGTGAGCCATCTTGCATAACCTAGATGACTGAGGCCTGGCTGTCACCACGAATAGGCAATAACCATTGTAATAAAGACAATGGAGATTTGGGCTAGTAGAACCATAGTGATTAGAAGAAAGGAAGGAAGGGAGGGAGGGAGGGAGAGAGGGTTGGAGGAAGGGAGAGAGGAAGAAGTAAGTTGCTGTATAAAAAATTGTATCTGAAACATAAGGCCACCAATTTTTTTATCAGTATAATGAAAATAAAATGAAAAGGATAAAGTATGCTCAGGAAGAAGCCAGAAAGATACCTTTTGAGTGAATGGGTAGAAAATTTCTAGGCAGAACTTGAAATAGAGAGCTTTCAGTTAGTGATTCTCTATGAGATGAAACATGTGGACCGAGAGCTGCAAACTGATAGTAATGGATGGCATGTGAACACAAAAGAATCTTGGGTCTGGGAAAATGTCTGAAAATCCAGAAGTTTGGTCCCAGGGCACTTAGGTGTATGTAAAAGAGAGAAATGTGGGAGACATCTGTCTTGGACACAAGAATGTGACATACAGAAGAGTCAGGATGAAGAAGCACGAGACTGCAGAAAAATAGAACAGCCAGGAGACATTCATAATGGTCCAGAGGCATGTGCAATAGGCAGTAACCAGAGCAATACGCAAGAAGTAGATGTCATTGAGGTAGGATATAAAGTTTAAAGGCAAGTGTGGATAATCAAGGAAGAAAACAGAATCCAGTGTTATTTGGTTTGGGGAATTTAATTCACCATTCTGTGAG